>NC_052359.1:25299226-25326262 GCF_009727055.1 Benincasa hispida | reverse complement strand
CTTCTACTTGTAGAAATCCAAAGTTCGTCCTTTTCAGACTCTTTCTTGACCTTTTGTGCCTAAGTTCGCCCACAATGGTACAAAACTATTTTCCAAGGTTCATAACTACTTTTTGAACCAAACTTCGTCAAATTTTTTAGTCATAGCAAACATCCACTTGTACAAATCCAAAGTTCGTCCTTTTCGAACTCTTTCTCGACCTTTTGTGCCTAAGTTCCTCCACAATGGTACAAAACTACTTTCCAAGGTTCATAAGTACCTTTTGAAGCATACTTCGTCCAAATTTTTAGTCATAGCAGACTTTCACTTGTAGAAATCCAAAGTTCGTCCTTTTCGGACTCTTTCTCGACCCTTTGTGCCTAAGTTCGTCCAAAATGGCACAAAACTACTTTCCAAGCGTCATAAGTACTTGTTGAACCAAACTTCGTCCAAATTTTTAATCATAGCAGACTTGTAGAAATCCAAAGTTCGTCCTTTTCGGAGTCTTTCTCGACCTTTTGACCCTATGTTCGTCCACATTGGTACAAAACCACTTTCCAGGGTTCATAAGTACTTTTTGGACCAAACTTTGTCCAAATTTTTAGTCATAGCAGACTTCCACTTGTTGAAATCCAAAGTTTGTCTTTTTCGAACTCTTTATCGACCTTTTGTACCTAAGTTCGTCTACAATGGTACAAAACAACTTTCCAGGGTTCATAAATACATTTTGAAACAAACTTCATCCAAATTTTTAGTCATAGCAGATTTCCACTTGTAGAAACCAAAGTTGTCATTTTTCGACTCTTTCTCTACCTTTTGTGCCTAAGTTCATCAACAATGGTAGAAACTTACTTTCCAGGATTCATAAGTACCTTTTGAACCAAACTTCGTCCAAATTTTTAGTCATAGAAGACTTCCACATGTAAAAATCCAAAGTTCGTTCTTTTCGGAATCTTTCTTGACCTTTTGTGTCTAAGTTTGTCTACAATGGTAAAAAAAAATTTTCCAGGGTTCATAAGTAAATTTTGAACCAAACTTCGTCAAAATTTTTAGTCATAGCAGACTTCCACNAATGGTAAAAAAAAATTTTCCAGGGTTCATAAGTAAATTTTGAACCAAACTTCGTCAAAATTTTTAGTCATAGCAGACTTCCACTATTAGAAGTACAAAGTTCGTCCTTTTCGAACTCTTTCTCGACGTTTTGTGCCTAAGCTCGTTCACAATTGTACAAAACAACTTTCCAGGGTTCATAAGTATCTTTTGAACCAAACTTCGTATAAATTTTTAGTCATGGCAGACTTCCACTTATAGAAATAAAAAGTTCATCCTTTCCAGACTCTTTCTCGACCTTTTGTGTCTAAGTTCGCCACAATGGTACAAAATACTTTCCAGGGGTCCTAAGTACCTTTTGACCAAACTTCGTCCAAATTTTTAGTCATAGCAGACTTCCACTTGTAGAAATCTTAGTTCATCGTTTTCTTTCTTTTTCTCGAACTTTTGCTTTCTACTTGTCGAAATGTGCTTTTAAGTCCAAATTTGGAAGAATTTTTGTTCAAAAGATACTTATGAAGTCTGGAAAGGGGCTTTTGTACCTTTATGGACGAACTTTTGCACAAAAGGTAAAAAAACAGTCCGTACAGGACGACTTTGGGTTTCTACGTGTTAAAATGTGCTCTCAGTCCAAATTTGGTCGAAGTTTGGTTTAAAGTTACTTATGAACCCTAGAAAGTAGTTTTGTACCATTGTGGACGAACTTAAGCACAAAAGGTTGAGATAGGGTCCGAAAAGAACAAACTTTGGATTTCTACAAGTGGAAGTCTACTATGACTAAAAACTTGGACGAAGTTTGGTTTAAAGTTACTTATGAACCCTGGAAAATAGTTTTGTACCATTGTGACGAACTGAGGCACAAAAGGTCGAGAAAGAGTCCAAAAAGGATGAACTTTAGGTTTCTAGAAGTGAAAGTCTGCTATGACTAAAAATTTGGACGAAGTTTATTTCAAAAGGTACTTATGAACCTTGGAAAGTAGTTTTGTACCATTGTGGATGAACATACGCACAAAAGGTCGAGAAAGAGTCCGAAAAGGATGAACTTTGAATTTCTACAAGTGGAAGTCTGCTATGACTAAAAATTTGGACGAAGTTTGGTTCAAAAGGTAATGAACACTGGAAAGTCGTTTTGTACCGTTGCGGACTAACTTAGGCACAAAAGGTCGAGAAAGAGTCTGAAAAAGACGAACTTTGGATTTCTACAAGTGGAAGTCTACTATGACTAAAAATTTGGACAAAATTTGGTTCAAAAGGTACTTATGAACCCTGGAAAGACAATTTTGTATCTACGTGGACGAACTTTGGCACAAAGGGTAAAGAAAGAGACTAGAAAGGGTGAACGGTTGCACAAAATGTCAAGAAAGAGTCTAAAAAGGACGAATTTTGGGTTTCTACTTGTCGAAATTTGCTCCAAATCCAAATTTGGAAGAAGTTTGGTTCAAAAGATACTTATGAACTCTGGAGAGGGGTTTTTGTACCTTTTGGACGAACTTTGACACAAAAGGTCAAGAAAGAGTCCGAAAGGACGAACTTTGGGTTTCTACGTGTCAAAATGTGCTCTCAGTCCAAATTTGGTCAAAGTTTGGTTAAAAGGTTACTGATGAACTCTGGACAGAAGTTTAATACCTATATTGATGAACTTGGGACAAAACCATCAAGAAAGAGTACAAAAATGATGAACTTCAGGTTTCTACTTTTCGAAATGTTCTTCAAGTCAAAATTTGGAACAAAGATTTGTTCATAAGGTACTTATAAAACCCTAGAAAGGAATTTTGTACCTATGTGGACGAACTTTGGCACAAAGGGTAAAGAAAGTGACTGAAAAGGATGAACTTTGCGTTTCTACTTGTCGAAATGTGCTCCAAGTCCAGATTTGGAAGAAATTTTGCTCAAAAGACACTTATGGACCCAGAAACGTTGTTTTGTACGAGTGTGGACGAACATTGGCACAAAAAGTCGAGAAAGATTAACAAAATACAGACTTTGGATTTCAACACGTGGAAGTCTGCTATGACTAAAAATTTGGACGAAGTTTAGTTCAAAAGGTAGTTATGAACCCTGGAAAATAGTTTTGTACCATTGTGGACGAACTTAGGCACAAAAGGCCGAGAAAGACTCTAAAAAGGACAAACTTTTGATTTCTACAAGTGGAACTTTGCAATGGCTAAAAATTTGGATGAAGTTGTGTTCAAAACGTACTTATGAACCTTGCAAAGTAGTTTTGTACTATTGTGGACGAACTTAGGCACAAAAGGTCGAGAAAGAATATGAGAAATACGAACTTTGGATTTCTACAAGTAAATTCTGCTATGACTAAAAATTTGGACAAAGTTTGGTTCAAAAGGTACTTCTGAACCCTGGAAAGTAGTTTTGTATCATTTTGGATGAACTTAGGCACAAACGTTCTAGAAAGAGTCCGAAAAGGATAAACTTTTGATTTCTACAAGTGGAAGTCTGCTATAACTAAAAATTTTGACGAAGTTTGGTTCAAAAGGTAATTATGAACCCTGGTTCAAAATTTTGACGAAGTTTGGTTCAAAACTTTTGTGCCTAAGTTCGTCCACAACGATACAAAATTACTTTTCAAGGTTCATTTACCTTTTGAACAAAACTTCGTCCAACCTTTTAATCATAGCAGACTTTCACTTGTAGAAATTCAAAGTTTGTCCTTTCCGGACTCTTTCTCGACCTTTTGTGCCTAAGATCTTGCACAATGGTACAAAACTACTTTCAAGGGTTCATAAGTACCTTTTGAACCAAACTTCGTCCAAATTTTTAGTCATAGCAGACTTCCACTTATAGAAATCCAAAGTTCATCCTTTTAGGACTCTTTCTCGACCTTTTGTGCCTATGTTTGTCCACAATTGCACAAAACTACTTTCCAGGGTTCATAAGTATCTTTTGAACCAAACTTCGTCCAGATTTTTTGTCATACTACTTCCACTTGTAGAAATCTAAAATTCGTCTTTTTCGCGCTCTTTCTTGACCTTTTGTGCCTAAGTTCGTCCACGATGGTACAAAACTACTTTACAGGGTTCATAAGTACCTTTTGAACCAAACTTCGTCCAAACTTTTAGTCATTGCAAGACTTTCACTTGTAGAAATCCTATAGTTCGTCCTTTCCGGACTCTTCTCAACCTTTTTGTGCCTAAGTTCGTCCGCAATGGTTATAAAACTACTTTCCAGGGTTCATAAGTACTATTTGAACCAAACTTCGTCCAAACTTTTTGTCAATAGCAGACTTCCACTTGTACAAATCCAAAGTTCGTCTTGTTCGGACTCTTTCTCGACATTTGGTGGCCTAAGTTCGCCCATTTACAAAAGTACTTTTCAAGGTTTCATAATGTACCTTTTGAACTAAACTTGTCCAAAATTTTTAGTCATAGCAAACTTCCACTTATAGAAATCTAAAGTTCGTCCTTTTTGACTCTTTTCTCGACCTTTTGTGCCTAAGTTCATCCACATTGGTACAAAACTACTTTCCAGGTTTCATAATTTCTTTTTGAACAACTTCTTCAAAATATGGACTTGGAGAGCATTTCGATAAGTAGAAACCAAAGTTCGTCCATTTCAGTCACTTTCTAATTTGTGCCTCAACTTCGTCCACATAGGTACACAATTCTTTCTAGGGTTCATAAGTACCTTTTGAACAAAACTTTGTCCAACTTTTGACTTGGAGCACATTTGAAAAAGTAAAAACCTGAAGTTCGTCATTTTTGGACTCTTTCTTGACGTTTGGTCCAAACTTCAATAATATAGGTATTAAACTTCTGTCCAGAGTTCATAAATAATTTTTATACCAAACATCGACCAAATTTGGACTGAGAGCACATTTTGACATGTGAAACCCAAAGTTCGTCCTTTGCAGACACTTTCTCGACCTTTTGTGTCAAACTCATCCACAAAAGTACAAAAACCCCTGTCCAGAGTTCATAAGTATCTTTTAAACAAAACTTCTTCCGAATTTGGGACTTGAAGCAAATTTCGACAAGTAGAAACAAAACAGTTCGTACTTTTATGCCTAAGTATCTTTTGAACCAAACTTCTTCCAAATTTGGATTTAAAGTACATTTCGACAAGTTGAAACCCAAAGTTCGTCCTTTTAGACTGTTTCTTGACATTTTGTGCCAACGTTCATCCTTTCTTGTCTCTTTCTTTACCCTTTGTACCATAGTTCGTCAACGTAGGTACAAAATTGTCTTTCCAGAGTTCATAAGTACCTTTTGAACCAGACATCGACCAAATTTTTAGTCATAGCAAACTTCGACTTGTAGAAATCCAAAGTTCGTCCCTTCCGAACCCTTTCTCGACCTTTTGTGCCAATATTCATCCACAATGATATAAGACTACTTTCCAGGGTTCATAAGTATCTTTTGAACAAAACTTCGTCCAAACTTTAATTCATAGCAGGCTTCCACTTGTAGAAATTCAAAGTTCGTCCTTTTCAGACTCTTTCTCAACCTTTTGTGCCTAAGATCGTGCACAATGGTACAAAACTACTTTCAAGGGTTCATAAGTACCTTTTGAACCAAACTTCATCCAAATTTTTAGTCATAGTAGACTTCCACTCGTAGAAATCCAAAGTTCGTCCTTTTCGGACTTTTTCTTGACCTTTTGTGCCTAAGTCCCTCCACACTGGTACAAAACTACTTTCTAGGGTTCATAAGTGTCTTTTGAACCAAAATTATTCGAAATATGGACTTGGAGCGTATTTCGACAAGTAGAAACCCAAAGTTTGTCCTTTTCAGACTCATTCTTTCATTTTGTGTCAACGTTTATCCTTTTTAGTCTCCTTCTTTTCCCTTTGTGCCAAAGTTTGTTCATGTAGGTACAAAACTGTCTTTCCGAGGTTCATAAGTACCTTTTGAACCAAACTTTGTCCAAATTTTTAGTCATAGCAAATTCCCACATGTAGAAATCTAAAGTTCGTCCTTTTCGGATATTTTCTCGACCTTTTCTTTCAAAGTTCGTCCACAATGGTACAAAACTACTTTTTAGGGTTCATTAGTACCTTTTGAACCAAACTTTGTCCAAATTTTTAGTCATAGCAGACTTCCACTTGTAGAAATCCTAAGTTCGTCCTTTTCGGACTCTTTCTCGATCTTTTGTGCCTATGTTCCTCCACAATGGTATAAAACTACTTTCAAGGATTCATTAGTACCTTTTGAACCAAACTTCGTCCAAATTTTTAGTCATAGCAGCCTTCAACTTGCAGAAATCCAAAGTTCGTCCTTTTCGGACTCTTTAGACCTTTTGTGCCTATGTTCGTCCACAATGGTACAAAACTACTTTTCAGTGTCCATAAGTACCTTTCGAACCAAATTTCATCTAAATTTTTAGTCATAGCAAACTTCCACTGGTAGAAATCCAAAGTTCATCCTTTTCGGACTCTTCCTCGACCTTTTGTGCCTAAGTTCGTCCACACTGGTAAAAAACTACTTTCCAGGGTCCATATGTGTCTTTTGAACCAAACTTCTTCCAAATCTGGACTTGTAGCACATTTCGACAAGTAGAAACCCAAAATTCATCGTTTTCAGTCACTTTCTTTACCCTTTGTTCCAATGTTCGTCCACATAGGTACAAAATTCCTTTCTAGGGTTCATAAATACCTTTTGAACAAAACTTTGTCCAAATTTTGACTTGGAGCACATTTAGAAAAGTAGAAACGTGAAGTTCGTCATTTTTGGAGCCTTTCTTGATGTTTCGGTCCCAAGTTCATCAATATAGGTTAACTTCTATATTGAGTACATAATTAACTTTTAAACCAAACTTCGATCAAATTTGGACTGAGAGCACATTTTGACACCTAGAAACCCAAAGTTCGTCCTTTCCGGACTCTTTCTCGACCTTTTGTGTCAAAGTTCGTCGAGAAAGGTACAAAAACCCGTCTAGAGAGTTCATAAGTATCTGTTGAACCAAACTTCTTCCAAATTTGGACTTGGAGCACATTTTGACAAGTAGATACCCAAAGTGCATCCTTTTCAGACTCTTTCTTCACATTTTGTGTCAACGTTCACCCTTCCTAGTCTTTTTCTTTACCCTTTGTGCCAAAGTTCGTCCACGTAGGTACAAAATTGTCTTTCCATGGTTCATAAGTACCTTTTGAACTAAACATCATCCAAATTTTTAGTCATAGCAGATTTCCACTTGTAGAAATCTTGTTCATCCTTTTTGGACTCTTTCTTGACCTTTTGTGCCTAAGTTAGTCCACAATGGTACGAACTACTTTCCAAGGTTCATAAGTATCTTTTGAACCAAACTTCGTCCAAATTTTTAGTCATAGCAGACTTCCACTTGTAGAAATCCAAAGTTCCTCCTTTTCGGACTCTTTCTCAACCTTTTATGCCTATGTTTATCCACAATGGTACAAAGCTACTTTCCAAGGTTCATAAGTACCTTCTGAACCAAACTTCTTCCAAATTTTTAGTCATAGCAGACTTCTACTTGTTTACCCAAAGTTCGTCCTTTTCAGATTCTTTCTCGACCTTTTGTGCTTAAGTTCGTCCACATTGGTACAAAACTACTTTCCAGGGTTCATAAGTACCTTTTGAACCAAACTTCGTCCAAATTTTTAGTGATAGCAGACTTTCACTTGTAGAAATCCAAAATTCGTCCTTTTCGGACTCTTTCTCGACCTTTTGTGCCTAAGTTCGTCCACAATGGTACGAAACAACTTTCAAGGGTTCATAATAACTTTTAAACTAAACTTCGACCAAATTTGGACTGAGAGCACATTTTGAGACGTAGAAACCCAAAGTTCGGACATTCCGGACTCTTTGTTGACCTTTTGTTCCAAAGTTCATCCACATAGGTACAAAAACCCCTTTCTAGAGTTCATAAGTTACTTTTGAACCAAAATTCTTCAAAATTTGGACTTAGAGCACATTTCAACAAGTAGAAACCTAAAGTTCGTCCTTTTCAGACTCTTTCTTGATATTTTGTGCCAACATTCATCCTTTCTAGTCTCTTTCTACCCTTTGTGCCGAATGTCCACATAGGTACAAAATTGTCTTTCCAGGGTTCATAAGTGCATTTTGAACCAAACTTCATCCAAATTTTTAGTCATAGCAGACTTCCACTTGTATCCACAGTTCGTCCTTTTCGGACTCTTTCTCGATCTTTTGTGAACAAGTTCGTCCACACTGGTATAAAATTTCTTTCCAGGGCTCATAAGTGTCTTTTGAACCAAACTTCATCCAAATGTGGAATCTGAGCACATTTTGACAAGTAGAAACCCAAAGTTCATCCCTTTCAGTCATTTTCTTTACCTTTTGTGCCAAACTTCATCCACATAGGTACAAAATTCCTTTCTAGGGTTCACAAGTCCTTTTTGATCAAAACTTTATCCAAATTTTGACTTGGAGCACATTTCGAAAAGTAGGAACATGAAGTTCGTCATTTTTGGACACTTTCTTCATGTTTTGGTCCCAAATTCATCAATATATGTATTAAACTTTTGTCCAGAGTTCATAAGTAAGTTTTAAACCAAACTTTTCGGACTCTTTCTCGACCTTTTGTGCCTAAGTTCGTCCATAATGGTAGAAAACTACTTTCCAAGGTTCATAAGTACATTCTGAACCAAACTTCTCCAAAATTTTAGTCATAGCAGACTTCCACTTGTAGAAATAAAAAGTTCATATTTTTTAGACTCTTTCTCAACCTTATGGGCCTAAATTCGTCCATAATGGTACAAAATTATCTTTCCAGAGTTCATAAGTACCTTTTGAACGAAACTTCGTCCAAATTTTTAGTCATAGCAGACTTCCACTTGTAGAAATCAAAAGTTCGTCCTTTTCNCATAAGTACCTTTTGAACGAAACTTCGTCCAAATTTTTAGTCATAGCAGACTTCCACTTGTAGAAATCAAAAGTTCGTCCTTTTCGGACTGTTTCTTGACCTTTTTTGCCTATGTTCGTCCACAATAGTACGAACTACTTTCCAGGGTTCATATGCACCTTTTAAACCAAACTTCGACAAATTTTTTGTCATAGCAGACTTCCACTTTTAGAAATCCAAGTTTTTCCTTTTCGAACTCTTTCTCGACCCTTTTTGCCTAAGTTCATCCACAATGGTACAAAACTACTTTCTAGGCTTCATAAGTACCTTTTGAATTAAACTTCGTCCAAATTTTTAGTCATAGATGACTTCCACTTGTAGAAATCAAAAGTTCGTCTTTTTCGGACTCTTTCTCGACCTTTATTTCCTAAGTTCGTCCAGAATGGTATAAAACTACTTTCCATGGTTGATATGTATGTTTTGAATCAAACATCGTCCAAATTTTTAGTCATAGCAGACTTCCACTTGTAGAATTCCAAATTTCGTCATTTTCGGATTCTTTCTCGACCTTTTGTGCTTAAGTTCATTCACAATGGTACAAAACTACTTTCCAAGGTTCATAAGTACCTTTTGAACCAAACTTTATCAAAATTTTTGGTCATAACAGACTTCCACTTGTAGAAATCCAAATTTCGTCATTTTCGGATTCTTTCTCGACCTTTTGTGCCTAAGTTCATTCACAATGGTACAAAACTACTTTCCAGGGTTCATAAGTACCTTTTGAACCAAACTTTATCAAAATTTTTGGTCCCATTTGAACTTCGTCCAAATTTTTAGTCGGCAGATTTCCACTTGTAAAAATCCAAACTTCGTCGTTTTCAGACTCGTTCTCGACCTTTTATGCCTAAGTTCATCCACAATGGTACAAAACTACTTTTTAGGCTTCATATGTATCTTTTGAACCAAACTTCGTCCAAATTTTTAGTCATAGTAGAATTCGTCTTGTAGAAATCCAAAGTTTGCCCTTTTCGGACTCTTTCTCAACCTTTTGTGTCTAAGTTCGTCCACAATGATTCAAAACGACTTTCCAGAGATCATAAATGTCTTTTGAACCAAACTTCTTCTAAATCTGGACTTGGAGCACATTTTGACAAGTACAAACCTACAGTTAGTACTTTTCAGACACTTTCTTTACCATTTGTATCAAAGTTCGTCCACATAGCAAAATTCCTTTCTAGGGCGCATAAGTACATTTTGAACAAAACTATGTCCAAATTTTTACTTGGAGCACATTTCGAAAAGTAGAAACCTAAAGTTTGTCATTTTTGGACTCTTTCCTGATTTTTCGGTCCCATGTTCATCAATGTAGGTATTAAACTTTTGTCTAGAGTTCATAAGTAACTTTTAAACCAAACTTCGACCAAATTTGGACTGAGAGCACATTTTGAAACGTAGAAGCCCAAAGTTCATCCTTTCTGAACTCTTTCTCGACCTTTTGTGTCAAAGTTCGTCCACAAAGGTACAAAACCCCTCTCCAGAGTTCAGAAGTTACTTTTGGACCAAACTTCTTCCAAATTTGGACTTGTAGTACATTTCAACAAGTAGAAACCCAAAGTTCATCCTTTTCAGACTATTTCTTGACATTTTGTGCCAACGTTCATCCTTTTTAATCTCTTTCTTTACCCTTTGAACCATAGTTCGTCTAGTAGGTACAAAATTGTCTTTCCAGGGTTCATAAGTACCTTTTGAACCAAATTTCGTCCAAATTTTTAGTCATAGCAAACTTCCACTTGTAGAAATCCAAAGTTCGTCCCTTCTGGACCCTTTCTCGACCTTTTGTGCCTAAGTTCATCCGCAATGATACAAGACTACTTTTCAGGGTTCATAAGTACCTTTTGAACAAAACTTCATCCAAATTTTTAGTCATAGCAGACTTCCACTTGTAGAAATCCAAAGTTCATCCTTTTCGGACTCTTTCTCGACCTTTTGTGCCTAAGATCGTGCACAATGGTACAAAACTACTTTCAAGGGTTCATAAGTACCTTTTGAACCTTCATCCAAATTTTTAGTCATAGCAGAATTCCACTTGTAGAAATCCAAAGTTCGTCCTTTTCGGACTCTTTCTTGACCTTTTGTGCCTAAGTTCGTCCACAATGGTACAAAACTACTTTCGAAGTGTCATAAGTGTCTTTTGAACAAAACTTCTTCGAAATATGGACTTGGAGCGTATTTCGACAAGTAGCAACCCAAAGTTCGTCCTTTTCAGTCACTATCATTAGCCTTTGTGCCCAAGTTCGTCCACATAGGTACAAAATTCCTTCTTAGGGTTTCATAAGTACCTTTTGAACAAAACTTTGTCCAAAGTTTTACTTGGAGCACATTTCAAAAAGTAGAAACCTGAAGTTCGCAATTTTTGGTCTCCTTTTTGACGTTTTGGTCCCAAGTTCATCAAAATAGGTATTAAACTTCTGTCCAGAGTTCATAAGTAACTTTTTAACCAAAATTTTACCTAATTTGGACTGAGAGCACATTTTGACACGTAGAAACCTGTTCGTCCTTTCTGGACTCTTTCTCGACCTTTTGTGTCAAAGTTCATCCACAAAAGTACAAAAACCCCTCTCTGGAGTTCATAAGTATCTTTTGAAGAAAAATTCTTCGAAATTTGGACTTTGCACATTTCGACAAGGAGAAACCCGAAGTTTGTACTTTTCAGACTCTTTCAAGACATTTTGTGCCAACGTTCATCCTTTCTAGTCTCTTTCTTTACCCTTTTGCCAAAGTTCGTCAACGTAGGTACAAAATTGTCTTTCCAGGGTTCATAAGTGACTTTTGAACCAAACTTCGTCCAAAGTTTTAATAATAGTAGACTTCCACTTGTAGAAATCCAAAGTTCGTCCTTTTCGGACTCTTTCCCGACCTTTTATGCCTATGTTCGTCCACAACGGTACAAAACTACTTTCCACGGTTCATAAGTGCCTTTTGAATCAAACTTCGTCCAAACTTTTAATCATAGTAGACTTCCACTTGTAGAAATCTAGAGTTCGTCCTTTTCGGACTCTTTCTCGACCTTTTGTGCCTAAGTTCGTCCACACTAGTACAAAACTACTTTCCAGGGTTCATAAGTATCTTTTGAACCAAACTTCTTCCAAATCTAAACTTGTAGGACAATTCGACAAGAAGAAACTCAAAGTTCGTCCTTTTCAGCCACTTTCTTTACCCTTTGTGCCAAAGTTCGTCCGCATAGGTACAAAATTCCTTTGTAGGGTTCATAAGTACCTTTTGAAAAAAACTGTCTAAATTTTGACTTGGAGCACATTTCGAAAAGTTCGTCATTTTTGGACTCTTTCTTGACGTCTTGGTCCCAAGTTCATCAATCTAGGTATTAAACTTCTGTCTAGAGTTCATAAGTAACTTTTAAACCAAACTCCGACCAAATTTGGACTGAGAGCACATTTTAACACGTAGAAACCGAATGTTCGTCCTTTTCGGACTCTTTCTCGAACTTCTATGTCAAAGTTCGTCCACAAAGGTTAACCCGTCTCCAGAGTTCATAAGTATCTTTTGAACCAAACTTCTTCCAAATTTGGACTTGAAGTACATTTCGACAAGTAGAAACCCAAAGTTTGTCCTTTTCAAACTCTTTCTTGATGTTTTGTGCCAACGTTCATCCACAATGGTACACAACTACTTTCCAGGGTTCATAAGTACCTTTTGAACCCAACTTCGTCCAAATTTTTAGTCATAGATGACTTCCACATGTAGAAATCCAAAGTTCGTCCTTTTCGAACTCTTTCACGACCTTTTGTGCCTAACTTCGTTAACAATGGTACAAAACTACTTTCAAGGGTTCATAAATACATTTTGAACGAAACTTCGTCCAAATTTTATGTCATAGCAAACTTCCACTTGTATAAATCCAAAGTTCGTCCTTTTTAGATTCTTTCTCGACCTTTTGTGCTTATGTTTGTCCACAGTTGTACAAAACAACTTTCTAGGGTTCATAAGTACCTTTCGACAAGCGCAAAGTTCATTCCTTTCAGTCACTTTCTTTATACTTTGTGCCAAAGTTCGTCCACATAGGTACAAAATTCCTTTCAAGGGTTTCATAAGTACCTTATGAACAAAATTTTGTCCAAATCACTATGAGCACATTTCGAAAAGTAGAAACCTGAAGTTCATCATTGTTGGATTCTTTCTTGATGTCTTGGTCCCAAGTTCATCAATATAGGTCTTAAACTTCTGTACAGAGTTCATAAGTAATTTTAAACCAAAATTCGACCAAATTTGGACTAAGATTACATTTTGAAAAGTAGAAACCCAAAGTTCATCCTTTCAGACTCTTTCTCGACCTTTTGTGTCCAAGTTCGTCTGAAAATGTACAAAAACCCGTCTCCAGAGTTCATAAGTATCTTTTGAACCAAACTTCTTCCAAATCTAAACTTGTAGGACAATTCGACAAGAAGAAACTCAAAGTTCATCCTTTTCAGTCACTTTCTTTACCCTTTGTGCCAATGTTCGTCCGCATAGGTACAAAATTCCTTTGTAGGGTTCATAAGTACCTTTTGAAAAAAACTATGTCCAAATTTTGACTTGGAGCACATTTCGAAAAGTTCGTCATTTTTGGACTTTTTGTTGACGTCTTGGTCCCAAATTCATCAATCTAGGTAATAAACTTCTGTCTAGAGTTCATAAGTAACTTTAAACCAAACTCCGACCAAATTTGGACTGAGAGCACATTTTGACATGTAGAAACCGAAAGTTCAGCCTTTTCGGACTCTTTCTCGACCTTCTGTGTCAAAGTTCGTCCGCAAAGGTACAAAAANATTTTGACATGTAGAAACCGAAAGTTCAGCCTTTTCGGACTCTTTCTCGACCTTCTGTGTCAAAGTTCGTCCGCAAAGGTACAAAAACCCATCTCCAGAGTTCATAAGTATCTTTTGAACCAAACTTCTTCCAAATTTGGACTTGAAGTACATTTCGACAAGTAGAAACCCAACGTTCATCATTTCTAGTTTCTTTCTTTACCTTTTGTCCCAAAGTTCGTCCACGTAGGTATAAAATATTCTAACCAGGTTTTATAAGTACCTTTTGAACCAAACTTCCTCCAAAGTTTTAGTCATAGTAGACTTCAACTTGTATAAGTCAAAAGTTCAGCCTTTCCGGACTCTTTCCCGACCTTTTATGCCCAAGTTCGTCCATAATGGTACAAAACTACTTTCTAGGTTTAATAGTATCTTTTGAATCAAACTTTGTCCAAGTTTTTAGTCATAGTAGACTTCCACTTGTAGAAATACAAAGTTCATCCTTTTCGGACTCTTTCTTGACCTTGTGTGCCTAAGTTTGTCCACAATTGTACAAAACTACTTTCCAGGGTTCATAAGTACCTTTGGAACCAAACTTCGTCCAAATTTTTAATCATAGGAGACTTCCACTTGTAGAAATCCTAAGTTCGTCTTTTTCGGACTCTTTCTCGACCTTTTGTGCCTAAGTTACCACATTGATACAAAACCACTTTCCAGTGTTCTAAGTACCTTTTGAACCAAACTTTGTCCAAACTTTTAGTCATAGCAGACTTCCACTTGTAAAAATCTAAAGTTCGTCTTGTTCGGACTCTTTCTCAACCTTTTATGCCTAAGTTCATCCACAATGGTACAAAACTACTTTCCAGGGTTCATATGTACAATTTGAACTAAACTTCATCCAAATTGTTAGTCCTAGCAAACTTCCACTTGTAGAAATCCAAAGTTCGTCCTTTTTGGACTCTTTCTCGACCTTTTGTGGCTATGTCCGTCCACACCGATAAAAAACCACTTTCCAGGTTTCATAAGTGTCTTTTGAACCAAACTTCTTCCAAATATAGACATGGAGAACATTTCGACAAGTAGAAACCCAAAGTGCGTCCTTTTCAGTCACTTTCTATACCCTTTGTGACAAAGTTAGTGCACATATGTACAAAATTCCTTTCTAGGGTTCCATAAGTACCTTTTGAACAAAACTTTGTTCAAATTTTGACATGAAGCACATTTCGAAAAGTAGAAACCCAAAGTTCGTCCTTTTTAGTCACTTTCTTTACCCTTTGTGCCAAACTTCATCCACATAAGTACGAAATTTCTTTCTAGGGTCAATAAGTACCTTTTGAACAAAACTTTGTCCAACTTTTGACTTGGAGCACATTTCTAGGTTTAATAGTATCTTTTGAACCAAACTTCGACAAAATTTTTAGTCATAGCAGACTTCCACTTGTAGAAATCCAAAGTTCGTCTTTTTTAGACTATTTCTCGACCTTTTTCACCTAAGTTCGTCCACAACGGTAAAAACTACTTTCCAGGATTCATAAGTACCTTTTCAACCAAACTTCGTCCAAATTTTTAGTCATAGATGACTTCCACATGTAGAAATCCAAAGTTCCCCTTTTCGGGCTCTTTCACGACCTTTTGTGCCTAACATCGTTAACAATGGTACAAAACTACTTTCAAAGGTTCATAAATACATTATGAACCAAACTTCGTCCAAATTTTATGTCATAGCAGACTTCCACTTGTAGAAATCCAAAGTTCGTCCTTTTCGGATTCTTTCTCGACCTTTTGTGCTTATGTTTGTCCACAGTGGTACAAAACAACTTACCACGGTTCATAGGTACCTTTTGAACCAACCTTCGTTCAAATTTTTGGTCATTACAGACTTCCACTTGTAGAAATCCAAAGTTCGTCCTTTTCAGACTCTTTCTCGACCTTTTTTCCTAAGTTCGCCCACAATGGTACACAACTACTTTCCAAGGTTCCTAAATACCTTTTGAACCCAACTACATCCACACTTCCACTTGTAGAAATCAAAAGTTCGTCCTTCGAACTCTTTCTCGACCTTTTGTGACTATCGTCCACAATGTTACAAAACTACTTTCCAGCATTCATAAGTACCTTTAGAACCAAACTTCGTCCAAATTTGACTTCCAATTGTAGAAATCCAAAGTTCGTCCTTTTTGGATTCTTTCTCGACCTTTTGTGAATATGTTCGTCCACACTGGTAAAAAACTACTTTCCAGGTTTTATAAGAACCTTTTGAATAAAACTTCGTCAAAATTTTTATTCATAGCAGACTTCCACTTGTAGAAATCCAGAGTTCGTCCTTTTCAGACTCTTTCTCGACCTTTTGTGCCTAAGTTCNCCTTTTCAGACTCTTTCTCGACCTTTTGTGCCTAAGTTCGTCCACAATGGTACAAAACTACTTTCCAGGGTTCATATGTATGTTTTGAACCAAACTTCTTCCAAATTTTTAGTCATAGTAGACTTCCACTTGTAGAAATCCAAAGTTCGTCCTTTTCGGACTCTTTCTCGACCTTTTGTGCCTAAGTTCATCAACAATGGTACAAAACTACTTTCCACGGATCATAAGTGTCTTTTGAACCAAACTTCGTCCAAATTTTGGACTTGGTGCACATTTCGAAAAGTAGAAACCCAAAGTTCGTCCTTTTCAGTTACTTTCGTTACCCTATGTGCCACAATTAGTCCACAGGTACAAAATTCCTTTCTAGGATTCATAAGTACGTATTGAACAAAACTGTCCAAATTTTGACTTGGAGCACATTTCGAAAAGTAGAAACCTGAAGATTGTAATTTTTGGTACCTTTCTTGACGTTTTGGTCCCAAGTTCCTCAATATAGGTATCAAACTTCTGTCCAGTGTTCATAAGTAAATTTTAAATCAAACTTCGACCAAATTTGGACTGAGAGCACATTTTGACACATAGAAACCCTATGTATGTCCTTTCTGAACTTTTTCTCGACCTTTTGGGCCTAAGTTAGTCTACAATGGTACAAAACTACTTTCCAAGATTCATAAGTAACTTTTGAACCAAACTTCGTCCAAATTTTTAGTCATAGCAGACTTCCACTTGTAGAAATCCAAAGTTTGTCCTTTTCGGACTCTTTCTCGACCTTTGTGCCTAAGTTCGTCCTCAATGGTACAAAACTACTTTCCAGGGTTCATAAGTACCTTTTGAACCAAACTTCATCCAAATTTTTAGTCAAGGAGACTTCCACTTGTAGAAATCCAAAGTTCGTCCTTTCCGGACTCTTTCTCGACCTTTTATGTCTAAGTTCGTCCAGAATGGTACAAAGCTACGTTCCAGTGTACATAAGTAACTTTTGAACCAAACTTCATCCAAATTTCGACTTGAAGCACATTTTGTACCAAAAGTTCGTCCTTTTCAAACTCTTTCTATACATTTTGTACCAACGTTCATCCTTTCTAGTATCTTTTTTTACCCTTTGTGCAAAAGTTCGTCCACGTAGATATAAAATTGTCTCTCTAAGGTTCATAAGTACCTTTTGAACCAAACTTCGTGCAAATTTTTAGTCATAGCAGACTTTTACCTATAGAAATCAAAAGTTTATCCTTTTCGGACTTTATCTCGACCTTTTGTGCCGAAGTTCGTCCACGTAGGTACATGTATTTTCAAGGTTCATAAGTACCTTTTGAACAAAACATCAAAATTTTTAGTCATAGTAGACTTCCACTTGTAGAAATCCAATGTTCGTTCTTTTCGGACTCTTTCTTGACCATTTGTGCCTAAACTCATCCACACGGATACAAAACTACTTTCCAGGATTCATAAGTATCTTTTGAACCAAACTTCTTCGAAATCTGGACTTGGAGGACATTTCAACAAGTAGAAACTCAAAGTTCGTCCTTTTCAGTCACTTTCTTTACCTTTTGTGCCAAAGTTCGTCCACATAGGTACAAAATTTCTTTCTAGGGTTCATAAGTACCTTTTGAAAAAAACTAAGTCCAAATTTTGACTTGGAGCACATTTCGAAAAGTAGAAACCTGAAGTTCGTACTTTTATGCTTAAGTATCTTTTGAACCAAACTTCTTCCAAATTTGGATTTGAAGTACATTTCGACAAGTAGAAACCCACAGTTCGTCCTTTTTAGACTGTTTCTTGACATTTTGTGCCAACGTTCATCCTTTCTTGTCTCTTTCTTTACCCTTTGTACCATAGTTCGTCTACGTAGGTACAAAATTGTCTTTCCAGGGTTCATAAGTATCCTTTGAACCAAACTTCGTCCAAATTTTTAGACATAGCAAACTTCCAGTTGTAGAAATCCCTAGTTCGTTCCTTTCGAACTCTTTCTCGACCTTTTGTGCCAAAGTTCATCCACAATGATACAAGACTACTTTCCAGGGTTCACAAGTATCTTTTGAACAAAACTTCGTCCAAACTTTAAGTCATAGCAGGCTTCCACTTGTAGAAATCCAAAGTTCGTCCTTTTCGGACTTTTTCTCGACCTTCTGTGCCTAAGATCGTGCACAATGGTACAAAACTACTTTCAAGGGTTAATAAGTACCTTTTGAACCAAACTTCATCCAAATTTTTAGTCATAGCAGACTTCCACTCGTAGAAATCCAAAGTTCGTCTTTTTCAGACTCTTTCTTGACCTTTTGTGCCTAAGTTCCTCCACACTGGTACAAAATTACTTTCCAGGGTTCATAACTGTCTTTTGAACCAAACTTCTTCCAAATATGGTCTTGGAGCACATTTTAACACGTAGAAACCCAAAGTTCGTCCTTTTCAGACTCTTTCTCATTTTCTGCCAACGTTCATCCTTTCTAGTCTCTTTTTTTACTGTTTGTGCCAAAGTTCGTCCACGTAGGTAAAAAATTGTCTTTCCTGGGTTCATAATTACCTTTTGAACCAAACTTCGTCAAAATTTTTAGTCATAGCAGACTTCCAGTTATAGAAATCCAAAGTTTGTCCTTTTCAGACTCTTTCTCGACCTTTTGTGCCTAAGTTCGTCCACATTGATACAAAACAACTTTACAGGGTTCTTAAGTACCTTTTGAACCAAAGTTCATCATAAATTTTAGTCATAGCAGACTTCCACTTTTAGAAATCCAAAGTTCGTTCTTTTCGGACTCTTTCTCGACCTTTTGTCCCTATGTTTTTTCACAATGGTACAAAACTAGTTTCCAGGGTTCATAAGTGCCTATTGAACCAAACTTCGTCCAAATTTGTAGTCATAGCAGAGTTCCACTTGTAGAAATCAAAAGTTCGTCCTTTTCGGACTCTTTCTTGACCTTTTGTAACTAAGTTCATCCACAATGGTAAAAAACTACTTTCCAGGGTTCATAACTACCTTTTGAAACAAACTTCGTCCAAATTTTTAGTCATTGCAGACTTCCACTTGTAGAAATCCAAAGTCCGTTTTTTTTTTAACCTTTCTCAACTTTTTGTGCCGATGTTCGTCCACACTGGTACAAAACTACGTTATGGGTCCATAAGTATCTTTTGAACCAAACTTCTTCCAAATCTGGGCTTGTAGCACATTTCGACAAGTAGAAACGCAAAGTTCGTCTTTTTCAGTCACTTTCTTTACCCTTTGTGCAAAAGTTCGTCCACATAGGTACAAAATTCCTTTCTAGGGTTTCATATGTACCTTATGAACAAATCTTTGTCCAAATTTTTACTTGGAGCACATTTCGAAAAGTAGAAGCCTGAAGTTCATCATTTTTGGACTCTTTCATGACGTTTTTGTCCAAAATTCATCAATATAGGTATTAAACTTCTATCCATAGTTCATAAGTAACTTTTTAACCAAACTTTGACCAAATTTGGACTGAGAGCACATTTTGACACGTAGAAACCCAAAGTTCATCCTTTCCGGACTCTTTCTTGACCTTTTTTGTCAAAGTTCGTCCAAAAGGTACAAAAACCCCTCTCCAGAGTTCATAAATATCTTTTGAACCAAACTTCTTCCAAATTCGGACTTGAAGCACATTTCGACAAGTATAAACCTAAAACTCATCCTTTTTAGACTCTTTCTTGACATTTTGTGAAACCGTTCACCCTTTCTAATATCTTTCTTTACCCTTTGTGCCAAAGTTCGTCCACGGAGCTATAAAATTGTCTTTCTAGGGTTCATAAGTACCTTTTGAACCAAACTTCGTCCAAATTTTTATTCAAAGTTCATCCTTTTCGGACTCTTTCTCGACCTTTTGTGCCTATGTTCGTCCACAATGGTACAAAACTACTTTCCAAGGTTCATAAGTACCTTTTGAACCAAACTTCGTCTAAATTTTTAGTCAGAGAAGACTTCCACTTGTAGAAATTTAAAGTTCATCCTTTTCGGACTCTTTCTCGACCTTTTGTGCCTATGTTCGTCCAAAATGGTACAAAACTACTTTCCAAGGTTCATAAGTANGTTCATCCTTTTCGGACTCTTTCTCGACCTTTTGTGCCTATGTTCGTCCAAAATGGTACAAAACTACTTTCCAAGGTTCATAAGTACCTTTTGAACCAAACTTTGTCCAAATTTTTAGTCATAGCAGACTTTCACTTGTAGAAATCCAAAGTTCGTCCTTTACAGACTCTTTCTCGACCATTTGTGCCTAAGTTCGTTCATAATGGTACAAAACTACTTTCTAGGGTTCATAAGTACCTTTTGAACCAAACTTCATCCAAGTTTTTAGTCATAGCAAACTTCCACTTGTAGAAATCCAAAGTTTGTCCTTTTCGGACGCATTCACGACCTTTTATGCCTAACTTCGTTCACAATGGTACAAAACTACTTTCCAGGGTTCATAAGTATTTTTAAACCAAATTTCGACCAAATTTGGACTGAAAGCACATTTTGACACGTAGAAACTTATAGTTTATTCTTTCCGGACTCTTTCTTGACCTTTTGTGCCAAAGTTCGTCCACAAAGGTACAAAAACCCCTCTTCAAAGTTCTGAAGTATCTTTTAAACAAAAATTCTTCCAAATTTAGACTTAAAAGAACATTTCGACAAGTAGAAATCCAAAGTTCGTCCTTTACAGACTCTTTCGTGACATTTTTTGCTAACGTTTATCCTTTCTAGTCTCTTTCTTTATCCTTTGTGCCAAAGTTCGTTCATGTATGTACAAAATTGTCTTTCCAGGGTTCATAAGTGCCTTTTAAACCAAACTTCATCCAAATTTTTAGTTATAGCAGACTTTTGGGCCAAAGTTTGTCATTTTTGGACTCTTTCTCGACCTTTTGTGCCTAAGTTTTTCCACACTGGTATAAACTACTTTTCAGGGTTCATAAGTGTCTTTTGAACCAAACTTCGTCCAAATGTGGACTTGGAGTACATTTCGACAAGTAAAAACTCAAAGTTCGTCCTTTTCAGTCACTTTCTTTACCTTTTCTGCCAAAGTTCGTCCACATAGGTACAAAATTCCTTTCTAGGGTTTCATAAGTATTCATAAGTACCTTATGAACAAATTGTTGTACAAATTTTGACTTGGAGCATATTTCGAAAAGTAGAAACTTGAAGTTCCTCATTTTTGGACTCTTTCTTGACGTTTATGCCCCAAGTTCATCAATATAGGTATTAAACTTCTATCCAGAGTTCATAAGTAACTTTTTAACCAAACTTTGACCAAATTTGGACTAAGAGTGGACTAAGAGCACATTTTGATACGTAGAAACCTCGTCCTTTCTGGACTCTTTCTCTACCTTTCGTGTCAAAGTTCGTCCAAAAGGTACAAAAACCCCTCTCCAGAGTTCATAAGTATTTTTTGAACCAAACTTCTTCCAAATTTGGACTTGGAGCACATTTCGACAAGTAGAAACCATTCGTCCACAATGGTACAAAACTACTTTCTAGGGTTCATAAGTACCTTTTAAACCAAACATCGTCCAAATTTTTAGTCATAGCACTTCCACATGTAGAAATCCAAAGTTCGTCCTTTTTGGACTCTTTCTCGACCTTTTGTGCCTAAGTTCGTCCACAATGGTACAAAACTACTTTCAAGGGTTCATAAGTAACTTTTGAACCAAACTTCGTCTAAATTTTTAGTCATAGTAGACTTCCACTTGTAGAAATCCAAAGTTAGTACTTTTTGGACTCTTTCTCGACCTTTTGTGCCTAAATTCGTCCACAATGGTACAAAACTACTATCAAAGGTTCATAAGTACCTTTTGAACCACACTTTATACAAATTTTTAGTCATAGCATCCTTCCACTTCTAGAAATCAAATGTTCGTCCTTTTCGGACTTTTTCAACGACCTTTTGTGCCTAAATTCATCCACAATCGTACAAAACTACTTTCAAAAGTTCATAAGTACCTTTTGGACCAAACTTCGTCCAAATTTTTAGTCATAGCATCCTTCCACTTGTAGAAATCCAAAATTCATCCTTTTCGGACTCTTTCACGACCTTTTGTGCCTAACTTCGTCCACAATGGTACAAAACTACTTTCCAAGGAACATAAGTACCTTTTGAACTCAACTCGTCCAAATTTTCAGTCATAGCAGACTTCCACTTGTAGAAATACAAAGATCGTCATTTTCTGACTCTTTCTCAACCTTTTGTGCCTATGTTCATCCACAATGGTACAAAACTAGTTTCCAGGGTTCATAAGTACCTTTTGAACCAAACTTCGTCCAAATTTTTAGTCATGGCAGACTTTCACTTGTAGAAATACGAAGTTCATCATTTTCAGGCTTTTTCAACGACCTTTTGTCCCTAAGTTCGTCCACAATGGTACAAAACTACTTTCAAGGGTTCATAAGTACCTTTTGGACCAAACCTGGTCCAAATTTTTAGTTATAGCATCCTTCCACTTGTAGAAATCTAAAGTTCATCCTTTTTGGATTATTTCTCGACCTTTTGTGCCAATGTTCGTCCACAATGGTACAAAACTACTTTCAAGGGTTCATAAGTACCTTTTAAACAAAACTTCGTCTAAATTTTTAGTCATACTAGACTTCCATTTGTAGAAATCCAAACTTCGTCCTTTTTGGACTCTTTCTCAACCTTTTGTGCCTAAGGACGTGTATAATGGTACAAAACTACTTTCCAGGGTTCATAAGTACCTTTTGAACTAAACTTCGTCCAAATTTTTAGTCATAGCAGACTTCCACTTGTAGAAATCCGAAGTTTGTCCTTTTCGTACTCTTTCTCGACCTTTTGTGCCTATGCTCATCCACAATAATACAACAAGTTTCCAGGGTTCATAAGTACCTTTTCAACAAAACTTCGACCAAATTTTTAGTCATAGCAGACTTCCACTTGTAGAAATCCAAAGTTCGTCCTTTTCGGACTCTTTCTCGAACTTTTGTACCTAAGTTCATCCACAATGGTACAAAAATACTATCCAGGTTCAACTTACCTTTTGAACCAAACTTTTCGTCCAAATTTTTAGTCATAGTAGACTTCCACTTGTAGAAATCCAAAGTTCGTCCTTTTTGGGCTTTTTCAACGACCTTTTGTGCCTAAGTTCGTCCACAATGGTACAAAACTATTTTCAAGGGTTCATAAGTACCTTTTGGAGCAAACCTAGTCCAAATTTTTAGTCATAGTATCCTTCCACTTGTAGATATCAAAAGTTCATCTCTTTCGGACTATTTCTTTACCTTTTATGCCTATGTTCGTCCATAATGGTACAAAACTACTTTCAAGGGTTCATAAGTACCTTTTGAACCAAACTTCGTCTAAATTTTTAGTCATAGTAGACTTCCACTTGTAGAAATTCAAACTTCGTCCTTTTTGGACTCTTTCTCGGCCTTTTGTGCCTAAGGATGTCCACAATGGTACAAAACTACTTTCTAGGGTTCATAAGTACCTTTTTAACTAAACTTCGTTCAAATTTTTAATCATAGAAGACTTCCACTTATAGAAATCCAAAGTTCGTCCTTTTCGGGGTTTTCAACGACCTTTTGTGCCTAAGTTCGTCCACAATGGAACAAAATTACTTTCAAGGGTTCATAAGTATCTTTTGGACCAAACTTCGTTCAAATTTTTAGTCATAGCAGACTTCCACTTGTAGAAATCCAAAGTTCGGTCTTTTCGAACTCTTTCTCGACCTTTTGTGCCTAAGTTCGTCCACAATGTTACAAATATACTATTCAGGGTTCATAAGTCTCTTTTGGACCAAACTTCGTCCAAATTTTTAATCATAGTCGACTTCCACTTGTAGAAATCCAAAGTTCAATCTTTTTGGACTCTCTCTCGACCTTTTGTGCTTAAGTTCGTCCACAATGGTACAAAACTACTTTGCAGGGTTCATAAGTACCTTTTGAACAAAACGTCGTCCAAATTTTTATTCATAGACTTCCACTTGTAGAAATCAAAAGTTTTTCCTTTTCGGCTCTTTCTCGACCTTTTGTGCCTAAGTTAGTCCATTATGGTACAAAACAACTTTCCAGGGTTCATAAGTACATTTTGAACCAAACTTCGTCCAAATTTTTAGTCATAGCAAACTTCCACTTGTAGAAACCATAGTTCGTACTTTTTGGACTATTTCACGACCTTTTTCCATAAGTTCGTCCACAATGGTACAAAACTACTTTCCAGGGTTCATAATTACCTTTTGTACGAAACTTCGTCCACAGTTTTAATCATAGAAGACTTCCACTTGTAGAAATCCAAAGTTCATCGTATTCGAACTCTTTCATGACATATTGTGCCTAACTTCGTTAACAATGGTACAAAACTAGTCTCCAAGGTTCATAAGTACCTTTTAAACCAAACTTCGTCTAATTTTTTAGTCATAGTAGACTTCCTCTTGTAGAAATCCAAAGTTCGTCCTTTTCGGACTCTTTCACGACCTTTTGTGCCTAACTTCGTTCACAATGGTAGAAAACTACTTTCCAAGGTTCATAAGTATTTTTTCAACCACACTTCGTCCAAATTTTTAGTCATAGCAGACTTCCACTTGTAGAAATCCAAAGTTAGTCCTTTCCGGACTCTTTCTCGACCTTTATTTTCTAAGTTCATCCACAATGGTACAAAACTACTTTCCAGGGTTCATAAGTACCTTTTAAACCAAACTTTGTCCAAACTTTTAGTCATAGCAGACTTCCACTTGTAAAAATCCAAAGTTCGTCCTGTTCGGACTCTTTCTCGACGTTTTGTGCCTAAGTTCATCCATAATGGTACAAAACTACATTCCAGAGTTCATAAGTAACTTTTGAACCAAACTTCAACCAAATTTTTAGTCATAGCAGACTTCCACTTATAGAAATCCAAAGTTCAAACTTTTCGGACTCTTTCTCGATATTTTGTGCCAAAGTTCGTCCACAATGGTACAAAACTAATTTCCAAGGTTCATAAGTACCTTTTGAACCAAACTTCGTCCAAATTTTTAGTCATAGCAGACTTCCACTTGTAAAAATCTAAAGTTCATATTTTTGGACTCTTTCTCTTTTATGCCTAAGTTCATCAACAATGGTACAAAACTACTTTCCAGGGTTCATGAATACCTTTTGAACTAAAATTCATCAGAATTTTTAGTAATAGCAGACCTCCAATTGTAGAATTCCAAAGTTCTTCCTTTTCGGACTCTTTCTTGACCTATTATGCCTAAGTTCGTCCACACTGGTACAAAACTAATTTCCAAGGTTCATAAGTAACCTTTGAACCAAACTTCGTCCAAATTTTTAGTCATAGTAGACTTCCACTTGTAGAAATCCAAAGTTCATCCTTTTTGGACTCTTTCTCGACCTTTTGTTCCTAAGTTCATCCACAATGGTACAAAACTACTTTCCAAGGTTAATAAGTACATTTTGAACCAAACTTCGTCCAAACTTTTAGTCATAGCAGACTTCCACTTGCAGAAATCGAAAGTTCGCCTTTTTCGGACACTTTCTCGACCTTTTGTGCCTAAGTTCGTCCACAATGGTATAAAACTACTTTCCAGGGTTCATAAGTACATTTTGAACCAAACTTCGTCTAAATTTTTTGTCATAGCAGACTTCCACTTGTAGAATACCAAAGTTTGTCCTTTTCGGACTCTTTCTCGATCTTTTGTGCCTAAGTTAGTCCATGATGGAACAAAATTTCGGAGAGTTGCCGTTTTTGGAACACTTTTTCGACCTTTATTTGTGCCTAAGTTCGTCCACAATGGTATAAAACTACTTTCCAGGGTTCATAAGTACATTTTGAACCAAAACTTCGTCTAAATTTTTTGTCAATAGCAGACTTCCACTTGTTTTACCAAAGTTTGTCCTTTCGGACTTTTCTCGATCTTTTTGTGCCTAAGTTAGTCCATGATGGAACAAAACTACTTTTCCAGGGTTCATAAGTACCTTATAAGCCAAACTTCATCCAAATTTTTAGACATAGTAGACTTCCACATGTAGAAATCCAAAGTTCATCTCTTTTCGAACTCTTTCTCGACCATTTGTGCCTATGAACTCCACAATAGTACAAAAACTATTCCAAGGTTCATAAGTACCTTTTCACCCAAACTTCATCCAAATTTTAGTCATAGCAGACTTCCACTTGTAGAAACCCAAAGTTCGTCCTTTTTGGAACTCTTTCTCGACATTTTGTGCTAAGTTCGTCCACAATGGTATAAACTACTTTCCAGGGATCATAAGTACCTTTCAACCAAACTCCGTCCAAAGTTTTAGTCATTGCAAACTTCCATTTGTAGAAATCCAAAGTTCGTCCTTTTCAAATTCTTTCTCGACCTTTTGTCCTAAGTGTCCACAATGTACAAAACTACTTTCCAGGTTTAAAGTACATTTTGAACTAAACTTCGTCCAAACTTTTTAGTCATAGTAGACTTCCACTTGCAGAAATCGGAAATTCGCCTTTTCGGACACTTTCTCGATCTTTTGTTCCTAAGTTCGTTCAACAATGGTATAAAACTACTTTCCAGGGTTCATAAGTACATTTTTGAACCAAACTTCGTCTAAATTTTTTGTTCATAGCAGACTTCCACTTGTAGAATACCAAGAGTTTGTCCTTTTCGGACTCTCTTACTGACTTTTATGCCTAATTTCATCCACAATGGATAATAAAATAACTTTCCAGGGTTCATGAAGTACCTTTTGAACCAAACTTCCTCCAAATTTTAATCAATAGGCAGATCTTCACTTGTAGAATTCCAAAGTTTCGTCCTTTTCGGATTCTTTCTCAACTTTTTGTATTCTAAGTTCGTCCACACTGGTAGAAAACTACGTTTCAAGGTTATAAGTGTCTTTTGAACCGAAATTCTTCCAAATCCGAACTTGGAGCTCATTTCGACAAGCGCAAAGTTCGTCCACATAGGTACAAAATTCCTTTCAAGGGTTTCATAAGTACTTTATGAACAAAACTTTGTCCAAATTTTTGACTTAGAGCAATTTCGAAAAAGTAAGTTCGTCATTTTTGGATTCTTTCTTGACGTCTTGTCCCAAGTTCAATCAATATAGGTCTTAAACTTCTGTCCAGAGTCCATAAGTAATTTTAAACCAAATTTCGACAAATTTTGGACTGA
>NC_052359.1:25186625-25297544 GCF_009727055.1 Benincasa hispida | reverse complement strand
GGAGCATATTTTGACAAGTAGAAATCCAAAGTTCGTCCTTTTCGGACTCTTTCTAGACCTTTTGTGTCAAACTTCGTCTGCAAATGTACAAAAACCCTTCTCCAGAGTTCATAAGTATCTTTTGAACCAAACCCCTCAGTCCAAATTTGGTCGAATATTGGTTTAAAATTACTGATGAACTCTGGACAGAAGTTTAAGACCTATATTAAAGAACTTGGGACCAAGACGTCAAGAAAGAATCCAAAAATGACGAACTTCAGGTTTCTACTTTTCGAAATGTGCTCCATGTCAAAATTTGGACAAACTTTTCGAAAAGGTTTCTACTTTTCGAATTTTTACTTGGAGCACATTTCGAAAAGTAGAAACCAAAAGTTCGTCCTTTTATGCCTAAGTTCATCCAATCTAGACTTGGAGCACATTGCGACAAGTAGAAACCCAAAGATCGTCCTTTTCAGTCACTTTCGTTATCCTTTGTGCCAATGTTCATCAACGTAGGTACAAAATTCCTTTCTAGGGTTCATAAGCACATTGCGACAAGTAGAAACTAAAAGTTCGTCCTTTTCAGACTCTTTCTTGACATTTTGTGCCAACGTTCATCCTTTGTAGTCTCTTTCTTTACCCTTTGGGCCAAAGTTCGTCCACGTAGGTACAAAATTGTCTTTCCAGAGTTCATAAGTACCTTTTGAACCAAACTTCCTCAAAATTTCTTGTCATAGCAGACTTCCACTTGTAGAAATTATAAGTTCGTCCTTTTCGGACTTTTTCTCGACCTTTTGTGCCTATATTCTTTCACAATGGAACTAAACTACATTCCAGGGTTCATAAGTATCTTTTGTACCAAACTTCATCCATATTTTTAGTCATAGCAGATTTCCACTTGTAGAAATTCAAATTCCGTCCTTTTCGGACTCTTTCTCGACCTTTTGTGCCTATGTTTGTCCACAATGGTACAAAACTACTTTCCAGGGTTCATAAGTACCATTTGAACCAAACTTCGTCCAAATTTTTAGTCATACTAGAAATACAAAGTTCATCCTTTTGTGCCTAAGTTCGTCCACACTGGTACAAAACTACTTTCCAGGGTTCATAAGTGTCTTTTGAACCAAACTTCTTCCAAATTTGGACTTGAAGCACATTCCAACAATTAGAAACCAAAAGTTTGTCCTTTTCAGATTGTTTCTTGACCTTTTGTGCCAACGTTCATCCTTTCTAGTCTCTTTCTTTACCCTTTGTGCTCAAGTTCGTCCACATAGGTATAAATTGTCTTTCCAGGGTTCATAAGTACCTTTTGAACCAATCTTCATCCAAATTTTTAGTCATAGAAGACTTCCACTTGTAGCAAGCCAAAGGACTTGAAGCACATTCCAACAATTAGAAACCCAAAGTTTGTCCTTTCCGGATTGTTTTTTGAAATTTTGTGCCAACGTTCATCCTTTCTAGTCTCTTTCTTTACCTTTTGTGCCCAAGTTCGTCCACGAAGGTACAAAATTGTCTTTCCAGGGTTCATAAGTACCTTTCGGACTCTTTCTCGATCTTTTGTGCCTAAATTCGTCCACAAGTTCCTCAATATATGTATTAAACTTCTGTCCAGTGTTCATAAGTAATTTTAAACCAAAGTTCGACCAAATTTGGACTGAGAGCATAATTTGACACGTAGAAACCCGAAGTTCGTCCTTTTCGGACTCTTTCTCGACCTTTCGTGTCAAAGTTCGTCCACAAAGGTACAAAAACCTCTCTCCAGAGTTCATAACTATCTTTTGAACCAAACTTCTTCCAAATTTGGACTTGAAGCACATTTCGACAAGTAAAAACTAAAAGTTCGTCCTTTCAGACACTTTCTTGATAATTTGTGCCGACATTCATCCTTTCTAGTATCTTTCTTTACCTTTTGTGCTTTTCGTCCACGTAGTTACAAAATTGTCTTTCCAAGGTTTATAAGTACTTTTTGAACCAAACTTCGTCCAAATTTTTAGTCATAGCAGACTTCAACTTGTAGAAATCCAAAGTTCGTCCTTTTCGGGCTCTATCTCAACCTTTTGTGCCTATGTTCGTCCACAATGGTACAAAACTACTTTTCAGGATTCATAAGTACCTTTTGAATCAAACTTCGTCCAAATTTTTAGTCATAGCAGACTTCCACTTGTAGAAATCCAAAGTTCGTCCTTTTCGGACTCTTTCTCGACCTTTTGTGCCTAAATTCGTCCACAATGGTACAAAACTACTTTCCACGGATCATAAGTGTCTTTTGAACCAAACTTCGTCCAAATTTTTGGACTTGGTGGACATTTCAACAAGTAGAAACCCAAAGTTCATCCTTTTCAGTTACTTTCTTTACTCTTTGTGCCAAAGTTAGTCCACATAGGTACAAAATTCCTTTCTAGGGTTCATAAGTACCTATTGAACAAAACTTTGTCCAAATTTTGACTTGTAGCACATTTCGAAAAGTAGAAACCTGAAGTTTGTCATTTTTGGACTCTTTCTTGACGTTTTAGTCCCAAGTTTCTCAATATAGGTATTAAACTTCTGTCCAGTGTTCATAAGTAACTCTTAAACCAAACTTCGACCAAAATTGGACTGAGAGCACATTTTGACACGTAGAAACCAAAAGTTCGTCCTTTTCGGACACTATCTCAACCTTTTGTGCCTAAGTTCGTCCACAGTGATACAAAACTAATTTCCCGTGTTCATAAATACCTTTTGAACCAAACTTTGTCCTGGTGGGGAAGTTATAGACACCTTTCCTTTGTGTCTGGAGTACTTCACTTAATTTCCTCCGCAGTATTGGCAGTCATACAAGACTTCCACTTGTAGACATCCAAAGTTTGTCCTTTTCAGACTCTTTCTCGACCTTTTGTGCCTAAGTTCGTCCACAATGGTACAAAACTTCTTTCCATGGATCATTAGTACCTTGAACCAAAGTTCGTCCAAATTTGGAATTATAGCAGACTTCGACATGTAGAAACCCAAGGTTCGTCCTTTTCAAACTCTTTCTTGACCTTTTGTGTCTAACTTCGTCAACACTGTTACAAAACTCCTTTCCAGGGTTCATAAGTATCTTTAAAAAAAACTTCTTCCAAATTTGGACTTGGAGCACATTTCGACAAGTAGAAACCCAAAGTTCTTTCTTTTTAGTGTCTTTCTTCACCCTTTGTGCCAAAGTTTGTTGACATAGGTACAAAATTTCTTTCTAGGGTTCATAAGTACCTTTTGAACCAAACTTCGTCCAAATTTTGACTTGAAGCATATTTCAACAAGTAGAAACCTTGTTCGTCGTTTTTGGACTCTTTCTTGACCTTTTGGTCCAAAGTTCATCCATATAGGTACAAAACTCCTGTCCAGGGTTCATATGTAACTTTTAAACTGAGAGCACATTTCAACATGAAGAAAGCCAAAATGTATCCTTTCTGGACTCTTTCTTGACCTTTTGTGTCAAAGTTTCTCCATACAGGTACAAAACTCTTCTCCAGGGTTCATAAGTATCTTTTGAACCAAACTTCGTACAAATTTGGACTTGGAGCACATTTCGATGTGCAGAAACCCAAATTTCATCCTTTTTGGACTATTTCTTGATCTTTTGTATCTATGTTTATCCACAATGGTATAAAACTCCTCGAGTTCATAATTATATTTTGAACCAAACTTCGTCCAAATTTTTTACTTGGAGCACATTTCGACAAGTAGAAACCCAAAGTTCATCATTTTTGGACTTGTTCTTGACCTAATTGTCCAAAGTTCATCTATACAGGTACAAAACTATTGTCCAGCGTTCATAAGTTCCTTTTAAACAAACCTTCGACCAAATTTGGACTTAGAGCACATTTCGACATGTAGAAACCCAAAGTTTGTCCTTTGGGAACTATTTCTTGACCTTTCGTGTCAAAGTTCATCCACACAAGTACAAAACTCCTCTCCAGGGGTCATAAGTATCTTTTGTACCAAACATCATCTAAATTTTGACTTGGAGCACATTTCGACAAGTAGAAACCCAAAGTTCGCCTTTTTAGTCTTTTTCTTTACCCTTTGTGCCAAAGATTATCCACATAAGTACAAAACTTCTATCCAGGGTTCGCAAGTAACTTTTCAACCAAAATTTGACCAAATTTGGAATGAGAGCACATTTCGACATGTAGAAATCCAAAGTTTGTACTTTTTCAGACTATTTCTTGACCTTTTGTTTCAAAGTTCGTCCATACAGGTATAAAACTCCTCTCGTGTTCATAAGTAATTTTTTAACAAAACATCGTTCAAATTTGGACTTAGAGAACATATTGACAAATAGAAACCCAAAGTTCGTCCTTTTTAGTCTAGACCTTTTGTGCTAACGTTCATCTACATAGGTATAAAATTTCTTTCTATGGTTCCTAAGTACCTTTTGAACCAAATTTCATCGAAATTTTGACTTAAAAGTACATTTCAACAAATAGAAACAAAAAAATCGTCATTTTTGGACTCTTTCTTTACCTTTTCGTCCAAAGTTCATCCATACAAGTACAAAACTTCTGTCTAGAGTTCATAAGTAACATTTAAACAAAACTTCGACCAAATTGGAAATGAAAGTGCATTTCGACTAATAGAAACCCAAAGTTCATTCCTTGCAAACCCTTTCTTGACCTTTTGTGTCAAAGTTCGTCCACACAGGTAGAAAACTCTTCTCAAGGGTTCATAAGTATCTTTTCAACCAAACTTCGTCCAAATTTGGACTTTGAGCACATTTCAACTAGTAGAAACTCAAAGTTCTTCATTTTCGGAATCTTTCTTGCCCTTTTGTGTCTATGTTCGTCCATACAGGTACAAAACTCATTTCCAGGGTTCATAAGTATCTTTTGAATCACACTTCGTCCAAATTTGGACTTGGAGCATATTTCGACAAGTAGAAAGCCAAAGTTTGTCATTTTCAGAATCTTTCTTGCCCTTTTATGTCTATGTTCGTCCACAGGTACAAAATTCTTTTCTAGGGTTCATAAGTACCTTTTAAACTAAACTTCATCCAAATTTTAAGTTAGAGCACATTTCAACATGTAGAAACTCAAAGTTCGTCATTTTGGGACTCTTTCTAGACCTTTTGGTCCGAAGTTCATTCATATAGATGCTAAACTTCTGTCCAGGGTTCATAAGTAACTTTTAAACCAAACTTTGACCAAATTTGGACTGAGAGCACACTTCGACACGTAGAAACCCAAAGTTTGTCCTTTTTGACTCGTTCTTGACCATTTGTGTCAAAGTTCGTCCACACAAGTCAAGAACCCCTTTCCAGTTTTCATAAGATCTTTTGAACCAAACTTCGTCCAATTTGGACTTGGAGCACATTTCGACAAGTTCGTCCTTTTCGGACTCTTTCTTAACATTTTGTGCCAAGGTTTATCAACACAGGTACAAAACTCCTTTCCAGGGATCATAAGTACTATTTGAACCAAAGTTTATCCAAATTTTGAATTATAGCAAACTTCGACATGTAGAAACCCAAAGTTCCTCCTTTTCAGACTCTTTCTTTACCCTTTGGGTCAAAGTTCGTCCACATAGGTAAAAAATTCATTTTACGGTTCATAAGTACATTTTGAACCAAATTTCATCTACATTTTGAATTGGAGCAATTTCAACAATTACAAACCCAAAGTTTGTCATTTTTGGACACTTTCTCGACCTTTTGGTCCAAAGTTTATCTATATAGGTATAAAACTATTGTCCAACATTCATCAGTAAATTTTAAACCAAACTTCGACAAAATTTGGACTAAGAGCACATTTTGACACGTAGAGACCCAAAGTCCGTCCTTTTCGGACTCTTTCTTGACCTTTTGTGTCAAAGTTTGTCCACACATATACAAAACTCCTCTCTAGGGTTCATAAATATCTTCTAACCAAACTTCATCCAAATTTAGACTTGAGCACATTTCGAAAGTAGAAACCCAAAGTTCGTTCTTTTCGCACTCTTTCTTGACATTTTGTGCCTGTTCATCCACACAGCTACAAAACTTCTTTCTAGGTTTCATAAGTACCTTTTGAACCAAAGTTCGTCCAAATTTGGAATTATAGCAGACTTCGACATGTAGAAACCCAAAGTTCATCCTCTACGGACTCTTTCTTTACCTTTTGTGTCTAAGTTCATCCGCACTGATACAAAACTTCTATCCAGGGTTCATAAGTATCTTTTAATTCAAACTTCTTCCAAATTGAGATTTGGAGGACATTTCGATAAGGAGAAAGCCAAAAGTTCATCCTTTTTAGTCTCTTTCTTTACCCTTTGTGCCAAAGTTCATCTACATAGGTAAAAAATTCATTTCTAGGGTTCATAAGTACCTTTTGAACCAAACTTCGTTCAAATCTTGAGGAGACCATCTATATGACTCAACCAGAGAGATTCGTAGTTCCAGATCAAGAGAAAAGAGTTTGCAAGCTTAATAGGTCCATTTATGGGCTGAAACAAACATCTTCATCTTGAAACATTAGATTTGACATTGTTGTCAAGTCGTTTGGCTTTGACCAGAACATTGATGAGCCTTGTGTTTACAAGAAGATCATCAACACTCAGTAGCTTTCCTGGTATTGTATGTAGATGATATCCTACTCATTGGAATGGTGTAGGGTATCTGACTGACATTAAGGAGTGGCTAGCTGCCCAGTTCCAAATGAAATATTCGGGTGAGGCACAGTATGTTCTCGGGATTCAGATTATTCGGGATCGCAAGAACAAACAGTTAGGCCTATCTCGGACATCATACATTGATCAAATGTTGATCAGGTACAAGATGCTTCCAAGAGGGGTTTTTACCCTTCAGGCATGGAATCATTCTGTCTAAGGATCAATATCATAAGACACCTCAAGAGGTTGAGGAGATGAGACAGATTCCCTATGCTTCTGCTGTGGAAACTTGATGTATGCGATGTTGTGTACCAGACTTGACATTTGCTATGTAGTAGAGATTATCAATCGTATCAGTCCAATCTAGGATTTGATAACTGGACGGTGATCAAGACGATCCTCAAGTATCTTCAGAGAACGAGGGACTACATGCTTGTGTATGGAGATAAGGATCTGATTCTTATAGGATACGCAGACTCTGAATTTCAGACCGATCGAGATTCTCACAAATCAGACATTGAAGGTCCAGTGTTTACTCTAACTGGAGGCCGCTTTAGTTTTGGCGAAGCACTCAAGCAAGGATGAACTCCACTATGGAAGCTGAATACGTAGCGGCTTGTGAAGCAGCTAAAGAGGTTGTTTGGCTGAGGAAGTTCCTTTCATATTTGGAAGTTGTTCCAATTATGGATTTGCCGATCACACTGTATTGTGATAACAGTGAGGCTGTGGCAAATTCGAAGGAACCTCGGAGTCATCGTCGGGGTAAGCATATAGAACGAAAATATCACCTAATCAGGGAGATTGTGCATTGTAGTGATGTGATAGTCACGAAGATCGCATCGGAGCACAACATTGTTGATCCCTTACAAAGGCCCTCACGGCTAAAGTGTTCGAGGGTCACCTGGAGAGTCTGAGTCTACGGGACATGCGACATCTTGTCTAGGGTAAGTGGGAGATGATACTGGGGTATGCCCTAGTTTATTAAATATTGTACATTTTTATATTGTATTGTACATTAGTCTCCCGAATTATTAGGACCAGTGGGAGATTGTTGGGATTGGTGTCCTAATTCTCCTGGAGTCTCGTTGTTTTGTAAAGATACACATTATTCAATGAATAAAGTAAGTGTTATTTAATTCCGACATTTACTCATATCCAATAAACAAAGCTCCCCATCTTATGTGAACTTAAGCATGTATATGTGATATACATGTGAACTTAACCTAAATAGGTCTGTAGTATGAGGCTTAAGGTGGGATACCTGATCCTGGTGACACTACGGATACGACCTGCTTCGTGCGCATCGGAGCGTGGAGACGCTTCTGCCATTGTTAGTACGGTTGTTCCTTTTGTGCATTTATGACTTTCATGTTGTAATTTCTGTGTGAATTGTACAACCATTTGTTTGAAGTCGACTATAATTTGTATTGTTCATTTATGATTATGATTTAGAATAGTCTTGTTCCGCTGCTCATGGAAATCTCGCTTCCAATTTCCTTCAAAAGTTTGTCGACATTTGTACAAAATTTCTTTCTAGGATTCATAAGTACCTTTTGAACCAAACTTCGTCCAAATTTTGACTTGAGCACATTTCAACTTGTAGAAACCTAAAGTTCGTCATTTTTGGACTCTTCCCTAACCTTGTGGTCCAAAGTTCATCCATACAGGTACAGAACTCCTATCCAGGGTTCATATGTAAATTTTAAATTGAAATTCCACCAAATTTGGACTTGGAGCACATTTTAACGTGTAGAAACCCAAAGTTCGTCCTTTTCAGACTCTTTCTTGACCTTTTGTGTCAAACTTCATCCACAACTGTACAAAAATTTTCTCCATCGTTCAGAAGTGTCTTTTGAACATAACTTCATCAAAATTTGGACATATGTGCCAAGGTTCATCCACACATGTACAAAACTCCTTTCCAAGGTTCATAAGTCCATTTTGAACCAATGTTGTCCAAATTTAGAATTATAGCAAACTTCGACATGTAGAAACCCAAAGTTCGTCATTTTCGAACTCCTTCTTGACCTTTTGTGTCTAACTTTGTCCACACTGGTAAAAAACTCGTCTCCAGGGTTCATAAGTATCTTTTGAACCAAACTTCTTCCAAATTTGGACTAGGAGCGCATTTCGACACGTAGAAACCCAAAGTTCGTCCTTTTCGGACTCTTTCTTGACCTTTCGTGTCAAAGTTTGCCCACACATGTTCAAAACTCCTCTCCAAGGTTCATAAGTATCTTTTGAACCATACATCATCCAAATTTAGACTTACAACACATTTCAACAAGTAGAAACCCAAAGTTTGTCCTTTTTGGACTCTTTCTTTACATTTTGTGCTAAGGATCATCTACACAGGTACAAAACTTCTTTACAGGGTTCATAAGTACCTTTTAAACCAAAGTTCGTCTAAATTTGAAATTATAGCATACTTCGACATGTAGAAACCCAAAGTTCGTCCTTTACGGACACTTTCTTGATCTTTTGTGTCTACTTCGTCCACACTGGTACAAAACTCCTTTCTAGGGTTCATAAGTATCTTTTAAAACAAACTTTTTCCAAATTTGGATTTGGAGGACATTTTGACAAGGAGAAACTCTTCTTGATCTTTTGTGTTTAAGTTTATCCACAATGGTACAAAACTCCTCTCTAGTTCATAATTATCATTTGAACCAAACTTCATCCAATTTTTGACTTGGAGAACATTTCAACAAAGTAGAAATCCAAAGTTCGGCATTTTTGGACACTTTCTTGACATTTTGGTCCAAAGTTTGTCCATACAGGTACAAAACTATTGTCAAGCGTTCATAAGTAACTTTTAAACCAAACATCGACCCAATTCCGACTAAGAGCACAATTCGACACGTAGAAACCCAAATTTCGTCCTTTTCGGACTCTTTCTTGAGCTTTTTTGTCAAAGATCGTCCACACATGTTTGAAACTCCTCTCCAGGATTCATAAGTATCTTTTGAACCAAACTTCATCCAAATTCGGACTTAGAGCACATTTAGACAAGTAGAAAGCCAAAGTTTTTTCTTTTTTGCACTCTTTCTTTACATTTTTTGCTAAGGATTATCCACATAGGTACGAAACTTCTTTCTAGGGTTCATAAGTACCTTTTGAACCAAAGTTCGTCCAGATTTGGAATTATTGCAGACTTCGAAATGTAGAAACGCAAAATTCGTCGTTTACGGACACTTTCTTGACCTTTTGTGTCTAACTTTGCCCCCTGGTACAAAACTCCCCTCCAGGGTTCATAAGTATCTTTTAAACCAAACTTCATCCAAATTTGGAGGACATTTCGACAAGGAGAAACCAAAAGTTCATCCTTTTTAGTCTCTTTCTTTACCCTTTGTGCGAAAATTCGTCCTTATAGATACAAAATTCGTTTGAAGGGTTCATAAGTACATTTTGAACCACACTTTGTCCAAATTTTGAATTGAAGCACATTTCGACAAGTAGAAATCCAAAGTTCGTCATTTTTGGATACTTTATCGACCTTTTGGTCCAAAGTTTATCCATACAGGTACAAACTATAGTCTAGTATTCATCAATAACTTTTAAACCAAACTTTGACCAAATTTGGACTAGGAGCACATTTAGACACGTAGAAAATCAAAGTTCGTCCTTTTCGGACTCTTTCTTAACCTTTTGTGCCAAAGTTCGGTCACACATGCACAAAACTACTCTCTAGGGTTCATAAGTATCTTTTGAACCAAACTTCATCCAAATTTAGACTTCGACATGTAGAGTTCGTCCTTTATGGACTCTTTTTTGACCTTTGTGTCTAAGTTCGTCCACACTAGTACAAAACTCCTCTCCATGATTCATAAGTATCTTTTAAACCAAACTTCTTCCTAATTTGGATTTGGAGGACATTTCGATAAGGAGAAACCCATCATGATCTTTTGTGTCTAAGTTTATCCACAATGGTACAGAACTTCTCTCTAGTTCATAATTATCGTTTGAACCAAACTTCATCCAAATTTTGACATGGAGAGCATTTCAACAAGTAGAAATCCAAAGTTCGTCATTTTTGGACACTTTCTTGACTTTTTGGTCCAAAGTTTGTCCATATAGGTACAAAACTATTGTCCAGTGTTCATCAGTAACTTTTAAACCAAACTTCGACCAAATTTGGACTAAGAGTACATTTCGACACGTAGAAACCCAAAGTTCATCCTTTTCGGACTCTTTCTTGACCTTTTGTGTCAAAGATAAACACATGTTCAAAACTCCTCTCCAGGGTTCATAAGTATTTTTTTGAATCAAACAACATTTAAATTTAGACTTGGAGTACATTTCGACTAGTAGAAACCCAAAGTTCGTCCTTTTCAGACTATTTCTTGACATTTTGTGCTAAGATCCACATAGGTACAAAACTTCTTTCCAGGGATCATAAGTACTTTTTCAACCAAAGTTCGTCCAAATTTTGAATTATAGCAGACTTCGACATGTAGAAACTTGGTTCGTCCTTTTTGAACTCTTTATTGACCTTTTGTGTCTATGTGTCATCCACACTGGTACAAAACTCCTCTCCAGGGTTCATAAGTATCCTTTAAACCAAACTTCTTCCAAATTGTACTTGGAGCACATTTTGACAACTAGAAACCCAAAGTTCATTCTTTTTAGTGTCTTTCTTTACCCTTTGTGCCAAAGTTCGTCGACATAGGTACAAAATTTCTTTCTAGGGTTCATAAGTACCTTTAGAACCAAACTTCATCTAAATTTTGACTTGAAGCAGATTTCGACAAGTAGAAACCCAAAGTTTGTGATTTTGGACTCTTTATTGACCTTATAGTTCAAAGTTCATCCATATAGGTGCAAAACTTCTGTCCAGGGTTCATATGTAACTTTTAAACTGAAATTCAACCAAATTTGGACTGAGAGCACATTTCGACATGAAGAAACATAAACTTCATCCTTTTAAGACTCTTTCTTGACCTTTTGTGTGAAAGTTTCTCCACACAAGTACAAAACTCCTCTCCAGGGTTCATAAGTATCTTTTGAATCAAACTTCTTCCAAATTTGGACTTGGAGCACATTTCAACAAGTAGAAACCCAAAACTCTTTCCATCATTCATAAGTAACTTTTAAACCAAACATCCGCCAAATTTGGACTTGGAGCACATTTCGACAAGATACCCATAGTTCGTCCTTTTTAGTCTCTTTTGTTACCGTTTGTGCCAAAGTACGTTCACATAGGTAGAGAATTCCTTTATAGGGTTCATAAATACTTTTTGAACCAAACTTCGTCCATATTACTTGGAGCACATTTCGACAAGTAGAAAACCAAAATTCGTCATTTTGGGACTCTTTCTAGACCTTTTGGTCCGAAGTTCATTCATACAGGTTCTAAACTCCAGGGTTCATAAGTAACTTGTAAACCAAACTTCGACCAAATTTGGATTGAAAGCACATTTCGACACGTAGAAACCGTTTGTGTAACAGTTCGTCCACACAGGTAAAGAACCCCTCTCCGGTATTCATAAGGATCTTTTGTATCATACTTTGTCCAAATTTGGGCATGGAGCACATTTCGACAAGTAGAAAGCCGAAGTTCGTCCTTCTCGGACTTTTTGTTAACATTTTGTGCCAAGGTTTATCCACACAGATACAAAACTCCTTTCCTTGGATCATAAGTACCTTTCGAACCAAAGTTCGTCCAAATTTTGAATTATAGCATGTTCGACATGTAGAAACCCAAGGTTCGTCCTTTTCAGACTCTTTCTTGACCTTTTGTGTGGAACTTCGTCCACACTGGTACAAAACTCCTCTCCACGGTTCATAAGTATCTTTTGAACCAACATTTTTCAAAATTTGGACTTGGAGCACATTTCGATAAGTAGAAACCCAAAATTCATCCTTTTTATTATTGTTCTTTACCCTTTGTGCCAAAGTTCGTCCACGTAGGTACAAAATTTCTTTCTAGCATTCATAAGTAGTTTTTCAACCAATCTTCATCCAAAAAGACTTGGAGCACATTTCAACAAGCAGAAACCTAAAGTTCGTCATTCTTGGACTCTTTCTTGATGTTTTGGTCCAAAGTTCATCCATACAGGTACAAAACTCATGTCCAGGGTTCATAAGTATCTTTTAAACAAAATTTTGACAAAATTTAGAATGAGAGCACATTTCTACATGTAGAAACCAGAAATTCATCCTTTTCGAACTCTTTGACAGTTCTTATCAAAGTTTGTCCATACAAGTACAAAACTCCTCTCCAAGATGCATAAGAACTAGACTTAAATAAAAGAAGCCAAAGTAGCTTCATTGTACAAAACTCCTCTCCAGGGTTCATAAGTATCTTTTGAACCAACTTCATCCAAATTTAAACTTGGAGCACATTCGACAAGTAGAAACTAGTTCGTTCTTTTCAGACTCTTTCTTGACATTTTGTGCAAAGAATCATCCACACAGGTACAAAACTCTTTACCAGGGATCATAAGTACCTTTTGAACCAAAGTTCGTCCAAATTTGAAAATATAGCAGATTCGACATGTAGAAACCCAAAGTTCGTCCTTTTTGAACTCTTTCTTGACCTTTTATGTCTAACTTTGTCCACAATGGTACAAAACCTGTCTTCAGGGTTCATAAGTATCTTTTGAACCAAACTTCTTCCAAATTTGGACTTGGAGGACATTTTGACAAGTAGAAACCCAAACTTCTTTCTTTTTAGTGACAAGTAGAAACCCTTTGTGCCAAAGTTCGTCGACATAGGTACAAAATTTCTTTCTCGGGTTCATACTTACCTTTTGAACCAAACTTCATCTAGCTTTTGACTTTCCACATTTCGACAAGTAGAAACCCAAAGTTCGTCGTTTTTGGACTCTTTCTTGACCTTATGGTCCAAAGTCCACCCATACGGGTACGAAACTCCTGTCCAGGGTTCATATGTAACTTTTGAACTGAAATTCGCCAAAATTTGTACTGGGAGCACATTTTGACACGAAGAAACATAAAGTTCATCCTTTTCGGACTCTTTCTTGACCTTTTGTGTCAAAGTTTCTATACACAGGTACAAAACTCCTCTCCGGGGTTCATGTTTATCCACACTGGTACAAAACTTCTCTCTAGTTCATAACTATCTTTTGAAACAAACTTCGTCCAAATTTTGAACTGGAGCACATTTCGATAAGTAGGAACCCAAAGTTCGTCATTTTTGGACTCTTTCTTGGCCTTTAAAGTTCATCCATACAGGTATAAAACTATTGTCCAACGTTCATCAGTAACGTTTAAACCAAACTTCAACCAAATTTGGATTTAGACCATATTTCGAAAGTTAGAAATCAAAAGTTCGTCCTTTGGGGACTCTTTCTTGACCTTTTGTTTCAAAGTTCATCCACACATGTACAAAACTTCTCTTCAGGGGACATAAGTATCTTTTGTACGAAACTTCGTCCAAAATTTGGACTTGGAGCACATTTTGACAAGTGAAACCCAAAGTTCGTCATTTTTAGTCTTTTTCTTTACCCTTTGTGCCAATGTTCGTCCACATAAGTACAAAACTCCTTTCTAGGGTTCATAAGTACTTTTTGAACCAAACTTCGTCCAAATTTTGACTTGGAGCACATTTTGACAAATACAAAACCAAAAATTTACCATTTTGGGACTCTTTCTTGATCTTTTGGTCTAATGTTCATCCATACTGATACAAAACTCCTATCGAGGGTTCGCAGGTGACTTTTAAACCAAACTTCGACCAAATTTGGAATGAGAGCACATTTTGACAAGTAGAAACCCAAAGTTCGTCCTTTTTGGACTTTTTCTTGGCCTTTAGGTCCAAAATTCATCCATACAAGTATAAAACTATTGTCTAGCGTTCATAAGTCACATTTAAATCAAACTTTGATAAAATTTGGACTTAGAGCACATTTCGACACGTAGAAACCCAAAGTTAGTCCTTTGGGGACTCTCTCTTGACCTTTGTTTCAAAGTTCATCTACGCATGTACAAAACTCCTCTCCAGGGGTCATAAATATGTTTTGTACAAACTTCGTCCAAATTTAGACTTAGAGCACATTTGGACAAGTAAAAACCCGAAGTTCATCCGTAAGTCTTTTTCTTTACCATTTGTGCCAATGTTCGTCCACATAAGTACAAAATTTGGACAAGTAGAAACCTAAAGTTCATCCTTTTTCAGATTATTTCTTGACCTTTTGTGTCAAAGTTCGTCCACATAGGTACAAAACTCCTCTCATGGGTTCATAATTAATTTTTGAACAAAACTTCGTCCAAATTTGGACTTGGAGCACATATCGACAAGTACAAACCCAAAGTTCATCCTTTTCAGTCTCTTTCTTTACCCTTTGTGCTAAAATTTGTCCACAGGTACAAAATTCCTTTCTATGGTTCCTAAGTACTTTTTGAACTAAACTTTGTCCAAATTTTGACTTGAAGCATATTTCTTCACCTTTTGGTCCAAAGTTCATCCATACAGTTACAAAACTCCTGTCCATGGTTCATAAGTAACTTTTAAACCAAACTTTGATCAAATTTGGACTGAGAGCGCATTTCGACACGTAAAAACCGAAAGTTCGTTCTTTGCAGACTCTTTCTTGACCTTTTGTGTCAAGGTTCATCCACACAGGTGCAAAACTCTTCTCCAGGGTTCATAAGTATCTTTTCAACCAAACTTCGTCCATATTTGAACTTTGAGCACATTTCAACTAGTAGAACCTAAAGTTCATCATTTTCGGAATCTTTCTTGCCCGTTTGTGTCTATGTTCGACCACACAGGTACAAAGCTCTTTTCTAGGGTTCATAAGTATCTTTTGCACCACACTTCGTCCAAATTTGGACTTGGAGTATATTTCGACAAGTAAAAATCCAAAGTTCGTCATTTTTGGACTCTTTAGACCTTTTGGTCCGAAGTTCATCCATATAAGTACAAAACTCTTGTCTAGGGTTCATAAGTAACATTTAAACCAAACTTTGACAAAATTTGGACTAAGAGCACATTTCGACAGGTAGAAACCCAAAGTTCGCCCTTTTTAGACCCTTTCTTGACCTTTTGTGTCAAAGTTCGTCCACGTAGGTACAAAACTCCTCTTCAAGCTTCATAAGTATCTTTTGAACCAAACCTCGTCCAAATTTGGACTTGGAAAAGATTTCAACAAGTACCCAAAGTTCTTCCTTTCCAGACTCTTTCTTTACATTTTGTGCCAAGGTTCGTCCACAATGGTACGAAACTCCTTTTCATGGTTCAAAAGTACCTTTTGAACCCAAGTTCGTCCAAATTTGGAATTATAGAAGACTTCGACATGTAGAAACTCAAAGTTCATCCTCTACGGACTCTTTCTTCACATTTTGTGTCTAAGTTCGTGCACATTGATACAAACTCCTCTCCAGGGTTTATAAGTATCTTTTAAACCAAACTTCTTCCAAATTTGGATTTGGAGGACATTTCGACAAGGAGAAACCCAAAGTTCATCCTTTTTAGTCTCTTTCTTGACCCTTTGTGCCAATGATCGTCCACTAATCAAGATTCGTTTCTAGGGTTCATAAGTACCTTTTGAACTTCTATGTCTAAATTTTGACTTGGAGCATATTTTGGCAAGTAGAAACCCAAATTTCTTCATTTTTGGACACTTTCATGACCTTTTGGTGCAAAGTTTATCCATACGGGTGCAAAGCTATTGTCCAGCGTTCATCAATAACTTTTAAACCAAACTTCGATTAAATTTGGACTAAGAACACATTTCGACACGTAGAAACCCAAAGTTCGTCCTTTTCAGACTCATTCTTGACATTTTGTGTCAAAGTTCATCCACATATGTACAAAACTCCTNCAACACATTTCAACAAGTAGAAACCCAAAGTTTGTCCTTTTTGGACTCTTTCTTTACATTTTGTGCTAAGGATCATCCACACAGGTACAAAACTTCTTTACAGGGTTCATAAGTACCTTTTAAACCAAAGTTCGTCTAAATTTGAAATTATAGCATACTTCGACATGTAGAAACCCAAAGTTCGTCCTTTACGGACACTTTCTTGATCTTTTGTGTCTACTTCGTCCACACTGGTACAAAACTCCTTTCTAGGGTTCATAAGTATCTTTTAAAACAAACTTTTTCCAAATTTGGATTTGGAGGACATTTTGACAAGGAGAAACTCTTCTTGATCTTTTGTGTTTAAGTTTATCCACAATGGTACAAAACTCCTCTCTAGTTCATAATTATCATTTGAACCAAACTTCATCCAATTTTTGACTTGGAGAACATTTCAACAAAGTAGAAATCCAAAGTTCGGCATTTTTGGACACTTTCTTGACATTTTGGTCCAAAGTTTGTCCATACAGGTACAAAACTATTGTCAAGCGTTCATAAGTAACTTTTAAACCAAACATCGACCCAATTCCGACTAAGAGCACAATTCGACACGTAGAAACCCAAATTTCGTCCTTTTCGGACTCTTTCTTGAGCTTTTTTGTCAAAGATCGTCCACACATGTTTGAAACTCCTCTCCAGGATTCATAAGTATCTTTTGAACCAAACTTCATCCAAATTCGGACTTAGAGCACATTTAGACAAGTAGAAAGCCAAAGTTTTTTCTTTTTTGCACTCTTTCTTTACATTTTTTGCTAAGGATTATCCACATAGGTACGAAACTTCTTTCTAGGGTTCATAAGTACCTTTTGAACCAAAGTTCGTCCAGATTTGGAATTATTGCAGACTTCGAAATGTAGAAACGCAAAATTCGTCGTTTACGGACACTTTCTTGACCTTTTGTGTCTAACTTTGCCCCCTGGTACAAAACTCCCCTCCAGGGTTCATAAGTATCTTTTAAACCAAACTTCATCCAAATTTGGAGGACATTTCGACAAGGAGAAACCAAAAGTTCATCCTTTTTAGTCTCTTTCTTTACCCTTTGTGCGAAAATTCGTCCTTATAGATACAAAATTCGTTTGAAGGGTTCATAAGTACATTTTGAACCACACTTTGTCCAAATTTTGAATTGAAGCACATTTCGACAAGTAGAAATCCAAAGTTCGTCATTTTTGGATACTTTATCGACCTTTTGGTCCAAAGTTTATCCATACAGGTACAAACTATAGTCTAGTATTCATCAATAACTTTTAAACCAAACTTTGACCAAATTTGGACTAGGAGCACATTTAGACACGTAGAAAATCAAAGTTCGTCCTTTTCGGACTCTTTCTTAACCTTTTGTGCCAAAGTTCGGTCACACATGCACAAAACTACTCTCTAGGGTTCATAAGTATCTTTTGAACCAAACTTCATCCAAATTTAGACTTCGACATGTAGAGTTCGTCCTTTATGGACTCTTTTTTGACCTTTGTGTCTAAGTTCGTCCACACTAGTACAAAACTCCTCTCCATGATTCATAAGTATCTTTTAAACCAAACTTCTTCCTAATTTGGATTTGGAGGACATTTCGATAAGGAGAAACCCATCATGATCTTTTGTGTCTAAGTTTATCCACAATGGTACAGAACTTCTCTCTAGTTCATAATTATCGTTTGAACCAAACTTCATCCAAATTTTGACATGGAGAGCATTTCAACAAGTAGAAATCCAAAGTTCGTCATTTTTGGACACTTTCTTGACTTTTTGGTCCAAAGTTTGTCCATATAGGTACAAAACTATTGTCCAGTGTTCATCAGTAACTTTTAAACCAAACTTCGACCAAATTTGGACTAAGAGTACATTTCGACACGTAGAAACCCAAAGTTCATCCTTTTCGGACTCTTTCTTGACCTTTTGTGTCAAAGATAAACACATGTTCAAAACTCCTCTCCAGGGTTCATAAGTATTTTTTTGAATCAAACAACATTTAAATTTAGACTTGGAGTACATTTCGACTAGTAGAAACCCAAAGTTCGTCCTTTTCAGACTATTTCTTGACATTTTGTGCTAAGATCCACATAGGTACAAAACTTCTTTCCAGGGATCATAAGTACTTTTTCAACCAAAGTTCGTCCAAATTTTGAATTATAGCAGACTTCGACATGTAGAAACTTGGTTCGTCCTTTTTGAACTCTTTATTGACCTTTTGTGTCTATGTGTCATCCACACTGGTACAAAACTCCTCTCCAGGGTTCATAAGTATCCTTTAAACCAAACTTCTTCCAAATTGTACTTGGAGCACATTTTGACAACTAGAAACCCAAAGTTCATTCTTTTTAGTGTCTTTCTTTACCCTTTGTGCCAAAGTTCGTCGACATAGGTACAAAATTTCTTTCTAGGGTTCATAAGTACCTTTAGAACCAAACTTCATCTAAATTTTGACTTGAAGCAGATTTCGACAAGTAGAAACCCAAAGTTTGTGATTTTGGACTCTTTATTGACCTTATAGTTCAAAGTTCATCCATATAGGTGCAAAACTTCTGTCCAGGGTTCATATGTAACTTTTAAACTGAAATTCAACCAAATTTGGACTGAGAGCACATTTCGACATGAAGAAACATAAACTTCATCCTTTTAAGACTCTTTCTTGACCTTTTGTGTGAAAGTTTCTCCACACAAGTACAAAACTCCTCTCCAGGGTTCATAAGTATCTTTTGAATCAAACTTCTTCCAAATTTGGACTTGGAGCACATTTCAACAAGTAGAAACCCAAAACTCTTTCCATCATTCATAAGTAACTTTTAAACCAAACATCCGCCAAATTTGGACTTGGAGCACATTTCGACAAGATACCCATAGTTCGTCCTTTTTAGTCTCTTTTGTTACCGTTTGTGCCAAAGTACGTTCACATAGGTAGAGAATTCCTTTATAGGGTTCATAAATACTTTTTGAACCAAACTTCGTCCATATTACTTGGAGCACATTTCGACAAGTAGAAAACCAAAATTCGTCATTTTGGGACTCTTTCTAGACCTTTTGGTCCGAAGTTCATTCATACAGGTTCTAAACTCCAGGGTTCATAAGTAACTTGTAAACCAAACTTCGACCAAATTTGGATTGAAAGCACATTTCGACACGTAGAAACCGTTTGTGTAACAGTTCGTCCACACAGGTAAAGAACCCCTCTCCGGTATTCATAAGGATCTTTTGTATCATACTTTGTCCAAATTTGGGCATGGAGCACATTTCGACAAGTAGAAAGCCGAAGTTCGTCCTTCTCGGACTTTTTGTTAACATTTTGTGCCAAGGTTTATCCACACAGATACAAAACTCCTTTCCTTGGATCATAAGTACCTTTCGAACCAAAGTTCGTCCAAATTTTGAATTATAGCATGTTCGACATGTAGAAACCCAAGGTTCGTCCTTTTCAGACTCTTTCTTGACCTTTTGTGTGGAACTTCGTCCACACTGGTACAAAACTCCTCTCCACGGTTCATAAGTATCTTTTGAACCAACATTTTTCAAAATTTGGACTTGGAGCACATTTCGATAAGTAGAAACCCAAAATTCATCCTTTTTATTATTGTTCTTTACCCTTTGTGCCAAAGTTCGTCCACGTAGGTACAAAATTTCTTTCTAGCATTCATAAGTAGTTTTTCAACCAATCTTCATCCAAAAAGACTTGGAGCACATTTCAACAAGCAGAAACCTAAAGTTCGTCATTCTTGGACTCTTTCTTGATGTTTTGGTCCAAAGTTCATCCATACAGGTACAAAACTCATGTCCAGGGTTCATAAGTATCTTTTAAACAAAATTTTGACAAAATTTAGAATGAGAGCACATTTCTACATGTAGAAACCAGAAATTCATCCTTTTCGAACTCTTTGACAGTTCTTATCAAAGTTTGTCCATACAAGTACAAAACTCCTCTCCAAGATGCATAAGAACTAGACTTAAATAAAAGAAGCCAAAGTAGCTTCATTGTACAAAACTCCTCTCCAGGGTTCATAAGTATCTTTTGAACCAACTTCATCCAAATTTAAACTTGGAGCACATTCGACAAGTAGAAACTAGTTCGTTCTTTTCAGACTCTTTCTTGACATTTTGTGCAAAGAATCATCCACACAGGTACAAAACTCTTTACCAGGGATCATAAGTACCTTTTGAACCAAAGTTCGTCCAAATTTGAAAATATAGCAGATTCGACATGTAGAAACCCAAAGTTCGTCCTTTTTGAACTCTTTCTTGACCTTTTATGTCTAACTTTGTCCACAATGGTACAAAACCTGTCTTCAGGGTTCATAAGTATCTTTTGAACCAAACTTCTTCCAAATTTGGACTTGGAGGACATTTTGACAAGTAGAAACCCAAACTTCTTTCTTTTTAGTGACAAGTAGAAACCCTTTGTGCCAAAGTTCGTCGACATAGGTACAAAATTTCTTTCTCGGGTTCATACTTACCTTTTGAACCAAACTTCATCTAGCTTTTGACTTTCCACATTTCGACAAGTAGAAACCCAAAGTTCGTCGTTTTTGGACTCTTTCTTGACCTTATGGTCCAAAGTCCACCCATACGGGTACGAAACTCCTGTCCAGGGTTCATATGTAACTTTTGAACTGAAATTCGCCAAAATTTGTACTGGGAGCACATTTTGACACGAAGAAACATAAAGTTCATCCTTTTCGGACTCTTTCTTGACCTTTTGTGTCAAAGTTTCTATACACAGGTACAAAACTCCTCTCCGGGGTTCATGTTTATCCACACTGGTACAAAACTTCTCTCTAGTTCATAACTATCTTTTGAAACAAACTTCGTCCAAATTTTGAACTGGAGCACATTTCGATAAGTAGGAACCCAAAGTTCGTCATTTTTGGACTCTTTCTTGGCCTTTAAAGTTCATCCATACAGGTATAAAACTATTGTCCAACGTTCATCAGTAACGTTTAAACCAAACTTCAACCAAATTTGGATTTAGACCATATTTCGAAAGTTAGAAATCAAAAGTTCGTCCTTTGGGGACTCTTTCTTGACCTTTTGTTTCAAAGTTCATCCACACATGTACAAAACTTCTCTTCAGGGGACATAAGTATCTTTTGTACGAAACTTCGTCCAAAATTTGGACTTGGAGCACATTTTGACAAGTGAAACCCAAAGTTCGTCATTTTTAGTCTTTTTCTTTACCCTTTGTGCCAATGTTCGTCCACATAAGTACAAAACTCCTTTCTAGGGTTCATAAGTACTTTTTGAACCAAACTTCGTCCAAATTTTGACTTGGAGCACATTTTGACAAATACAAAACCAAAAATTTACCATTTTGGGACTCTTTCTTGATCTTTTGGTCTAATGTTCATCCATACTGATACAAAACTCCTATCGAGGGTTCGCAGGTGACTTTTAAACCAAACTTCGACCAAATTTGGAATGAGAGCACATTTTGACAAGTAGAAACCCAAAGTTCGTCCTTTTTGGACTTTTTCTTGGCCTTTAGGTCCAAAATTCATCCATACAAGTATAAAACTATTGTCTAGCGTTCATAAGTCACATTTAAATCAAACTTTGATAAAATTTGGACTTAGAGCACATTTCGACACGTAGAAACCCAAAGTTAGTCCTTTGGGGACTCTCTCTTGACCTTTGTTTCAAAGTTCATCTACGCATGTACAAAACTCCTCTCCAGGGGTCATAAATATGTTTTGTACAAACTTCGTCCAAATTTAGACTTAGAGCACATTTGGACAAGTAAAAACCCGAAGTTCATCCGTAAGTCTTTTTCTTTACCATTTGTGCCAATGTTCGTCCACATAAGTACAAAATTTGGACAAGTAGAAACCTAAAGTTCATCCTTTTTCAGATTATTTCTTGACCTTTTGTGTCAAAGTTCGTCCACATAGGTACAAAACTCCTCTCATGGGTTCATAATTAATTTTTGAACAAAACTTCGTCCAAATTTGGACTTGGAGCACATATCGACAAGTACAAACCCAAAGTTCATCCTTTTCAGTCTCTTTCTTTACCCTTTGTGCTAAAATTTGTCCACAGGTACAAAATTCCTTTCTATGGTTCCTAAGTACTTTTTGAACTAAACTTTGTCCAAATTTTGACTTGAAGCATATTTCTTCACCTTTTGGTCCAAAGTTCATCCATACAGTTACAAAACTCCTGTCCATGGTTCATAAGTAACTTTTAAACCAAACTTTGATCAAATTTGGACTGAGAGCGCATTTCGACACGTAAAAACCGAAAGTTCGTTCTTTGCAGACTCTTTCTTGACCTTTTGTGTCAAGGTTCATCCACACAGGTGCAAAACTCTTCTCCAGGGTTCATAAGTATCTTTTCAACCAAACTTCGTCCATATTTGAACTTTGAGCACATTTCAACTAGTAGAACCTAAAGTTCATCATTTTCGGAATCTTTCTTGCCCGTTTGTGTCTATGTTCGACCACACAGGTACAAAGCTCTTTTCTAGGGTTCATAAGTATCTTTTGCACCACACTTCGTCCAAATTTGGACTTGGAGTATATTTCGACAAGTAAAAATCCAAAGTTCGTCATTTTTGGACTCTTTAGACCTTTTGGTCCGAAGTTCATCCATATAAGTACAAAACTCTTGTCTAGGGTTCATAAGTAACATTTAAACCAAACTTTGACAAAATTTGGACTAAGAGCACATTTCGACAGGTAGAAACCCAAAGTTCGCCCTTTTTAGACCCTTTCTTGACCTTTTGTGTCAAAGTTCGTCCACGTAGGTACAAAACTCCTCTTCAAGCTTCATAAGTATCTTTTGAACCAAACCTCGTCCAAATTTGGACTTGGAAAAGATTTCAACAAGTACCCAAAGTTCTTCCTTTCCAGACTCTTTCTTTACATTTTGTGCCAAGGTTCGTCCACAATGGTACGAAACTCCTTTTCATGGTTCAAAAGTACCTTTTGAACCCAAGTTCGTCCAAATTTGGAATTATAGAAGACTTCGACATGTAGAAACTCAAAGTTCATCCTCTACGGACTCTTTCTTCACATTTTGTGTCTAAGTTCGTGCACATTGATACAAACTCCTCTCCAGGGTTTATAAGTATCTTTTAAACCAAACTTCTTCCAAATTTGGATTTGGAGGACATTTCGACAAGGAGAAACCCAAAGTTCATCCTTTTTAGTCTCTTTCTTGACCCTTTGTGCCAATGATCGTCCACTAATCAAGATTCGTTTCTAGGGTTCATAAGTACCTTTTGAACTTCTATGTCTAAATTTTGACTTGGAGCATATTTTGGCAAGTAGAAACCCAAATTTCTTCATTTTTGGACACTTTCATGACCTTTTGGTGCAAAGTTTATCCATACGGGTGCAAAGCTATTGTCCAGCGTTCATCAATAACTTTTAAACCAAACTTCGATTAAATTTGGACTAAGAACACATTTCGACACGTAGAAACCCAAAGTTCGTCCTTTTCAGACTCATTCTTGACATTTTGTGTCAAAGTTCATCCACATATGTACAAAACTCCTTATCAGGGTTCATAAGTATCTTTGAACCAAACCTCATCCAAATTTAGACTTGGAGCACATTTCGACAAGTAAAAACTAGTTCGTCCTTTTCGGACTCTTTCTTGACATTTTGTGTTAAGGTTCATCCACAAAGGTACAAAACTCTTTTCCAGGGATCATAACTACCTTTTGAACTTTTCATCCAAATTTGGAATTATAGCAAACTTCGACATGTAGAAACCCAAAATTCGTCCTTTTCGAACTATTTGTTGACCTTTTGTGTCTAACTTCGTCTACACTGGTGCAAAACTCCTTTCCATGGTTCGTAGGTGTCTTTTGAACCAAACTTCTTCAAAATTTGGACTTGGAGCACATTTCGACAAATAGAAAACTCAAAATTCATCATTTTGGGACTCTTTCTTGACCTTTCGGTACAATGTTCATCCATACTGATACAAAACTCCTAATCCAAGGTTCGTAAGTAACTTTTAAACCAGACATCGACCATATTTGGAATGAGAGCACATTTCGACAAGTAGAAACCCAAAGTACGTCAACCCAAAGTACGTCCTTTCTTTTTGTCAAAGTTCTTCCACACAGGTACAAAACTCCTCTCATGGGTTCATAAGTAATTTTTGAACAAAATTTTGTCCAAATTTGGACTTGGAGCACATATCGACAAGTAGAAACCCAAAGTTCGTCCTTTTTAGTCTCTTTCTTTACGCTTTGTGCTAAAGTTCGTCAGCAGGTACCAAATTCCTTTCTACGGATCCTAAGTACCTTTTGAACCAAACTTTGTGAAATTTTGACTTGAAGAACATTTCGAAAAATAGAAATAAAAAATTTGTCATTTTTGGACTCTTAGACCTTTTGGTCCAAAGTTCATCCATAAAGGTACAAAACTCCTGTCCAAGGTTCAAAACTCTTGTCCAAGGTTCATAAGTAACTTATAAACCAATCTTTGACCAAATTTGGACTGAGAGCGCAATTCGACAGATAGGTATAAGACTCATTTCCACGGTTCATAAGTATCTTTTGAACACATTTCGACTAGTAAAAACCCAAAGTTCATCACTTTCGGAATCTTTCTTGCCCTTTTGTTTCTACGTCCACATAGGTATAAGACTCATTTCCAGGGTTCATAAGTATCTTTTGAACCACACTTCGTCCAAATTTGGACTTGGAGCATATTTCGAAAAGTAGAAATCCAAAGTTCATCATTTTTGGATACTTTCTTGACCTTTTGGTCCAAAGTTTATCCATACAGGAACAAAACTAATGTCTTCGTTCATGAGTAATTTTTAAACCAAACTTCGACCAAATTTGGACTAAGAGCACATTTCGACACGTAGAAACCCAAACTTCATCCTTTTCGAACTCTTTCTCGACTCTTGTGTGAAAGTTTGTCCACACATGTACAAAAATCCTCTCCAAGATTAATAAGTATCTTTAAACCGAACTTCTTCCAAATTTGGATTTGGAGGACATTTTGACAAGGTTCACCCAAAGTTCGTCCTTTTTAGTCTCTTTCTTTACCCTTTGTGCTAAAGTTTGTCCACATAGGTACAGAATTCGTTTCTAAGGTTCATAAGTACATTTTGAACCAAACTTCGTCCAAATTTTGACTTGGAGCACATTCAGCAAGTAGAAACCCAAAGTTCGTCATTTTTCGATACTTTCTTGACCTTTTGGTCCACAGTTTATCCATACAGGTACAAAACAATTGTCCAACGTTCATCTTAAACTTTTAAATTAAATTTCAACCAAATTTGGATTAAGAGCACATTTCGACACGTAGAAACCTAAAGTTCATCCTTTTTGGACTATTTCTTGACCTTTTATGTCAAAGTTCGTCCACACAGGTACAAAACTTTTCCCCAGGGTTCCTAAGTATCTTTTGAACCAAAATTCTCCAAATTTAGACTTGGAGAACATTTCGACAAGTAGAAACACAAAGTTCATCCTTTTTAGTCTCTTTCTGTACCCTTTGTGCCAAAGTTCATCCATGTAGGTACAAAATTCCTTTTAGGGTTCATAAGTAGCTTTTGAACCAAACTTCGTCCAAATTTTTACTTGTAGCACATTTCATCCAAAACTATTGTCCAAAATTCATAAGTAACTTTTAAATCAAACTTCGACCAAATTTGGACTGAGAGCACATTTTGACACGTACAAATCCAAAATTCGTCCTTTCTGGACTCTTTCTTGACCTTTTGTGTTAAAGTTCATCCACAAAGGTACAAAAACCCCTCTCCAGAATTCATAAGTATCTTTTGAACCAAACTTCTTTGAAATTTGGACTTGAAGCACATTCCGACAAATAGAAACCCAAAGTTCGTCCATTTCAGACTCTTTCTTGACATTTTGTGCCAACGTTCATCCTTTCTAATCTCTTTCTTTACTCTTTGTGCCAAAGTTCGTCCAGGTAGGTACAAAATTGTCTTACCAAGGTTCATAAGTACCTTTTGAACTAAAGTTCATCCAAATTTTTAGTCATAGTAGACTTCCACTTGTAGAAATCAAAAGTTCATCCTTTTCGGACTCTTTCTCGACCTTTTGTGCCTAAGTTCATCCACAATGAAAAAAACTACTTTCCAGGGTTCTTACCTTTTGAACAAACTTCATCCAAAATTTTAGTCATAGCAGACTTCCACTTATAGAGATCCAAACTTTGTCCTTTTCGGACTCTTTCTCGACCTTTTGTGTCTAAGTTCGTCCACAATGGTACAAAACTACTTTACAGGGTTCATAAGTAATCTTTTGAACCAAACTTCGTCCAAATTTTTAGTCATAGCAGAATTCCACTTGTAGAAATCCAAAGTTTCATCCTTTTCAGACTCTTTCTCTACTTTTGTGCCTAACTTCGTCCACATTGTACAAAGCTACTTTCTAGGGTACATAAGTACTTTTGAACCAAACTTCGTCCAAAATTTTATAGTATAGCAGACTTTCACTTGTGGAAATCCAAAGTTTTGTTCTTTACGGAACTCTTTCTCGACCTTTTGTGCCTAAGTTCGTCCACAATGGTACAAAACTACTTTCCAGGGTTCATATGTATCTTTTGAACCAAACTTCGTCAAAATTTTTAGTCATAGCAGACTTCCACTTGTAGAAATCTAAAGTTCATCCTTTTCGGACTCTTGCTCGACCTTTTGTACCTAAGTTCATCCATAATGGAAAAAACTACTTTCCAGGGTTCGTAAGTACCTTTTGAACCAAACTTCATCAAAATTTTTAGTCATAGCATACTTTCACTTGTAGAAATCAAAAGTTCATCATTTTCCAACTCTTTCTCGTCCTTTTGTGTCTAACTTCGTCCACAATGGTACAAAACTACTTTCCAGGGTACATAAGTACCTTTTGAACCAAACTTCGTCTAAATTTTTAATCATAGATGACTTCCACTTATCGAAATCCAAAATTTGTCCTTTTCGGACTCTTTCTCGACCTTTTGTGCCTAAGTTCGTCCACAATCGTACAAAACTACTTTCCAGGGTTCATAAGTACTTTTTGAACCAAATTCGTCCAAATTTTTAGTCATAGCAGACTTCCATTTGTAGAAATCAAAAGTTCAATCTTTTCGGACTTTTTCTCGAACTTTTGTGCCTAAGTTTGTCCACAATGGTACAAAACTACTTTTGTAGGGTTCATAAGTACCTTTTGAACCAAACTCCGTCCAAATTTTTAGTCATAGCCGACTTCCACTTGTAGAAATCTTGTCCATCCTTTTCGGACTCTTTCTTTACCCATTGTGCTAAAGTTTGTCAACGTAGGTACAAAATTGTCTTTCTAGGGTTCATAAGTACCTTTTGAACCAAACTTCGTCCAAACTTTTAATCATGGAAGACTTCCACTTGTAGAAATCCAAAGTTCGTCCTTTTCGGACTCTTTCTCGACCTTTTGAGCTTAAGTTCGTCGACAATGGTACAAAACTACTTTCTAGGGTTCATACCTTTTGAACTAAACTTTGTCAAAATTTTTAGTCATAGTAGACTTCCATTTGTAGAAATCCAAAGTTAGTCCTTTTCGGAATCTTTCTCGACCTTTTTTGCCTAAGTTCATCCACAATGGTACAAAACTACTTTCTAGGGTTCATAAGTACGTTTTGAACCAAGCTTCGTCCAAATTTTTAGTCATAGCAGACTTCCACTTGTAGAAACCCAAAGTTCGTCCCTTCCGTACACTTTCTCAACCTCTTGTGCCTAAGTTCGTCCACACTGGTACAAAATTACTTTCTATGGTTAAGTGTCTTATGAACCAAACTTCGTCCAAATCTTGTCTTGGAGCACATTTTGACAAGTAGAAACCCAAAGTTCATCCTTTCCAGTCACTTTCTTTACCATTTGTGCCAAAGTTCGTCCACATAGATACAAAATTCGTTTCTAGGGTTCATAAGTACCTTTTGAACAAAACTTTGTTCAAATTTTGACTTGGATCACATTTCAAAAAGTAGAAACCAGAAGTTCGTCATTTTTGGACTCTTTCTTGACGTTTTTGTCCTAAGTTCATCAATATAAGTATTAAACTTCTGTCCAAAATTCTTAAGTAATATTTAAACCAAACTTCGACCAAATTTGGACTTAGAGCACATTTTGACACGTAGAAACCGAAAGTTCATTCTTTCCAGACTCTTTCTCAACCTTTTGTGTCAAAGTTCGTCCACACAGGGATAAAAACTCCTCCCCAGAGTTCATAAGTATCTTTTGAACAAAACTTCGTCTAGATTTGGGCTTGGAGCACATTTCTGTCACACCCCGCCACAAACCACCCTCTTAGCCTAGAGAAGGGCATGACTGCAACAGTTATCAACCCTTTGGCTGACGCTTACTGCCTAATAACTCTTGTAGAATAACTCTGATACAAAATATAACTTATATATAATGGAATGTCTTTAGGCCAAAAATTTATTAATTTAGAAACATAACATATTTAGAGTCATTACAATACTAGATTTACAAGTCCCAAAACCCAAAAACTCTAGTCCTTATATGAACAACAGTAAAATGTGTACAATATTAACAGAAACCACCTAAATAGATAGTTTACAAATCTCTTTGTCCTTTAGTGGCAGAGCAGATGCAGAGCTTTCAGAGGATTTGACCACGACCTAGGGGGGGAGGAGGGAGGGGAAGAAAACATTTGAAAACGGGGTGAGCTTGCGCCTAGTGAGTGACTTAATAAAGGTAATTGATTCTCATGTAAAATCTCAATAAAGAGTTTAACTGAAATATAAGCTTCTACAGTACTTGTACTGCAGTATAAACATTTTCCAAGCATGAAACATATAAAGCTATTTTAATCATAAAACAGTAAAACTGCTTCTCAGTCGAGCACAACCCCATGGTGGGTAAAAACAATCCCAACACCAACTGCTAGTAAAGAGAGAACCTTTTTACTCAATCTCTGACTCTAACTACTTACGTGCACGTGGCCATACTAAGTATTGTCATACCTTAGGTACTTCTGTACAAATACCATCTCAAACGTCCTTCAGTATCTGGTTGGTTTAGTACCTTCTCAAACGACCTTCAATACCAATAGATACCTTCTCAATGTCTTTGGTATCTAGTTGGGCGGATACCTTCTCAAACGTCCTTTGATATCGCGTTTTAAGTAAAACTAGTCATCAATGACTTTCTCTCTTTAAAGCATATAAAGTATAACACATATAAAAACATGGCTTTAAAGGTACAAACACATGCTGAGTATATTTAACACATAAAAATCTCTTTTCAATAATTTCTCACACATGCATGCGTTTAAAACATAACTCATGGTTTGCTTGGAAATTACTTTGTAAAACTAGCTGGCATGAGATTAATCTTCTTTAAAACATACTTTCTATAACACGTTGTAATCAAACATTTTAAGCAAATGTTTTAGTCAAAACGTTTTAGCCACCCACCTTGATTGCTTAGGAGCTTTACACTCTAGTAGCTCCCTTTTCTACCTCGGGCTCCCTTTTCACCCCTAGAATCTAGATTCAATTTATAGCTTAGATTATTCATAGTTCTAAATATTATTTTGAGATACTTCCTTCTACAAACATATTCTAAAATGTCTAGGGGAAGCTTACCCTAAAATTTGAGCTCAGAACCTCTTGTGGTTTGGCCAGAATCACAAAATCTTCAAGACTGGCTCAAGCTTATCCGACAGCCTGACCCTTCTGTCTTCTTCTTAGTTTCCAACCTGATCCCTTCGAGCTTTTCCTTCGGCAGCCCTATCTTGAAACCTAGACTTTCAAAGATTTCAGGTGGCTTTGAAATCAATCCAAACGCCAGAGTAAATTGGGAGAACTTCTCGTCCCAAGTTGATGCTGCTTTCCAGACTTCACTGTCCAATGCGTCCTCTTTGAAATACTATTACCAACGCATGGATTTTTGCTCCAACGCAAGGTTTGCTCAACTTTCCCACTCTTTTTACGGTATTTTTGAATTGTGATCTAAAATGAAGTCTCTTGGCTCTATTTATAGGCATCCAAACCTTCCCTAGAGTTGACACCACCTACTTGGCTGCATGGCCAAGTGTTTATCCCACACACTACCAACACATCATTTTGATCAGTGCAACCTAAGTGTCTTCCTCCTGTGTAGCCAACGCATGAGCTTCCAATCTGATGCCACCACCTCAAATTCTTAAGGCTTAACGCTTTCCTCCCAAGAAGACACATGGTTTGATGACGTTTCCCAAGTGATCTTATCCTTTATATGCGTCCAACTCTTGGATGTTTCAACGTATAGTCCATACTCAATGCCTAGCCTTTCTATGCATAGCAAGCCAATTCACTACCATTACAATTCAACTTAGCCATCGCAATCCAATTTAGCCATCGCAACGAGCTAACCATCACCAACGCATAAGGTGACCGTCCATCCTCGACGCATGGCTCACTAGGCAACATCGCATGGCTTGCTTGGCATGGGCGCATGGTGCTGGCCACTGACGCATGGGCGGGCTGCACAGGCTAGCCACTCAATGCATGGGCGTGCGACGTATGCTAGCCATCGCTCACTCGCTCGGCCACATGGGCTGCGCGCTTGACTGCATGACAGGGCATCTGGCCGAGGCTACATGATGCATGGGCTGCCTTTCAATGCATGTCTCGCCTACCCGTTTGCCTTCCAACGCATCATCTCTATTTTCCTTCTTCAGCCGCATGCCCTTACCAACAACCCTTCCAACGCGTCAACACCACCCTTCCAACGCATCAACACACTAATTTCTATACTTTGCCAAATTTCCAAGTTTATCCCCAAAAGTTAAACTTCCAAATTTCCTCTTTTCTTCAAATCTCCACTCTTTTCTCTATCATTCCACACTAACTTCCACAAATACCTACTCATCACATTGATCTCAGTAGGGAACATACTCAAGTAGAAAAATTAGGATTCGGGGTTCACAATTTCGACAAGTAGAAACCCAAAGTTCGTCATTTTTGGATGGTTTCTTGACTTTTCCTTCAAGAGTTCATCCATAGAGGTACAAAACTCTTATCTAGGGTTCATAATAACTTTTAAACCAAACTACAATAAAATTTTAACTAAAAGCACATTTCGACACGTAGTAGAAACCCAAAGTTTGTCCTATTCAAACTTTTTGTTGACCTTTTGTGTCAAAGTTCGTCCACACAAATAAAAAACTCCTCTACAGGCTTCATAAGTATCTTTTGAACCAAACTTCGTCCAAATTTTTACATGAAGCACATTTCGACAAGTAGAAACCCATAGTTCATCCTTTTCAGACTCTTTCTTGACATTTAGTGCCAAGGTTCATCCTTTCTAGTATCTTTCTCTTTCTTTACCCTTTGTACCAAAGTACGTCCACATAGATACAAAATTTCTTTCCAGGGTTCATAAGTATCTTTTGAAGCAAAGTTCGTCCGAATTTTTAATTATAGCAGACTTCGACATGTAGAAATCCAAAGTTTATCCTTTTCAGACTCTTTCTCGGCCTTTTGTGCCAAAGTTCGTCCACACTGGTACAAAACTCCTTTTCAGGGTTCACAAGTGTCTTTTGAACAAAACTTCTTTCAAATTTGGTCTCGGAGCACATTTCGATAAGTAGAAACTCAAAGTTTGTCCTTTTTCAGTCTCTTTATAAAACCCTTTGTGCCAAAGTTCGTTCACATAGCTTCAAAATTCCTTTCTAAGGTTCATAAGTACATTTTGAACTATACTTTCTCCAAATTTTGACTTGGAGCACATTTCGAAAAGTAGAAACCTAAAGTTCGTCATTTTTGGACTCTTTCTTGACGTTTTGGTCCCAAGTTCATCAATATAGGTACTAAACTTCTGTCCAAAGTTCCTAAGCAACTTTTAGACCAAACTTCAACCAAATTTGGACTAAGAGCAATTTTGACACGTAGAAACCCAAAGTTCATCCTCTCCGGACTCTTTCTCAACTTTTTTGTCAATGTTCGTCCACACAGGGATAAGAACTCCTCCCTAGAGTTCATAAGTATCTTTTGAATAAAACTTCGTCCAGATTTGGATATGGAGCACATTTTAACAAGTAGAAACCCAAAATGCGTTATTTTTGGACTCTTTCTTAACCTTTTCGTCCAAAGTTCATCCATTAAGGAAAAAAAATCTTATCCAGGGTTCATAAATAAATTTTAAACCAATCTATGACTAAATTTTGACTGAAAGCACATTTCGACCCGTAGAAACCCAAAGTTCGTTCTTTTTGAACTCTTTCTTGATCCTTTGTGTCAAAGTTCGTCCACACAGGTACAAAATTCCCCTCCGGGCTTCATAAATATCTTTTGAACCAAACCTCGTCCAAATTTAGACTTGAAGCACATTTCGACGAGTAGAAACACACAGTTCATACTTTTCAGACTCTTTCTTGACATTTTGTGCTAACGTTCATCATTTCTAGTCTCTTTCTTTACCCTTGGTTCCAAAGTTCGTCCACATAGATACAAAATTTCTTTCCAGGGTTCATAAGTACTTTTTGAACCAAAGTTCGTTTGAATTTACAATTATAGCAGACTTGGACATGTGGAAATCCAAAGTTCATCCTTTTCGGACCCTTTCTCGACCTTTTAAGCCTAAGTTTGTCCAAACTGCTACAAAACTCCTTTCCAGGGTTCATAAGTGTCTTTTAAATTAAACTTCTTCCTAATTTGGACTTAGAGCACATTTCGACAAGTAGAAACCAAAAGTTCGTCCTTTCCAGTACCTTTCTAAAATCCTTTGTGCCAAAGTTCGTCCACATAGGTGCAACATTCCTTTCTAGGGTTCATAAGTACCTTTTGAAATAGACTTTGTCCAAATTTTGACTTGGACCACATTTCAAAACGTAGAAACCTGAAGTTCCTCATTTTTTGACTCTTTTTTGACGTTTTGGTCCCAAGTTCATCAATATAGGTACTAAACTTCTGTCCCGAGTTCATAAGTAACTTTTAAACCAAACTTCGACCAAATTTTGAATGAGAGCACTTTTTGACACGTTACCCAAAGTTCGTCCTTTCCGGACTCTTTTTCGACCTTTTATGTCAAAGTTCGTCCACACAGGTACAAAAACTCCTCCCCAGAGTTCATAAGTATCTTTTGAACAGAACATTGTCCAAATTTCGACTTGGAGCACATTTCGACAAGTAGAAACCCAAAGTTCGCAATTTTTCGACTCTTTCTTGACCTTTCCATCCAAAGTTCATTTATTGGGGTACAAAACTCATATCCAAGGTTCTTTTAAACCAAACTACGATCAAATTTTGACTGAAAGCATATTTCGACACGTAGAAACCCAAAGTTCGTCCTTTTCGAACTCTTTCTTGACCTTTTGTGTTAAAGTTCGTCCACATAGGTACAAAAGTCCTCTCCAGGCTTCATAAGTATCTTTTGAACCAAACTTCTTCCCAATTTGAACTTGGAGCACATTTCGACAAGTAAAAACTCGAAGTTCGTCCTTTTCTATCTCCTTCTTTACCCTTTGTGCCAAAGTTCATCCACATAGGTACAAAATTCCTTTCTAGGGTTCGTAAGTACCTTTTGAACTATACTTTGTCCAAATTTTGACTTGAAGCACATTTCGAAAAGTAGAAACTTGAAGTTCGTCATTTTTGGACACTTCTTGACATTTTGGTCCCAAGTTCATCAAAATAGGTGCTAAACTTCTGTATAGAGTTCATAAGTAATTTTTAAACCAACTTCGACCAAATTTGGACTGAGGAGAGCACATTTTGAACGTAGAAACCTAAAGTTCGTCCTTTCCGGACTCTTTCTCGACCTTTTATGTCAAAGTTCGTCCACATAGATACCAAAACTCCTCCCCGGAGTTCATAAGTATCTTTTGAACAAAACTTCGTCCAAATTGTGACTAGGAGCATATTTCGACAAGTAGAAACCCACAACTCGTTCTTTTCAGACTCTTTCTTAACATTTTGTGCCAAGGTTCATCCTTTCTAGTCTCTTTCTTTACCCGTTGTGTTAAAGTTCGCCCACATAGGTATAAAATTGCATTCGAGGGTTCATAAGTCCTATTTGAACCAAAGTTCGTCCAAATTTTTAATTATAGAAGACTTCAACACGTAGAAATCCAAAGTTCGTCCTTTTCGAACTCTTTCTCGACCTTTTGTGCCTAAGTTCGTCCACATTGGTACAAAACTCCTTTCCAGGGTTCATAAGTGTCTTTTGAGAACCAAACTTCTTCCAGATTTTGACATGGAGCACATTTCGACAAGTAGAAATCCAAAGTTTGTCCTTTTCAATCTCTTTCTAAAGCCCTTTGTGCCAATGTTCGTCCACATAGGTGAAAAATTCATTTCTAAGGTTCATAAGTACCTTTTGAACTATACTTTGTCCAAATTTTGACTTGAAACACATGACGAAAAGTAGAAACCTGAAGTTCGTCATTTTTGGACTCTTTCTTGATTTTTTGGTCCCAAGTTCATCAATATAGCTACTAAACTTCTGTCCAGAGTTCATAAGTAACTTTTAAACCAAACTTCGACCAAATTTTGACAAAGAGCACATTTTGACATGTAAAGACCCAAAGTTCGTCCTTTCCAGACTCTTTCTCGATCTTTTGTGTCAAAGTCCGTCTACACAGGTACAAAAACTCCTCCCTAGAGTTCATAAGTATCTTTTGAACAATACTTCGTCCAAATTTAGACTTGGAGCACATTTCGACGTAACCCGAAGTTCGTTCTTTTCAGACTCTTTTTTTACCCTTTGTGCCAGTGTTCGTCCACATAGGTACAAAATTGCTCTCCAGGGTTCATAAGTACCTTTTAAACCAAAGTTCGTCCGAATTTTTAAATGTAGAAGACTTCGACACGTAGAAATCAAAAGTTCGTCCTTTATGGACTCTTTCTTGATTTTTTATGCCTATGTTCTTCCACACTGGTACAAAACTCCTTTCCAGAGTCCATAAGTGTCTTTTGAACCAAACTTCTTCCAAATTTGGACTTGGAGCACATTTCGACAAGTAGAAACCAAAAGTTCATCCTTTTCAGTCTCTTTCTAAAACCCTTTGTGCCAAAGTTCGTCCACATAGGTGCAAAATTCTTTTCTAGGGTTCATAAGTACCTTTTGAACTATACTTTGTCCAGATTTTGACTTGGAGCACATTGCGAAAAGTAGAAACATGAAGTTCGTTATTTTTGGACTCTTTGTTGACGTTTTGGTCCCAAGTTCATCAATATAGCTACTAAACTTCTGTCCAGAGTTCATAAGTAACTTTTAAACAAAACTTCGACCAGATTTGGACTGAGAGCACATTTTTACACGTAGAAAGACAAAGCTCATCCTTTCCGGACTCTTTCTCGACCTTTTGTGTCAAAGTTCGCCCACACAGGTTCAAAAACTCCTCCCCAGAGTCCTTTAATATCTTTTGAACAATACTTCATCCAAATTTGGACTTGGAGCATATTTCAACTAGTAGAAACTCAAAGTTTGTCATTTTTGGACTATTTCTTGACCTTTCCATTCAAAGTTCATCCATAGAGGTACAAAACTCTTATCCAGAGTTCATAAATAACTTTTAAACCAAACTACAATCAAATTTTGACTGAAAGCACATTTCGACTCGTAGAAACCCAAAGTTTGTGCTTTTCGAAAATTTTCTTGACCTTTTGTGTCAATGTTCGTCCACAAAGGTACAAAAACCCCTCTCTAGAGTTCATAAGTATCTTTTGAACCAAACTTCTTCCAAATTTGAACTTGAAGCACATTTCGACAAGCAGAAACCCAAAGTTCGTCCTTTTCAGACTCTTTCTTGATATTTTGATCCAACATTCATCTTTTCTAGTCTCTTTTCTTACCCTTTGTGCCAAAGTTCGTCCACGTAGATACAAAATAGTCTTTCCAGGGTTCATAAGTACCTTTTGAACTAAACTTCGTCCAAATTTTTAGTCATAGTAGACTTCTACTCGTAGAAATCTAATGTTCGTCCTTTTCACACTCTTTCTCGACCTTTTGTTCCTAAGTTCGTCCACACTGGTACAAAACTCCTTTCCATAAGTGTCTTTTGAACCAAACTTCTTCCAAATTTGGACTTGGAGCACATTTCAATAAGTAGAAATCCAAAGTTCATCCTTTTCAGTCTCTTTCTAAATCCCTTTGTGCCAAAGTTCGTCCACATAGCTCCAAAACTTTTCTAGGGTTCATAAGTACCTTTTGAACTATACTTTGCCCAAATTTTGACTTGGAGCACATTTCGAAAAGTAGAAACTTGAAGTTCATCATTTTTTGACTTTTTCCTAACATTTTGGTCCCAAGTTCATCTATATAGGTACTAAACTTGTGTCCTGAGTTCATAAGTAACTTTTAAACCAAACTTCGACCAAATTTGGATTGAGAGCACATTTTGACACGTAGAAACCCAAAGTTCATCCTTTCTGAACATTTTCTCGACCTTTTGTGTCAAAGTTCGTCCACACAGGTACAAAAAATCCTCCCAAGAGTTCATAAGTATCTTTTGAATAAAACTTCGTGGAGCACATTTCGACAAATAGAAACTCAAAGTTCGTCATTTTTAGACTCTTTCTTGGACTTTTGCTCCAAAGTTCATCTATAGAGGTACAAAACTCTTATCTTGGGTTCATAAATAACTTTTAAACCAAACTATGATCAAATTTTGATTGAAAGGACATTTCTACACATAGAAACCCAAAGTTTGTGCTTTTCGAACTCTTTCTTGACCTTTTGAGTCAATGATCATCCACATAGGTACAAAACTCCTCTCCAGGCTTCATAAATAGAATCCCACAGTTTGTCGTTTTCAGACTCTTTCTCGACATTTTGTGCCAAGGTTCATCCTTTCTAGTATCTTTCTTTACCCTTTGTGCTAAAGTTCGTCCACATAGGTACAAAATTTCTTTCCAGGGTTCATAAGTACCTTTTGAACCAAAGTTCATTTGAATAAAATCATAAGAAACTTGGACATGTAGAAATCCAAAGTTCGTCCTTTTCGGACTCTTTCTCAACCGTTTGTGCCTAAGTTCGTCCACTCACAAAACTCCTTTCCAGGGTTCATAACTGTCTTTTGGACAAAATTTCTTCCAAATTTGGACTTGGAGCACATTTCGACAAGTAGGAACCTAAACTTCGTTCTTTTTAGTCTCTTTCTAAAACCCTTTGTGCCAAAGTTCATCCACATAGCTGCAAAATTCCTTCTAGGGTTCATAAGTACCTTTTGAACTATACTTTGTCCAAATTTTGACTTGGAGCACATTTCGAAAAGTAGAAACTTGAAGTTCGTCATTTTTTGACTCTTTCCTGACATTTTGGTCCCAAGTTCATCTATATAGGTACTAAACTTGTGTCCTGAGTTCATAAGTAACTATTAAACCAAACTTCGACCAAATTTGGACTGAGAGCACATTTTGAAATGTAGAAATCGAAAGTTTGTCCTTTCCGGACTCTTCATCTTCTGTGTCAAAGTTCATCGACACAGGTACAAAAATCCCTCCCCAAAGTTCATAAGTATCTTTTGAACAAAACTTCGACAAAATTTGGACTTGGATCACGTTTTGACAAGTAGAAACCAAAAGTTCGTCATTTTTTAACTCTTTCTTGACCTTTCTGTCCAAAGTTCATCCATAGAGGTACAAAACTCTTATCCAAGGTTCATAAATAACTTTTAAACTAAACTACGACCAAATTTTGACTGAAAGCACATTTCGACACATAGAAACCCGAAGTTCGTCCTTTTCGAACTCTTTCTTGACCTTTTGTGTCAAAGTTCGTCCACACAGGTACAAAACTCCTCTGCAGACTTCATAAGTATATTTTGAACCAAACTACTTCCAGATTTGGACTTGAAGCACATTTCGACAAGTAAACTCACAGTTCGTCCTTTTAAGACTCTTTCATGACATTTTGTGCCAAGGTTCATCCTTTCTAGTCTCTTTTTTTACCCTTTGTGCCAAAGTTCGTCCACATAGGTGCAAAATTGCTTTCCAGGTTCATAAGTATCTTTTGAACCAAAGTTCGTCCGAATTTTTAATTATAGCAGACTTCGACATGTACAAATCTAAAGTTCGTCCCTTTCAGACTATTTCTCAACCTTTTGTGTCTAAGTTCTTCCACACTGGTACAAAACTACTTTCTAGGGTTCATAAGTATCTTTTGAACCAAACTTCTTCCAAATTTGGACTTGGAGCACATCTCGACAAGTAGAAACCCAAAGTTTGTCATTTTCAGTCTCTTTCTTTATCCTTTGTGCAAAAGTTTGTCCATATAGGAACAAAAAAAATTCCTTTTTAGGGTTCATAAGTACCTTTTGAACTGTACTTTGTCCAAATTTTGACTTGGAGCACATTTCGAAGAGTAAAAACCTAAATTTCGTCATTTTTGGACTCTTTCTTAATGTTTTGGTCCTAAGTTCATCAATATAGGTATTAAACTTTTAAACCAAACTACGACCTAATTTTGATGAAAGCACATTTCAACATGTAAAAAATCAAAGTTCGTCCTTTTCAAACTCTTTCTTGACCTTTTGTGTCAAAGTTCGTCCACACAGGTACAAAACTCCTCTCCAGACTTCATAAGTATCTTTTGAACAAAACTTCAACCAAATTTGGACTTGAAGCTCATTTCGAAAAGTAGAAACCCATAGTTCGTCCTTTTCAGACTCTTTCTTGACATTTTGTGCGAAGGTTCATCCTTTCTAGTTTCTTTCTTTACCTTTTGTGCCAAAGTTCGTCCACATAAATACAAAATTGCTTTCCAGGGTTCGTAAGTACCTTTTGAAGCAAAGTTTGTCCGAATTTTGAATTATAGCAGACAAACACATAGAAATCAAAAGTTTGTCCTTTTCAGACTCTTTCTCGACCTTTTGTGCCTAACTTCGTCCATAGTGGTACGAAATTCCTTTCTAGGGTTCATAAGTGTCTTTTGAACCAAACTTCTTCCAAATTTGGACGTGGAGCACATTGTGACAAGTAGAAATCCAAAGTTCGTCCTTCTCAGTTTCTTTCTTTACCCTTTTTACCCAAGTTCGTCCACATAGGTAAAAAATTCTTTCCAGGGTTCATAAGTACCATTTGAACCAAAGTTCATCCAAGTTTTTAATTATAGTAGACATCGATAGGTAGAAATCCAAAGTTCATCCTTTTCGGACTCTTTCTCGAACGTTTGTGTCTAAGTTCATCCACACTGGTACAAAACTCCTTTCCAGGGTTCATAAGTGTCTTTGAAACCAAACTTCCTTCAAATTTGGACGTGGAGAACATTTCGACAAGTAGAAATCCAAAGTTTGTCATTTTCAATCTCTTTCTTTACCCTTTGTGCCGAAGTTTGTCCACATAGGTACAAAATTCCTTTCTAGCATTCATAAGTATGATACTTTGTCCAAATTTTGACTTGGAGCATTTTTCGAATAGTAGAAACCCGAAGTTGGTCATTTTTGGACTCTTTCCTAACGTTTTAGTCCCAAGTTCATCAATATAGGTACTAAACTTCTGTCCAAAATTTATAAGTAACTTTTAAACCAAACTTTGACCAATCTTGGACTTAGAGCACATTTTGACACGAAGAAACCCAAAGTTCGTCCTTTCCGGACACTTTCTTGACATTTTGTGCCAAGGTTCATCCTTTCTAGTCTCTTTGTTTACCCTTTGTGTCAAATTTCGACCACATAGGTACAAAATTTCTTTCCAGGGTTCATAAATACCTTTTGAACCAAAGTTCCTCCCGATTTTTAACAGACTTCGACATGTACAAATCCAAACTTCGTCCTTTTGGACTCCTTCTCGACCTTTCGTGTCTAAGTTCGTCCATACTGGTACAAAACTCCTTTCCAGGGTTCTTAAGTGTCTTTTGAACCAAACATCTTCCAAATTTGGACGTGGAGCACATTTCAACAAATAGAAATCCAAAGTTCATCCTTTTTAGTCTCTTTCTAACCCTTTGGCCAAAGTTCATCCACAGAGGTACAAAATTCCTTTCTAGGGTTCATAAGTATCTTTTAAACTATACTTTGTCCCAATTTCGATTTGGAGCACACTTTGAAAAGTAAAAACCTGAAGTTCATCATTTTTGAGCTCTTTCTTAATGTTTTGGTCCTAAGTTCATCAATATAGGTACTAAACTTTTGTCTAGAATTCATAAGTAAATTTTAAACCAAACTTCGACTAAATTTGGACTGAGAGCAAATTTTGACACATAGAAACCTAAAGTTCGTCCTTTTCGGACTCTTTCTCGACCTTTTGTGTCAAAGTTCGTCACACAGGTACGAAAACTCCTCCTTAGAGTTTAAAAGTATCATTTGAACAAAACTTCATCTAAATGTTGACTTGGAGCACATTTTGACAAGTAGAATAGGTACAAAACTCCTCCTCTTTCTTGACCTTTCCATCCAAAGTTCATCCATAGAGGTACAAAACGCTTATCCTTTTCAGACTCTTTCTTCACATTTTGTGTCAAGGTTCATCCTTTCTAGTCACTTTCTTTACCCTTTGTACCAAAGTTCCTCCATATTTTTAATTATAGAAGACTTCGACATGTAGAAATCCAAAGTTCATCCTCTTCAGACTCTTTCTCGACCTTTTGTGCCTAAGTTCATCCACACTGGTCAAAACTACTTATGAACCAAACTTCTTCCAAATTTGGACTTGGAGCACATTTTGACAAGTAGAAACTCAAAGTTTGTCATTTTTCGACTCTTTCTTGACGTTTCCATCCAAAGTTCATCTATAGAGGTACAAAACTCTTATCCAGGGTTCATAAATAACTTTTAAACCAACCTATGACCAAATTTTCACTGAAAGCACATTTTGACACGTAGAAACACAAAGTTTGTCCTTTTCGAACTCTTTCTTGACCTTTTGTGTCAAAGTTCATCCATACAGGTACAAAACTCCTCTCCACACTTAATAAGTATCTTTTGAACTAAACTTCATCCAAATTTAGACTTGAAGCACATTTCAACAAGTGGAAACACCAAGTTCGTCCTTTTTCAGACTCTTTCTTGACATGTCAAGGTTCATCCTTTCTAGTCTCTTTGTTTACCCTTTGTGCCAAAGTTTGTCCACATAGGTACAAACTTTCCTTCTAGGGTTCATAAGTACCTATTGAACCAAAGTTCCTCAAGATTTTTAATTATAATAGACTTCGACATGTGGAAATCCAAAGTTCGTCCTTTCCGGACTCTCTCTCGACCTTGTGTCTAAGTTCGTCCACATTGGTACAAAACTTCTTCTTGACCTTCCAATTAACAAACTTTGGGTTTCTCGTTGTCGCAATGTCCTACAAATCCAAATTTGGACGAAGTTTGGTTTAAAAGATACTTATGAACCTTGTAGAGGAGTTTTGTACCAGTATGCACGAAGTTAGGCACAAAAGGTCAAAAAAGAGTCCATAAAGGACAAACTCGGGTTTCTACACGTCAAAGTCTGCTATAATTCCAAATTTGGATGAACTTTGGTTCAATAGATACTTATGAACCCTGGAAAGGAGTTTTGTACCCATGTGGATAATCCTTACCACAAAATGTCAAAACAGAGTCTGAAAAGAATGAACTTTGGGTTTCCACTTGTCAAAATGTGCTACAAGTCTAAATTTTGATAAAGTTTTGTTCAAAAGATACTTATGAACCCTGGAGAGGAGTTTTGTACATATATGGATGAACTTTGACACAAAAGGTCAAGAAAGAGTCCAAAAAGGACGAACTTTAGATTTCTATATGTCGAAATGTTCTCTTAGTCCAAAATTGGTCGACGTTTGGTTTAAAAGTTGCTGATGAACGCTGGACAATAGTTTTGCACCTGTATGGATAAACTTTGGACCAAAAGGTCAAGAAAGTTCCAAAAATGACAAACTTTGGGTTTCTAGTTGTCGAAATGTGCTCCAAGTCAAAATTTAGACGAAGTTTGGTTCAAAAGGTACTTATGAACACTGGAAATGAGTTTTGTACCTATGTGGTTGATCCTTAGCACAAATGTCAAGTAAGAGTCTTAAAAGGACAAACATTGGGTTTCTACTTGTCGAAATGTGCTCCAAGGGGTTTCTACTTGCCGAAATGTTATTCAATGAGTCAAGAAGTTTTATATAATGTTATTTTGAGACCAAAGTTTTATATAATGTTATTCAATGAGTCAAGAAGATAATGACATGAAGATGGCATGGGAAAAGTCCTATAGTTTGGAAGATGACACAGCGGTCAAAAAAAGTGTGCAGATTTTGTGAAGAAAATGCTGTCAAGTGTGCATTGCATGAGGAAATGTGATGTCAAACCTTGTCAAACGTGCATAACTACTTTGCTGCCTTCTAGAGGAGATATTTAAGGCAATTTAAAGACTTTCTACATTCCTAGTTTTGCATTTTGACTTATAATTTAGTATGCAATTAAGTTTCATGTTTCTAGGCGTTATTTTCTACAATTTACAATTAATTGTATTTGAATGACTTTTGAGTTTCTTGGTCTATCCACGACTATTTTACCTATAAAATGGCTTGTAATGTTCTTCAAAACTCAGATTATCGATGCAAAAAGCTTGTGATTATTCAACCCTTTGGTGTTGTCTTTTTCTTTCAAATCTTGCTTTAGATTTGATATTTAAATCAATTCATTGGATTAATCTTGATCAAGCTAATTCTGGAGTGAGTTGTCTTAGGATCTAAGAGTGACCATCATAGATTCTAAGTTCGATCAAAGTAGCTTTCTTTGTGAGTGTTTGCAAGGATCCTATAATTCAAAATTTGGACGAACTTTGGTTCAAAAGGTACTTATGATCCTTGGAAAGAAGTTTTGTACCTGTGTGGATGAACCTTAGCACAAAATGTCAAGAAAGTGTCCGAAAAGGACGAACTTTGGGTTTCTATTTGTCGAAATGTGCTCCAAGTCTAAATTTGGATGAAGTTTGGTTCAAAAGATACTTATGAACCCTGGAGAGGAGTTTTGTACATGTGTAGACAACTTTGACACAAAAGGACAAGAAAGAGTCCAAAAACGACAAACTTTGGATTTTTATGTGTCAAAATGTGCTCTTAGTCCAAATTTGGTCGAAATTTGGTTTAAAAGTTATTTATGAATGCTGGACAACAGTTTTTTACCTGTATGGATAAACTTTGGACCTAAAGGTCAAGAAGGTGTCCAAAAATGATGAACTTTGGGTTTCTACTTGTCGAAGTGTGCCCCAAGTAAAAGTTTGAAAAAAGTTTGGTTCAAAAGATACTTATGAACCGTAGAAACAAATTTTGTACCTACGTGGAGGAACTTTGGCATAAAGGGTAAAGAAAGAAACTAAAAAAGATGAACTTTGGGTTTCTCTTTTTCGAAATGTCCTCCAAATCTAAATTTGGAAGAAGTTTCGTTTAAAAGATACTTATGAACCCTGGAGAGGAGTTTTGTGACAGTGTCGACGAACTTAGACACAAAAGGTCAAGAAAGAGTCCGTAAAGCAACTTTGGGTTTCTACATGTCGAAGTCCACTATAATTCCAAATTTGGACGAACTTTGGTTCAAAATGTACTTATGAACCCTAGAAACTAGTTTTGTACCTATGTGGATGAACTTTAGCACAAAGGGTAAAAAAGAGACTAAAAAGGACGAACTTTGGGTTTCTCCATGTTGAAATCTCCTCCAAATCCAAATTTGGAAGAAGTTTGGTTTAAAAGATACTTATGAACCCTGGAGAGGAGTTTTGTGGTTGTAGACGAACTTACACAAAAAGTCAAGAGAGAGTCTAAAAAGAACGAACTTTGGATTTCGACATGTCAAATTTTGCTCTAATTCCAAATTTGGACGAACTTTGGTTCAAAAGTTACTGATGTTCTGGGAAGGAGTTTTGTACTTGTGTGGATGAACCTTGGCACAAAATGTTAAGCAAGAGTCTGAAAACGACGAACTTTGGGTTTCTACTTGTCGAAATGTGTGTCAAGTCCAAATTTGGACAATGTTTGGTTCAAAAGATACTTATGAACCCTGGAGAGGTATTTTGTACATGTGTGGACAAACTTTGACACAAAAGGTAAAGAAAGGGTCCGCAAAGGACGAACTCTGAGATTCTACGTGTCGAAATGTACTCTCAATCTAAATTTGGTCAAAGTTTGGTTGAAAAGTTACTTTTGAACCCTGGATAGGAGTTTTGACCATGTATAGATCAACTTTGGACCAAAAGGTCAAAAAGAGTCCAAGAATGATGAACTTTTGGTTTTTACTTGTCAAAATGTGCTCCAAGTCAAAATTTTTCTGAGGTTTGGTTCAAAAGGTACTTATGAACCCTAGAAAAGAATTTTTATGGGGTTATATGTCCTAAAACTCTCAATTTGTAAAATTAAACATATTCTATTATCAATAAAGATGTTGAATCTATTAAATTGCTTTCATAAAATCTAAATCCAGTAAACTAAGATCCATATTATATGAATACTTCAAACTATATGCAAAGACATAAAAATGGATCAAGTTCGATTGTATAGCCAAAACGATCGATAGTATATGATTAAGGTTGGATATATTTTGGTAACACTATTGGAAGTGGCTTACTCTGTAGCTGTTACAAGTTGTTGTAAAGATACTACAAATGAAGTGATCCAAATTCGTTCATGTATTGACATGAGGAGTGAGGGCATCCTAGGCAATGAGTTTGTTTAAGATCGGAGCAAGAAATAAGTCACTCTTAATATATAATGTTGTTTATTGTTTAAGACTGACTATTTCGCTTAGATGACCTAGGTAACTCGATCTTAATCCTGAGCTAACTATCAACTCCTATCTATTCGAGATTGTCCTTAGATTTTCATGGGGGAGGGTTGACTCAACAGCGCCGGCTTAATAAGCCTCCCATTTCAGGGATAGGACCAGGTAGATAGCTGGGGACATAGGGTGCAAAACGAAATTCATGCCTACCCGATTTAGTGATAGGAGAAATGTTGTTCTCTTAAGTACTGAATCCAGATCTTGAATAAGGGGCCCCACACTCTCATTGGCCCAAGAGGGATATGGTTTAATGACTGGATCATAAACCAATTGTTCATTAGAGGATCAGTAGAAATTTAAGAAACAAGGCGTAATATTGAAGGTAAACCAGCATATTAACCCAGCCGTTATTACGAACAACCTGTGAAGGGTCGACTTACTGGTTATGTTTATATCATGTGGACACAAATATATCTATAGTGAGGCGAGTGCAACTATCGTGCTATAGTGGTATGACTTGATAGTTGACGAGTACTGATTAATTCGGTCTAAAGAGTTTAGTCAATTAACCTTAATCGTTGGAGTTCATGATCTGTAGGTCCATAAAGTCCCTCTACTAGCTCGTAAAACATGAACGCCTTGAATTATTAAAATGAGTGAATTTGGAATGATATCAATTTGAATTTCAATTTGAAAATGTTCAAATTGAAATTAGAGTTTTGAGTTTGAATAAATTTAAAATCAAATTACGGTTTGTTTAATTATATTCAATATAATTAACATTTAATTTGATAAAATTAAACAAAATTTGAGAGTTTGTAATATTTAATATTGATTTAAATATGAATTACATAAATAAGATTCATGGTTAAAAGGTGTGTGATTAATTTAATATTTGATATTATTATTTAATTAATTAAACATCAAATTAATTTCCAATTTTAAATTCAATTTGAGAAATTGAATTTTGAAATGTTGAATTTGATTAATTATGAATTAAAATTGAAAAATTGGAAATTAAGAGATTAGTTTGAAATTGGAAAATGACTAAGTGGCCTTTTCCAACTTTCCTCCAAGTAGGAGGTCTTCTTCCTACAATCACACACAAATCCCACATTGATATGGACATAGTTGCTGGCTATGAAGTGTTTGCATGTTGCAAAAGAAAAAAGCACTATGAATGGAAAAGAAATGATGGGAATTTGGCTGAAGAAAATGGTTTTCTGAAGTTCATCTTCATCTCCCTCTCTAACCTAGAATTTCACTTCACAAATTCACTCAAATTCGAGTTCCACCACTCAAATTCAAGGCTAAGAATAGTAGAGAAGATCTCTTGGTAGTTCACTGTCAATTTGGAGCTGAAAACACATGAAGAATAGCTTGGATTTGGAAGAAATCATCAAAAGTATGTTCATCTTGAAACCCACTTAAGTTTTTCTGAAATAACATGCTTTAAAATTCAAACTAAATGTAATTAGAGTGCTTATTGATTCTGTTTGCTTCCGTTGCATGCTTGTGTATACCATCAATTTTGTACCTATGTCGACGAACTTTGGCACAAAAGGTAAAGAAAGAGACTAAAAAGGACGAGATTTGGGTTTCTACTTTTCGGAATGTGCTCCAAGTCCAAATTTGGAAGAAGTTTGATTCAAAAGATACTTATAAATTGAGAGCAGTTTTGTACCAGTGTGGACGAACTTAGACACAAAAGGTCAAGAAAGAGTCCGTAAAGGACGAACTTTTGGTTTCCACATGTCGAAAATTGCTATAATTCTAATTTTGGACGAACTTTGGTTCAAAAGGTACTTATGAACCCCTCGAAAGGTATTTTGTACCTATGTGGATGAACCTTGGAACAAAATGCCAAGAAAGAATTTGATAAGGACGAACTTTGGGTTTCTACTTCTCAAAGTCTGCTATAATTCAAAATTGGATGAATATTGGTTCAATAGGTACTTATGAACCGTGGAAAGAAGTTTTTTATCTAAGTTGATGAACCTGGAAACAAAATGTCAAGAAAGAGACCGAAAAGGATGAACTTTGGGTTTCTACTTGTCGAAATGTTCTCCAAGTCCAAATTTGGACAAAGTTTGGTTCAAAAGATACTTATGAACCCTAGTGAGGAGTTTTGAACCTGTGGGCACGAACATTGACACAAATGGTCAAGAAAACTCCAAAAAGGATGACTTTTGAGTTTCTACTCGAAATGTGCTCTCGGTCAAAATTTGGTTGAAAAGATATTTATGAACCATAGCTGAGTTTTGTACCAATGTGGACGAACTTAGACACAAAAGGTTAAGGAAGAGTCTGAAAAGGAAGAACTTTGGGTTTTACATGTCGAAGTGTGCTATAATTCCAAATTTGGACAAACTTTTGTTCAAAAGGTACTTATGAACCCTGGAAAGGAGTTCTTTACCTTGGAACAAAATGTCAAGAAATAGTCCAAAAAGGACAAAGTTTGGGTTTCAACTTGTCGAAATGTCATCCAAATAAAAATTTGGACGAAGTTTGGTTAAAAAGATATTTATGAACTCTTGAGACTTGTGTACCTGTCTAGACGAACTTTGACACAAAAAGTCAAGAAAGAGTCCGAAAAGGACAAACTTTGGGTTTTTACGTGTGGAAATGTGCTCTCAGTCCAAATTTGGTCGAAGTTTGGTTCAAACGTTATTTATGAACCCTGTAAAGGAGCTTTGTACCTGTACTTTGGACCAAAAGGTTAAGAAAGAGTCCCAAAGATGACAAACTTTGGGTTTCAACTTTTCAAAATGCACTCCAAGTCAAAATTTGGACGAAATTTGGTTGAAAAGGTACTTATGAACCATAGAGAGGAATTTTGTACCTATATGGATGAACTTTGGCACAAAATGTCGAAAGAGACTAGAAAGGACGAATTTTGGGTTTCTACTTGTCAAAATGTGCTCCGTGTGAACCCCGAATCCTTATTTCTCTACTTGAGTATATTCCCTATTGAGATCAGTGTGATGAGTAGGTTGATGTGGTACCTAGTGTGAATGGTAGAGAAAAGAGTGAAAAATTAGAAGAAAAGAGGAAATTTGGAAATTTGACTTTTGGGGGAATTTGGAAATTTGACTTTTGGGGGAATTTGGAAAATTTGGCTAAGTATAGAATTTTGTGTTAGAGTGGTGTTGAAGAGTGGTTGGGGATGGCATGCGGCTGAAGGAAGAAAAATGGAGATGATGCGTTGGAAGGCACACGAGTAGGAGGCATGCATGGAAAGGCAGCCCATGCAACGAGCAGCCTCGGCCAATGCCCATGCAATGCGTCGAGCAACCTCGGCGCCCATGCATTGAGTGGCCAACCTATGCAGTGCGCTTATGCATTGGTGGCCAGCACCATGCGCCCATGCCAAGCAAGCCGTGCGAGTGAGCCAATGCGGTCAAGAATGGATGGTCACCCTATGCGTTGGTGATGGTTAGCTCCTTGCGATGGCTAAGTTGAATTGTCATGATAGTGAGTTGGCTTGATATGTCGTTGAGTAGAGGCTATGCGTTGCTTATGGACTAGGCGTTGAGCAACCAAAAGTTGGACGCCTACAAGGATGAAATCATCAAGGATAACATTATCAAAACCAAGTATTTTATTGGAGGAAAGCCTTAAGCCTTAAGAATTTGAGGTGGTGGCATCAGATTGGAGGCCCATGTTGTTGGCAACGTGGGAAGAAGACACTTAGCTTTGCGATGACCACAGCATTGCGTTGATGGGATGAGAATGAGAACACTTGGCCATGCAGCCAGTAGGTGGTGTCAACTCCAGAGAAGGTGTGGACGCCTATAAAATAGAGCCAAGAGACTTCATTTTTTAGATCACAACTCAGAAATACCGTAAAAGAGGGGAGAGTGGAGTAAACCTTGTGTTCCAGCCAAATCCATGCGTTAGACATAGAGGACGCATTGGACAGTGAGGAAGACGCATCAACTTGGACGAGGAGTTCTCCCAATTTACTCGTTGCGTTTGGAGTGATTCTAAAGCCACCTGGAAGCTCTAAAAGTCTAGTTTTCAGGGTAGGGCTGTCGAAAGAAAAGCACAAAGTGATCGAGCTGAAAACTGAGAAGAAGACAGAAGGGTCAGGCTATCGGATCAGTCTGGGCCAATCTTAAAGATTTTGTGATTCTGGCCAAACCACAAGGATTTCTGAGCTCATATTTTAGAGTAAGCTTCCTGAGACATTTTAAAATATGTTTTTAGAAGGAAGTATCTCAAAATAAGGTCTAGAACTATGAGTAATCTAATCTGTAAGTTGAATCTGGATTCTAGGAGTGAAAAGGGAGCTCGAGGTAGAAAATGGAGCTACTAGAGTGAAAAGCTCCTAAGCAATCAAGGTGAGTGGCTAAAACGTTTTGACTAAAACATTTTCTTAAAATGTTTGATTACAACATGTTATAGAAAGCATGTTTTAAAGAAGAATATTCTCATGCATACTAGTTTTACAAAGTGATTTCCAAGCAAGCTATGAATTATGTGTTAAACGCATGCATGTGTGAGAAATTATTGAAAAGCGATTTATATGTGTTAAATATACTCAGCATGCATTCATACCTTTAAAGCCATGTTTTAAATGTGTTATACTTTACGTGCTTTAAAGAGAAAGTCATTTATGACTAGTGTTACTTAAAACGCGATACCGAAGGACATTTGAGAAGGTATCTACCCAACTAGATACTTACATTTGAGAAGGTATCTATTGGTACTGAAGGACGTTTGAGAAGGTACCAAACCAACCAGATACTAAAGGACGTTTGAGAAGGTATTTGAACAAAAGTACCTAAGGTATGACGATACTTAGTATGGCCACGTGCACGTAGGTAGTTAGAGCCAGAGATTGAGCAAAAGGGTTCTCTTTTCACTAGCAGTTGGTGTTGGGATTGTTTTATCCACAGTAAAGGTTATTCTCGACTGAGAAATAGTTTACTGTTTTATGATTAAAACAGCTATGTTTTATGCTTGGAAAATGTTTATGCTGCAGTACAAGTACTGTAGAAACTTATATTTCAGTTAAACTCTTTATTGAGATTTTGCATGAGAACAATTATCTTTCTTAAGTCACTCACTAGGCACAAGCTCACCCCGTTTTCAAATGTTTTCTTCCCCCTCCCCCCACAGGTAGCAGTCAAATCCTCTGAAGNTTCTTCCCCCTCCCCCCACAGGTAGCAGTCAAATCCTCTGAAGATAGCTCTGCATCTGCTCTGCCACTAAAGGAGAAAGAGATTTGTAACCCGTTTGTTTAGGTGGTTACTGTTAATATTGTATACATGTTACTGTTGATCATATAGGGACTAGGACTTTTGGGTTTGGGACTTGTAAATCTAATGTTGTAATGACTTTAAATATGTTATGTTTCTAAATTAATAAATTATGGGTCTAAAGGCATTCCGCTGTACTTGAGTTATATTGGTATCAGAGTTATTCCGCAATAGTTAGTAGGCGGTAAATGTCAGCCACAAGGTTGATAACTGTTGTAGTCACGCCCTTTTCTAGGCTAAGAGGGTGGTCTGGGGTGGGGTGTGACACTCCGAGTCCAAATTTGGATGAAGCTTGGTTCAAAAGACACTTATGAACCCTGGAAAGGAGTTTTGTACTACTGTGGACGAACTTTGACACAAAAGATCGAGAAAAAGTCCGAAAAGAACGAACTTTGGATTTCTACATGTCGAACTCTACTATAATTAAAAATTTGTATGAATTTGGTTAAAAAAATACTTATGAACCCTGGAAAGAAATTTTGTACCTATGTGGACAAACTTTGGCACAAAGGTAAAGAAAGAGACTAGAAAGGATGAACCTTGCCACAAAATTTCAAGAAAGATTCTGAAAGGACGAACTTTATATTTCTACTTGTCGAAATGTGCTTCAAGTCCAAATTTGGACGAAGTTACGTTCAAAAGATATTTATAAAGCCTGAAGAGGAGTTTTGTACCTGTGTGGACGATCTTTGACATAAAAGATCAAGAAAAAGTTTGAAAAGGAGGAACTTCGGGTTTATACATGTCGAAATGTGCTTTCAGTCAAAATTTGGTCGTAGTTTTGTTTAAAAATTATTTATAAACGCTGGATAAGAGTTTTATACCTCTATGGATGAACTTTGGATGGGAAGGTCAAGAAAGAGTCCAAAAATGACGAACTTCAGGTTTCTACTTTTCGAAATGTGCTCCAAGACAAAATTTGGACAAAGTATAGTTCAAAAGGTATTTATGAACTCTAAAAAGGAATTTTGAACCTATGTGGATGAACTTTGGCACAAAGGTTAAAGAAAGAGACAGAAAAGGACAAACTTTGGGTTTCTACTTGTCGAAATGTGCTCTAAGTCAAAATTTGGAAGAAGTTTGGTTCAAAAGACACTTATAAACCCTAGAAATGAGTTTTGTACCTGTGTGGATGAACATAGACACAAAAGGTCGAGAAAAAGTCCAAAAAGGATGAATTTTGGATTTCTACATGTCGAAGTCTGCTATAATTAAAAATTTGGATGAATTTGGTTCAAAAGGTACATATGAACCTTGGAAAGCAATTTTGTACCTATGTAGACGAACTTTGGGACAAAGGGTAAATAAAGAGACAAGAAAGGATGAACCGTGGCACAAAATGTCAAGAAAGAGTCTGAAAAGGATGAACTTTTGGTTTCTACTTGTCGAAATGTGCTTCAAGTCCAAATTTGGATGAAGTTTGGTTGAAAAGATACTTATGAATCCTGGAGAGGAGTTTTGTACCTGTGTGGACGAACTTTGACACAAAAGGTCAAGAAAGAGTTTGAAAAGGACGAACTTTGGGTAGAGGTCGAACTGTGCTTTTAGTCAAATTTGGTCATAGTTTGGTTTAAAAGTTATTTATGAACCCTAGAAAGGATGAACTTTGGGTTTCTTCATGTCGAAGTTCGCTATAATTCTAAATTTAGACAAACTTTGGTTCAAAATGTACTTATGAACCCTGGAAAGGAGTTTTGTACCTGTGTGGAAGAGCCTTGGCACAAAAGTCTAAATTTACATGAAGTTTGGTCAAAAGACAATTCTGAACCATGGAGAAAAGCTTTGTACAGCTTGGATGAAGTTTGACACAAAAGGTCAAGAAAGAGTCTGAAAAGGACGAACTTTGGGTTTCTACGTGTTTAAATGTGCTCCTAGTCAAAATTTGGTCAAAGTTTGGTTTAAACGTTACTTATGAACCCTGGACACAAGTTTTGTACTTATATAGGAACATTGGACCAAAAGGTCAAAAAAGAGTAAAAAAAAAAATGACGAAATTTGGGTTTCTATTTGTCGAAATGTGGTCCAAGTGCTAACAAGAGCGTAGTTCAACTAGCATAGTGTTCATACTATCGACTGAGGTTTGAAATTCGATTCTCCAACCCCACACTTTAATTACAATACCTTTGCAAAAAAAAAAAAAAGTGCTATAAGTAAAAATTTGGAAGATGTTTGGTTCAAAAGATACTTATGAACTCTGGAGAGGAGTTTTGTACTTAAGTGGATGAACCATAGCACAAAATATCAAGAAAGAATCTAACAAGGACGAACTTTGGGTTTCTACTTGTCAAAATATGCTCCAAGTCCAAATTTGGACGAAGTTTGTACCTGTGTGGACGAACTTTGACACAAAAGGTCAAGAAAAAGCTTGAAAAGGACGAACTTTGGGTTTCTACGTGTTGAAGTTTGGTCAAATTTGGTTCAAAAGGTACTTATGATCCTTGGAAAGGAGTTTGTACCTGTGTGGATGATCATTAGAACAAAATGTCAAGAAAGTGTCTGGAAAGGATGAACTTTTACTTTCTACTTGTCGAAATGTGCTCCAAGTCTAAATTTAGATGAAGTTTGGTTCAAAAAATACTTATGAACCCTGGAGAGGAGTTTTGTACATGTGTGAATGAACATTGACACAAAAGGTCAAGAAAAAGTCCGAAAAGGACAAACTTTGGGTTTCTACGTGTCGAAAATGTGCACTTAGTCCAAATTTGGTCAAAGTTTAGTTTCAAAGTTATTGAATCTTGGACAATAGTTTTGTACCTGTATGGATAAACTTTGGACCAAAAGATCAAGAAAGTGTCCAAAAATGACGAACTTTGGGTTTCTACTTGTCGAATTGCGCTCCAAGTCAAAATTTGGACGAAGTTTGGTTAGAAAGGTACTTATGAACCCTAGAAATGAATTTTGTACTTATGTGGATGAACTTTGGGTTTCTCCTTGTCGAAATGTCCTCCAAATCCAAATTTGGTAAAGTTTGGTCTAAAAGATACTTATGAACCATGGAGAGGAGTTTTGTACCAGTGTGGACGAACATAGACACAAAAGGTCAAGAAAGAGTCCGAAAAGGACGAACTGTGGGTTTCTACATGTTGAAGTCTACTATCATTCCAAATTTTGATGAACTTTAGTTCAAAAGGTACTTATGATCCCTCGAAAGAAGTTTTGTACATGTGTGGATTCATCCTTAGCACAAAATGTCAAGAAAGTGTCCGAAAAGGACGAACTTTGGGTTTCTACTTATCAAAATGTGCTCCAAGACTAAATTTGGATGAAGTTTAGTTCAAAAGTTACTTATGAACTATGGAGAGGATTTTTGTACATGTGTGGACGAACTTTAACACAAAAGGTCAAGAAATAGCTCGAAAAGGACGAACTTGGGGTAACATGTTGATATGTGCTCTTAGTCCAAATTTGGTCGAAGTTTGATTTAAAAATTACTGATGAACGCTAGACAATACTTTTATACCTGTATGGATAAACTTTGGACCAAAAGGTCTAAAGTGTCCAAAAAAGTCAAACTTGGGGTTTCAACTTGTCGAAATGTGCTCCGAGTATAAATTTGGACGAAGTTTGGTTCAGAAGGTACTTATGACCCTATAAATGAATGTTGTACCTATGTGGACGAACTTTGGTATAAAGGGTAAAGAAAGAGACTAAAAAGGATGAACTTTTGGTTTCTCCTTGACGAAATGTCCTCCAAAGCCTAATTTGGAAATAGTTTGGTTTAAAAGATACTTATGAATCAAGAGAGGTGTTTTGTACAAGTGTGGATGAATCTACACAAAAGGTCAAGAAAGAGTCCATAAAGGATGAACTTTGGGTTTCTACATGTCAAAGTCTGCTATAATTCCAAATGTGGACGAACTTTGGATCGAAAGGTACTTATGAACCAAGGAGCTATGTACCTGTGTGGATGATCCTTAACACAAAATGTCAAGAAAGAGTCCGAAAAGGACGAACTTTGGGTTTCTACTTGTCAAAATGTACTCCAAGTCTAAATTTTGATGAAGTTTGGTTCAAAAGATACTTATGAACCAGAGAGGAATTTTGTACATGCGTGGACGAACTTTGACACAAAAGGTCAAGAAAGAGTCCAAAAAAGACGAACTTTGGATTTTTACGTGTCGAAACGTGCTCTTAGTCCATATTTGGTCGAAGTTTGGTTTAAAAGTTATTGATGAATGTTGGACAATAGCTTTGTACCTGTATGGATAAACTTTGGACCAAAGGTCAAGAAGGTGTCCAAAAATGAAGAACTTTGGGTTTCTACTTGTCAAAATGTGTTACAAGTCAAAATTTGGACGAAGTTTGGTTCAAAAAGTACTTATGAACCATAGAAACGAATTTTGTACCTACGTGGATGAACTTTGGCACAAAAGGTAAAGAATGAGGCTAAAAACGACGAACTTTGGGTTTCTCCTTATCGAAATGTCCTACAAATCCAAATTTGGAAGAAATTTGGTTTAAAAGATACTTATGAACCCTTGAGAGGAGTTTTGTACCAGTGTGGACAAACTTAGACACAAAAGGTCAAGAAAGAGTTCGTAAGGACGAACTTTTGATTTCTACACGTCGAAGTCTACTATAATTCCAAATTTAGATGAACTTGGGTTCAAAAGTACCCTTTTGAACCCTGAAAAGAAGTTTTGTACCTGTGTGGATGAACCTTGGCACAAAATATCAAGAAAGTGTCTGGAAAGTACGAACTTTGGGTTTCTACATGTTGAAATGTGCTCCAAGTCGAAATTTGGACGACGTTTGGTTCAAAAGATACTTATGAAGCTTGGAGAGGAGTTTTGTACCTGTGTGGACGAACTTTGAAACAAAAGGTCAAGAAAGACTCTAAAAAGGATGAACTTTGGGTTTCTACCTATCGAAATATGCTCTTAGTCCAAATTTGGTCAAAGTTTGGTTTAAAAGTTACTTATGAACCCTGGACAAGAGTTTTGTACCTATATGCATGAACTTTGGACCAAAAGGTCAGGAAGGAGTCCAAGAATGACGAACTTTTGATTTCTACTGGTCGAAATATGCTCCAAGTCCAAATTTGGACGAAGTGTGGTTCATATCTTTTGAACCCTAGAAATGAGTTTTATACCTATGTGGATGAACTTAGACACAAAAGGGCAAGAAAGGTTCCGAAAATGATGAACTTTGGATTTCTACTAGTCATTGCTCAAAGTCCAAATTTGGATGAAGTTTAGTTCAAAAGATACTTTAGAACCCTGGAGGATAATTTTGTACTTGTGTGGATGAACTTTGACACAAAAGGCCAAGAAAGAGTCCGCAAATAATGAACTTTGGGTTTCTACATGTCGATCTCAGTCCAAATTTGGTCGAAGTTTGGTTTAAAAGTTACTTATAAACCCTGGACGGGAGTTTTGTATCTGTGTGGGTGAACTTTGACACAAAAGGTAAAGAAATAGTCTGAAAAAGGACAAACTTTGGGCTTTTACTTGTCGAAATGTGCTCTCTTCCAAATTTGGTCAAAGCTTGGTTTAAAAGTTACTTGCAAATCTTGGATAGGAGTTTTGTATTAGTATGGACGAACATTGGACCAGAAGGTCAAGAAAAAGTCCCAAAATGATGAATTTTGGATTTTGTATTTGTCGAAATGTGCTCCAAGTCAAAATTTGGATGAAGTTTAGTTCAAAAGGTACTTATGTACCCTAGAAAGGAATTCCGTACTTATGTGGACGAACATTGGCACAAAGGGTAAAGAAAAAGACTAAAAAGGAAGAACTTTGGGTTTCTAATTGTCGAAGACAGTAAAACACAAAGAACTATGGGTTCCTACTTGTCAATATGTTCTCCAAGTCCAAATTTGGAAAAAGTTTGGTTCAAAAGATACTAATGAACCCTAGAGACAAGTTTTGTACCAGTGTGGATAAAGTTAAACACAAAAGGTCAAGAAAGAGTTTGAAAATGACGAACTTTGGGTTTCTACATGTCAATGATTCTTAGCACAAAATGTCAAGAAAGAGTCCAAAAAGGACAAACTAGTTTCTACTTGTCGAAATATTCAAGTCTAAATTTGGATGAAGTTTGGTTCAAAAGATACTTACGAACCTTAGAGAGGAGTTATGGATGAACTTCGACACAAAAGGTCAAGAAAGAGTCCGAAAAAGATGAACTTTGGGTTTCTACACGTCGAAATGTTCCAAAACTTATCCATACAGGTACAAAACTATTGTCTAGTGTTCATCAGTAATTTTTAAACCAAACTTCGACCAAATTTGAACTAAGAGCACATTTCGACATGTAGAAACCCAAAGTTCGTCCTTTTTAGACTCTTTCTTGACCTTTTGTGTCAAAGTTTGTCCACACATGTACAAAACTCCTCTCCAGGGGTCATAAGCATCTTTTGAACCAAACTTTTTCAAAATTTAGACTTGGAGCAGAATTCGACAAGTAGAAATCATTAGTTCGTCCTTTTCGGACTCTTTCTTAACATTTTGTGCCATGGTTCATCCACACAGGTACAAAACTCGTTTTCAGCTTTTGAACCCAAGTTCATCCAAATTTGGAATTATAGCAGACTTTGACATGTAAAAACCTAAAGTCTGTCCTTTACGGACTCTTTCTTGACCTTTTGTGTCTAAGTTCGTCCACACTGGTACAAAACTACTTTCCAGGATTTATAAGTATCTTTTAAACAAAACATCTGAAATTTGGATTTGAAGGACATTTCGATAAGGAGAAACCCAAAGTTCGTCCTGTTTAGTCTCTTTCTTTACCCTTTGTGACAAAGTTCGTCCACATAGGTACAAAATTCGTTTCTAGGGTTCATAGGTACCTTTTGACCCAAACTTCGTCCAAATTTTTACTTGGAATACATTTTGATAAGTAGGAACCCAAAGTTCTTCATTTTTGGAACTTCTTGACCTTTTGGTGAAAAGTTTATCCATATAGGAGCAAAGCTATTGTCCAGTGTTCATCAGTAACTTTTAAAACAAACTTCAATAAATTTGGACTAAGAGCACATTTCAACACGTAGAAACCCAAAGTTCGTCCTTTACGGACTCTTTCTTGACCTTTTGTTTCAAAGTTTGTCCACACATGTAAAAAAAACTCCTCTCTAGAGTTCATAAGTATCTTTTGAACAAAACTTCATCAAAATTTAAACTTGGAGCAAATTTTGACAAGTAGAAACCCAAAGTTTGTCATTTTTAGACTCTTTCTTGACCTTTTGGTCCAAAATTCATCCATAGAGGTACAAAACTCTTATCTAGGGTTCATAAATAACTTTTAAACCAAACTACGACCAAATTTTGACTGAAAGCACATTTCGCCAAAGTAGAAGCCCAAAGTTTGTCCTTTTCGAACTCTTTCTTGACCTTTTGTGTCAAAGTTCGTCTACATAGGTACAAAACTCCTCTCCAGCATTCATAAGTATCTTTTGAACCAAACTTCGTCCAAATTTGGATTCGAAGCACATTTCAACAAGTAGAAACCCAAAATTCATCCTTTTCAGACTCTTTCTTGACATTTTGTGCCTAGGTTCATCCTTTCTAGGAGCACATTTTGATAAATAGAAACCCAAAGTTCGTCATTTTTGGACTCTTTCTTGACCTTTTGGTCCAATGTTCATCTATACAGGTACAAAAATCGTGTCCAGGGTTCATAAGTAAAGTTTAAACCAAACTTTGACAAATTTCGACTAGGAGCACATTTCGACACGTAGAAACCCAAAGTTCATCCTTTTTGGACTTCATCACACATGTACAAAACTTTTCTCCATGGTTTAGAGGTGTCTTCTGAACCAAACTTCGTCTAAATTTGGACTTTTGTGCCAAGGTTCATGCACACAGGTACAAAACTCCTTTCTAGGCTTCATAAGTATCTTTTCAACCAAACTTCATTCCAATTTGAACTTGAAGCACATTTCGACAAGTAGAAACCCAAAGTTCGTCCTTTTCAGACTCTTTCTTGACATTTTGTGCCAAGGTACTTTTTAGTCTCTTTCTAAACTCTTTGTGCCAAAGTTTGTCCACATAGGTATAAAATTGCTTTCCAGGGTTCATAAGTACCTTTTGAACCAAAGTTTGTCGAAATTTTTAATTATAGAAGATTTCAACATGTAGAAATCCAAAGTTCATCTTTTTCGGACTCTTTCTCGACCTTTTGTGTCTAAGTTCATCCACACGGATACAAAGCTCCTTTCCAGGGTTCATAAGTTGTCTTTTGAACAAAACTTCTTCCAAATTTGGATTCGGAGCACATTTCGACAAGTAGAAATCCAAAGTTCATCCTTTCTAGTCTCTTTCTTTACCCTTTGAGCCAAAGTTCGTCCATATAGGTACAAAATTCCTTTCTAGGGTTCATAAGTACCTTTTGAACCAAATTTCGTGGAAATTTTGTCTTGGAGCGCATTTTGAAAAGTTGAAACCGAAAGTTCGTCATCTTTGGGACTCTTTCTTGATCTTTTGGTCCAAAGTATAAGTACAAAGCTCCTTTACAGGGTTCATAAGTAACGTTTCAACCAAACTTCGACCAAATTTGGACTGAGAGCACATTTCCACACGTAGAAACCCAAAGTTCGTCCTTTTCGGACTCTTTCTTGAACTTTTGTGTCAAAATTCGTCCACACAGGTACAAAACTCTTCTCTAGTGTTCATAAGTATCTTTTTAACCAAACTTCATCCAAATTTGTACTTGGAGCACATTTCGACAAGTTGAAACCAAAACTTCGTCCTTTTTCCACACAGGTTCAAAACTCCTCTCTAGGGTTCATAAGTATCTTTTGAACCAAACTTCATCCAAATTTGGACTTGGAGAACATTTCGACAAGTAGAAACCCAAAGTTCATTCTTTTCAATCTCTTTCTTGACATTTTGTTCTAAGGTTCATCCACATAAATACAAAACTCTTTTCCATAGTTCATAAGTACCTTTTGAACCAATGTTCATCCAAATTTTGAATTATAGAAAACTTCGAGAAGTAAAAACCCAAAGTTCGTCCTTATTGGACTCTTTCTTGGCATTTTTTCCAAGGTTCATCCACACTGGTACAGAACTCCTTTCAGGGGTTCATAAGTACCTTTTGAACCAAAGTTCGTCCAATTTGGAATTATAGCAAACTCTGACATATTTACCCAAAGTTCGTCCTTTACGGACACTTTCTTGACCTTTTGTGTCTAAGTTCGTCCATACTGGTACAAAACTCCTCTCCTATGTTCATAAGTATCTTTTGAATCAAACTTCTTCCAAATTTGGACTTGGAGAACATTTTGAAAAGTAGAAACCCAAAGCTCGTCCTTTTTATTCTCTTTCTTTACTTTTACTGTCAAAGTTCGTCCATATAGGTACAAAATTGATGGTATACACAAGCATGCAATAGAAGCAAACAGAATTAATAAGCACTCTAATTCAATTTAGTTTGAGTTCTAAAGCATGTTATTTCAGAAAAACTCAAGTGGGTTTCAAGATGAACATACCTTTGATATTTTTTCCAAATCCAAGCTGCTTTTCACGTGTTTTCAGCTCCAAATTGACAGTGAACTACCAAGAGATCTTCTCTACTATTCTCAGCCTTGAATTTGAGTTGTGGAACTTGAATTTGAGTGAATTTGTGAAGTGAAATGGTTAGAGAGGGAGATGAAGATGAACTTCAGAAAACCATTTTCTTCAGCCAAATTCCCATCATTTCTCTTCAATTAAGAGTGCTTTTATTCTTTTGCAGCATACAAACACTTCATAGCCAGCAGCTACTTCCATATGTGGGATTTGTGTGTGTTTGTAGGAAGAAGACCTCCTACATGGAGGAAAGTGGGAAAAAGCCACTTAATTCATTTTCCAATTTCAAATTAATCTCTTAATTTCCAATTTTCCAATTTTAATTCATAATTAATCAAATTCAACATTTCAAAATTCAATTTCTCAAATTGAATTAAAAATTGGAAGTTAATTTGATTTTTAATTAATTAAATAATTTAATATCAAATATTAAATCACACACCTAATTTTAAACATGAATCTTATTCATGTCATTAATATTTGAATCAATATTAAATATTATAAACTCTCCAATTTCATTTAATTTTATCAAATTAAACGTTAATTATATTGAATATAATTGAAACCATAATTTGATTTTGAATTTATTCAAACTCAAAATTCTAATTTAAATTTGAACAGTTTCATATTGAAATTCAAATTGATATCATTCCAAATTCATTCATTTTAATAATTCAAGGTGTATATGTTTTACGTGCTAGTAGAGGGACCTTATGGACCTACAGATCATGAACTCCAACAATTAATGTTAATTGGCTAAACTCTTTAGACTGAATTAATCAGTACTCGTTAACTATAAATTCATACCACTATAGCTCAATAGTTGCACTCTCCTCACTGTACATATATTTGTGTCCACATGATATAATCATAACCAGTAAGTCAACCTTTCACAGGTTGTTCAATAGCTGGTTCAATATGCTGTTTTACCCCGATATTATGTCTAGTTCCTTAAGTTCCTAATGATCCTCTAATGAACAATTGGTTTATGATCCAATCACTAAACCAGATCCCTCTTGGGCCAATGAGAGTGGGGTTGTTTAAGACCTGGATTTAGTACTTAAGAGAACAACCTTTCTCCTATCACTAAATCGTGTAGGCATGAATTTCGTCTTGCACCCTATGTCCCCAGCTATCTACCTGGTCTTACCCTTGAAATGGGAGGCTTATTAAGCCGGCGCTGTTGAGCCAACCCTCACCCATGCAAATCTATGGATAATCCCGAATAGATAAGAGTTGATAGTTAGCTCAGGATTAAGATTGAGTTACCTAGGTTATCTAAGCGAAATAGTCAGTCTTAAATAATAAACAACATTATATATTAAGAGTGGCTTATTTCTTGGTCCGATCTTATGCAAACTTATTGCATAGGATGCCCCCACTCCTCATGTCAATACATGAACGAATCTGGATCACTTCGTTTGTAGTTTCTTTACAACAACTTGTAACAGCTATAGAATAGGCCGCTTCAAATAGTGTTACCAAAATAAGGTACCCAACCCTAATCATATCTATAGATCATTTTGACTATTTACTCGAACTTGATCCATTTTTATGTCTTTGCATAAAGTTTAGGTATTCATATAACATGGATCTTAGTTTATTGGATTTAGATTTTATGAATGCAATTAATAGATTCAACATCTTTATTGATAATAGAATTGTTTAATTTTACAAATTGAGAGTAATATAACCCCACAAAAATTCCTTTCTAGGGTTCATAAGTAGCTTTTGAACCAAACCTCGTCCACATTTGACCTCGAGCACATTTTGACAAGTAAAAACCCAAAGTTCATCATTCTTGGACTCTTTCTTGACCTTTTGGTCCAAAGTTGATCCATACATGGTCAAAACTCCTATCCAGGGTTCAAAAATAACTTTTCAACCAAACTTCGACCAAATTTAGACTAAGAGCACATTTTGACACGTAGAATCCCAAAGTTCGTCCTTTGCGAACACTTGATTTACCTTTTATGTCAAAGTTTATCCACACATGTACAAAACTCCTGTCAGGGGTTTATAAATACCTTTTGAACCAAACTTCGTCCAAATTTGGACATGACGGACATTTTGACAAGTAGAAACCCAAAGTTTGTTGTTTTCAGACTCTTTGACATTTTGTGCCAAGGTCGTCCACACCGGGACAAAACTCCTCTCCAGGGTTCATATCTTTTAAACAAAACTTCTTCCAAATTTGGATTTGGAGGACATTTCGACATAGGTACAAAACTCCCTTCCAAGGTCCATAAGTACTTTTTGAACAAAAGTTCGTCTAAATTTGGAATTATAGCAGACTTCGACATGTAGAAACCCAAAGTTCATCATTTTCCGACTCTTTCTTTACATTTTATACTAAGGATCATCCACATAGGTACAAAACTTCTTTCTAGGGTTCATAAGTAGCTTTTGAACTAAAGTTCGTCCAAATTTGGAATTATAGCAGACTTCGACATGTAGAAAGCCAAAGTTCGTCCTTTACGAACACTTTCTTGACCTTTTGCGTCTAACTTCCTCCATACTGGTACAAAACTCCTCTCCAGGGTTCATAAGTATCTTTTAAACCAAACTTCTTCCAAATTTGGATTTGGAGAACATTTCGACGAGGAGAGACCCATAGATATCTTTTGTGTCTATGTTTATCTACAATGGTACAAAACTCCTCTCTAGTTCATAATTATCTTTCAAATCAAACTTCATCCAAATTCTGACTTGGAGAACATTTTAACAAGTAGAAACCCAAAGTTCGTCATTTTTGGACACTTTCTTGACCTTTTGGTCCAAAGTTTATCCATACAGGTACAAAAACTATTGTCCAACGTTCATCAGTAACTTTTAAATCAAACTTCGACCAAATTTGGATTAAGAGCACATTCTGACACATAGAAAACCAAAGTTCGTCCTTTTCAGACTCTTCTTGACCATTTGTGTAAAAGTTCGTCCACACATGTTCAAAACTCTTCTCCAAGATTCATAAGTATCTTTTGAACAAAACTTCATCCAAATTTAGACTTAGAGCACATTTCCACATGTAGAAACCCAAAGTTCGTTCTTTACGAACTCTTTATTTATATTTTATGCTAAGGATCATCCACACTGTGCAAAAATCCTTTCGAGGGTTCATAAGTACCTTTTTTGAACCAAAGTTCGTCAAAATTTGGAATTATTGCAGACTTCGTCATGTAGAAACCAAAAGTTTGTCCTTTGCGGACTTTTCTTGACGTTTCGTGTCTAAGTTCGTCCACACTAGTACAAAACTCCTCTTCAGAGTTCATAAGTATCATTTAAACCAAACTTCTTCCAAATTTGGAATTGGAGGACATTTGGACAAGGAGAAACCCATCTTGATCTTTTGCGTCCAAGTTTATCCACAATGGTAAAAAAACTCCTCTCTAGTTCATAATTATCTTTTGAACCAAACTTCGTCCAAATTTTGACTTGGAGAACATTTCAACAAGAGAAACCCAAAGTTCATCATTTTTGGATAGTTTCATGACCTTTTGGTCCAAAGTTTATCCATACAGGTACAAAACTATTTTTTAGCGTTCATCAGTAACTTTTAAACCAAACTTCGATCAAATTTGGACTAAGAGCACATTTCGACTCGTAGAAACCCAAAGTTTGTCCTTTTCGGACTCTTTCTTGTACTTTTATGTCAAAGTTCATCCACACATGTTCAAAACTCCTAAGTATCTTTTGAACCAAACTTCATCCAAATTTAGACTTGGAGCACCTTTCTACAAGTAGAAACCCAAAGTTCTTCCATTCTGGACTCTATCTTGACATTTTGTGCTAAGAATTATCGATACAGGTACAAAACTCCTTTCCAGGGTTCATAAGTACCTTTTAAACCAAAGTTCGTCAAAATTTGGAATTATTGCAAACTTCAACATGTAGAAACCCAAAGTTCGGCCTTTACGGACTCTTTCTTGACCTTTTGTGACTAAGTTCATCCATACTGATATAAAACTCCTCTCCAGGGTTCATAAGTATCTTTTAAACCAAACTTCTTCCAAATTTGGATTTGGAGGACATTTCAAGAAGGAAAAACCCATGCTGATCTTTTGTGTCTAAGTTCATCCACAATTGTACAAAACACTTCTCTAGTTCATGATTATCTTTTGAACCAAACTTCGTCCAAATTTTGACTTGGAGAACATTTCAACAAGTAGAACCCAAAGTTCATCATTTTTGGACCTTTTCCTTACCTTTTGGTCCAAATTTTATCCATACAGGTGCAAAACTATTGTCCAGCGTTCATCAGTAACTTTTAAACCAAACTTCGACCAAATTTGGTCTAAGAGCACATTTTGCCATGTAAAAACTCAAAGTTCGTCCTTTTCGAACTGTTTCTTGACCTTTTGTGTCAAAGTTCGTCCACACACGTCCAAAACTCCTCTCCAGGGTTTATAAGTATCTTTTCAACCAAACTTCATCCAAATTTAGACTTGGAGCACATTTCAACATGTAGAAACCCAAAGTTCGTCCTTTTCGGACTCTTTCTGTACATTTTGTGCTAAGGATCCTCCACAATGGTAAAAAAACTCCTCTCTAGTTCATAATTATCTTTTGAACTTACTTCGTCCAAATTTTGACTTGGAGAACATTTCAACAAGAGAAACCCAAAGTTCATCATTTTTGGATAGTTTCATGACCTTTTGGTCCAAAGTTTATCCATACAGGTGCAAAACTATTGTCCAACGTTCATTAGTAACTTTTAAACCAAACTTCGACCAAATTTGGACTAAGAGCACATTTTGACATATAGAAACCCAAAGTTCATCCTTTTCGGACTCTTTCTTGACCTTTTGTGTCAAAGTTCGTGCACACATGTTCAAAACTCCTCTCCAGGGTTCATAAGTATCTTTTGAACAAAACTTCATCCAAATAAGACTTAGAGCACATTTCCACACGTAGAAACCCAAAGTTCGTCCTTTTCGGACTATTTCTTTACATTTTGTGCTAAGGATCGTCCACATTGGAAACAAACTCCTTCCAGGGTTCATAAGTACCTTTTGAACCAAAGTTCGTCAAAATTTGGAATTATTGCAGACCTCGAAACCCAAAGTTCGTCCTTTATAGACTCTTTCTTGACCGTTAGTGTCTAAGTTCATCTACACTGGTACAAAATTTCTCTCCTGGGTTCATAAGTATATGTTTTTTCTTTGTATTCTTGTGTTTAGAATGCATGTATTATAACTTTTAATCTATTTGATCAATTAGATTGTGGAGAGTTCGAAATCTTGAAGTTAGGAACAAGTTCTCCTTTCTTCTTGATCATCGATCAATCTTCCAAGCCAAATCTGTTTAGCTTTCTTGGGGTTACTTACTAAATAGTTAATTGGGGTTATTCTTATTATCGTTGTAGGGGTTCATCTAGAATAATGGGGGGTTCTCATACGTGATTGAGGTAGTTTCCTTTATCATTTGGTATCAGAGCTTTGGCTCTAAACAGATTATATCTTTTTTGGTTATCCTTTCCATGCTATGTTCTTTCTTTCTTTAAATCATTTCATTCGTTTCTATTTTTTTTCTTGTGTCTCTTCATCTTCTCATTTATTTTTCTTACTTCATACACTAAGCTTGCCAAAAAAAAAAAGTTCGTTCTTTTTAGTCTCTTTCTTGACCTTTTGGTCCAAAGTTTATCCATACAGGTACAAAACTATTGTCCAGTGTTCATCAATAACTTTTAAACCAAACTTCGACAAAATTTGAACTAAGAGCACATTTCAACACGTAGAAACCCAAAGTTCGTCCTTTTCAGACTCTTTCTTGACCTTTTGTGTCAAAGTTCGTCCACACATGTACAAAACTCCTCTCCAGGGTTCACAAGTATCTTTTGAACCAAACTTCATCAAAATTTAGACTTGGAGCAACTTTCGACAAGTAGAAACCCTAAGACCGTTCTTTTCGGACTCTTTCTTGACATTTTGTGCTAAGGATCATTCACACAGGTAAAAAACTCCTTTCCAGGGATCATAAGTAACCTTTAAACCAAAGTTCGTCCAAATTTGGAATTATAGCAGACTTCGACATTTAAAAACCCAAAGTTTGTCCTTTTCAAACTCTTTCTTGACCTTTTGTGTCTAAGTTCGTCCACACTGGTACAAAACTCCTCTCTGGGGTTCATAAGTATCCTTTGAACCAAACTTCTTCCAAATTTGGACTTGGAGCACATTTCGACAAGTAGAAACCCGAAGTTCTTTCTTTTTACTGTCTGTCTTTACCCTTTGTGCCAAAGTTCGTCGACATAGGTACAAAATTTCTTTCTAGGGTTCATAAGTACCTTTAGAACCAATCTTCATCTAAATTTTGACTTGAATCACATTTCGACAAGTAGAAACCCAAAACTCCTTCCATCGTTCATAAGTAACCTTTAAACCAAACTTAATCCAAATTTGGACTTGGAGCACATTTTGACAAGTAGAAACCCATAGTTCACCTTTTTAGTCTCTTTATTTACCCTTTGTGTCAAAGTACGTCCACATAGGTACAAAATTCCTTTCTAGGGTTCATAAATACCTTTTGAACCAAACTTTGTCAATATTTTAACTTGGAGCAGATTTCGACTAGTAAAAACCTAAAGTTTGTTATTTTTGGACTCTTTCTTGACCTTTTTGTCCAAAGTTTATCCATACAGGTACAAAACTTCTGACCAGGGTTCATAAGTAACTTTTAAACAAAACTTCGTCCAAATTTGGACCGAGAGCACATTTCGACACATAGAAACCCAAAGTTCATCCTTTTTAGTCATCTTTACCCATTTGAACAAGTACCTTTTGAACAAATTTCATTCAAATTTTGACTTGAAGCACATTTCGACAAGTAGAAATAAAAAGTTCGTCATTTTTGGACTATTTCTTGACCGTTTGGTCTAAGTTCATCTATACAGATACAAAACTCCTGTCCATTGTTCATAAGTGACTTTTAAACAAAACTTCATCCAAATTTGGACTGATAGCACATTTTGACACGTAGAAACCTAAAGTTCGTCTGTTGCGGACACTTTCTATCCCTTTTGTGTCAAAGTTCGTCCATATAGGTACAAAACTCCTCTCCAGGGTTTATATGTATCTATCGAACCAAACATCGTACAAATTTGGACTTGGAGCACATTTTAATAAGTAGAAACCCAAAGTTCGTCCTTTGCGGACTATTTCTTTCCCTTTTGTGTCAAAGTTCATTCACCCAGGTACAGAACTCCTCACCAGGGTTCATAAGTATATTTTGAACCAAACTTCGTCCAAATTTTTACTTGGAGCACATTTCGACAAGTGGAAACAAAACGTTCATACTTTTTTGTCTCTTTCTTTACCCTTTGTGCCAAAGTTCATCCACATAGGTACAAAATTCCATTATAGGGTTCATAAGGGTACCTTTTGACTGAGAGCACATTTCGACATGTAGAAACAAAAAGTTCGTCCTTTGCGAACTCTTTCTTGAACTTTTGTGTCAAAGTTCGTCCGCACAGGTACAAAACTCTTCTCCAGGGTTCATAAGTATCTTTTTAACTAAACTACGTCCAAATTTGGACTTGGAGCACTTTTTGACAAGTAGAAACCTAAAGTTTGTCATTTTCGGACTCTTTTTTGACATTGTGTGCCAAGGGTCATCCACACACATACAAAACTCATTTCCAGGGTTCATAAGTATCTTTTGAACCAAAGTTCGTCCAAATTTAGAATTTTAGTAAACTTTGACATGTAGAAACTCAAAGTTCGTCCTTCTTAGATTCTTTCTTGACCTTGTCTAAGTTCTCATCCACACTGGTACAAAACTCCTTTCCAGGGTTCATAAGTATCTTTTGAACCAAACTTCTTCCAAATTTGGACTTGGAGCACATTTCGAGAAGTAGAAACCCAAATTTCTTCCAAATTTGTACTTGGAGCACATAAGTATCTTTTGTGTCTATGTTCTCGGACTCTTTCTTGACCACCCTCTCATGAACAGTCTGACGGATACCCCTGGCATCCATAACCGAAAACAAATCATTGCTACTACAACGAGAGCGAACACAACGATAAAAAAAGCCTACCAAATTCTCTCCAAATAGAAATGTGCTCCAAGTAGAAATGACATAAACTTTAGGTTTCTATTTGGAGCACAAGCCGACCAAAGAATCCAATAATCCACTACTACTTAAAGCACATTTCGACAAGTAGAAATCCAAAGTCCATCTTTTTCATACTTTTCTTGACATTTTGTGCCAAGGTTCATCCACACAGGTACGAAACTCATTTCCCATCATAAGTACCTTTTGAACCAAAGTTCATCCAAATTTGGAATTACAGCAGACTTCGACATGTAGAAACCAAAGCTCGTCCTTATCAGAAAATTTCTTAACCTTTTATGTTTAACTTCGTCCACACTTGTACAAACTCCTCTCCAGAGTTCATAAGTATCTTTTGAACCAAATTTCTTCCAAATTTGGACCTGGAGAACATTTCGATAAGTAGAAACCCATAGTTCGTCCTTTTTAGTCTCGTTCTTTAACCTTTGTGCCAAAGTTCGTCTACATAAGTACAAAACTCCTTTCTAGGGTTCATAAGTTTATCTTTTAAACCAAATTCGTCCAAATTTTTTACTTGGAGCACATTTCGTCCAAAGTAGAAACCCAAAGTTCGTCCTTTGTGGACTCTTTCTTGACCTTTTGTGTCATAGTTCGTCCACACAGGTACAAAACTCCTCTCCAGGGTTCATAAGTATCTTTTGAACAAAACTTCGTCTAAATTTGTACTTGGAGCACATTTCGAAAAGTAGAAACCCATAGTTCGCCCTTTTTAGTCTCTTTCTTTACCGTTTGTGCCAAAGTATGTCCACATAGGTACAAAATTCCTTTATAGGGTTCATAAACACATTTTGAACTAAACTTCGTCCATATTTTGACGTGGAGCACATTTTGACAAGTAGAAACCCAAAGTTCGTCATTTTTGGACTCTTTCTTGACTTTTTTTGTCCAAAGTTCATCCATACAGGTAAAAACTCATGTAAATGATAATGCCTACAAATTGGATCTTCGAGGTGAGTACAACGTAAGTTCTATTTTCAATGTAGCTGATTTGACTCCTTTTGATGTAGGGAATGAAGACCTTGATTTGAGGACAAATCTTTTTAAAGAAAGGGGGGATGATATGACTTCAACCGATATGACTTCAACCATTGAACCATTACATGTACCTAAAGGACCAATTACAAGAAGCAAGACAAAGAAGATTCAAGAGGCATTTACACTATATCTTCAAAAACTATAAAATTCACAAGAACCGACAAATAATTTTGAGATCAAAGTTTTATATAATGTTAGTTCAATGAGTCAAGAAGAGAATGACATGAAGATGACATGGAAAAGTCCTATAGTTTGGAAGATGACATGGTGGTCAAAAAAAGTGTAGATTTTGTGAAGAAAATGTTGTCAAGTGTGCATTGCATGGGGAAATGTGATGTCAAACCTTGTCAAACGTGCATACCTACTTTGCCACCTTCTAGAGGAGATATTTAAGCAATTTGAAGACTTTCTACATTTCTAGTTTTGCATTTAGACTTATCATTTAGTATGCAAGTAAGTTTCAAGTTTCTAGGTGTTATTTTCTACAATTTGCAATTAATTGTATTTGAATGACTTTTGAGTTTCTTGCATCCACGACCATTTGGCCTATAAAACAGCTTTAATGTTCTTCCAAACTCAGATTATCAATAGTAAAAAGCTTGTGCTTATTCAACCTTTTGGTGTTGTCTTTTTCTTTCAAATCTTGCTTTAGATTTGATATTTAAATCAATTCATTGGATTAGTCTTGATCAAACTAATTCTGGAATGAGTTGTTGAGGATCTAAGAGTGACCATCATAGATTCTAAGTTCGATCTAAGTAGCTTTCTTTGTGAGTGTTTGCACAGATCCTAGAAGGATCTCTAGCTTTGCATCCAACAAGCATCGCGGGTGCTTATCACTTTTGGTCGAGAGTTCATCCATACAGATACAAAACTATTGTCCAGCGTTCATAAGTAACTTTTAAACCAAACTTCAACCAAATTTGGACTGAGAGCACATTTTGACAAGTAGAAACCCGAAGTTCGTCCATTTCAGATTCTTTCTTGACCCTTTATTTCAAAGTTTGTCGATACAGGTACAAAACTCCTCTCTAAGGTTCAAAAGTATCTTTTGAACCAAACTTCTTCCAAATTTGGACTTGGAGCACATTTCGACAAGTAGAAACACAAACTTCTTCCTTTTTAGTCTCTTTCTTTACCCTTTGTGTCAAAGTTCATCCACATAGGCACAAAATTCCTTTCTAGGATTCATAAGTATCGAGCCAAACTTCATTTAAATTTTGACTTGGAGCACATTTTGCCAAGTGGAAACCCAAAGTTCATCCTTTGCGGACTCTTTCATGACCTTTTGTGCCAAAGTTCATCCACACAGGTATAAAACTCAGACAGGGATCTGTATATTTTGAACAACACTTCGTCCAAATTTTGAATTAGAGCACATTTCGACAAGTAGAAAAAAAAAAACTCGTCTTGTCGGACTCTTTCTTTACATTTTGACTTGGAGCACATTTCGAGAAGTAAAAACCTAATGTTCGTCATTTTTGGACTCTTTCTTGACCTTTTTGTCCAAATTTCATCCATATCAAAACTATTGTTCAGTGTTCACAAGTAACTTTTAAACCAAACTTCGACCAAATTTGGATTGAGAGAACATTTCAACATGTAGAAATGCAAAGTTCGTCATCTTCAGACACTTTCTGTACCTTATGTGTAAAAGTTCATCCACATATGTACAAAACTCCTCTCCAGAGTTCATAAGTATCTTTTGAACCAAACATCTTCCAAATTTGGACTTTGAGCACATTTTGAATAGTATAAACCCAAACTTTGTCCTTTTTAGTCACTTTCTTTACCCTTTGTACCAAAGTTCGTCCATGTGGGTACAAAATTCCTTTCTAGGGTTCATAAGCTTTTGAACCTTCATCCAAATTTGGACTTGGAGCACATTTCGACAAGTAGAAACCAAAAGTTCGTCATTTTTCGAATCTTTCTTGACCTTTTGGTCCAAAGTTCATCCATACAGTTACAAAACTCCAGTCCAGCGTTCATAAGTAACGTTCAAACCAAACTTCATCGAAATTTGGACTGAGAAGACATTTCAACACGTAGAAAAGAAAAGTTCATCCTTTGCGGACTATTTCTTGACCTTTTATGTCAAAGTTCATCCACACAGGTACAAAACTCCTCTCCAGGGTTCATAACTATCTTTTCAACCAACCTTCTTCCAAATTTTGACTTGGAGTACATTTCAACAAGTAGAAACCCAAAGCCCATCATTTGCAGACTTCTTCTTGCCCCTTTGTTTAAAAGTTCGTCCACACAGATACAAAACTCCTCTCTAGGGTTCATAAGTATCTGTTGAACCAAACTTTGTCCAAATTCAGCCTTAAATATCTCTTTCTTTACCCTTTTTGCCAAAGTTCATCCACATAGGTACAAAATTCTAGTAGTGTTCACAAGTACCTACAAAATTTGACTAAGAGCACACTTCAACACATAGATACCAAAGTTCGTCCTTTTTGGACACTTTCTTGAACATTTGTGTCAATGTTCGTCCAGATAGGTACAAAACTCCTCTCCAGGGTTCATAAGTTTCTTTTAAACAAAACATCATCCAAATTTGAACCTAGAGCACATTTCAACAAGTAGAAACCCAAATTTCGTCCTTTTCAGACTCTTTTTTGACATTTTGTGCCAAGGTTCATCCACACAGGTACAAAACTCCTTTCCAGGGTTCATAAGTACCATTTGAACCAAAGTTCATCAAAATTTGGAAGTATAATAGACCAAACATGTAGAAACCCAAAGTTCGTCCTTTTTAGTCTCCTTCTTTACCCTTTCTTCCAACTTTCGTCGACATAGATAAAAAAATTCCTTTCTACGATTCATAAATATTAACTTGGAGCACATTTCGGCAAGTAGAAACCCCATGTTCGCCATTTTTGGACTCTTTCTTGAACTTTTGGTACAAATTTCATCCATACAGGTACAAAACTCATATCTAGGGTTCATAAGTTACTTGCTTGGATTGAGAGCACATTTCGACACATAGAAACCCAAAGTTCATCCTTTTCGGACTCTTTCTTGACCTTTTGTGTCAAAGTTCGTCCCCATAGGTACAAAACTCCTCTCCAGGGTTCATAAATATCTTTGGAACAAAACTTCGTCCAAATTTGGACTTGGAGCACATGTCAACATGTGGAAACCCAAAGTTCGTTCTTTTCAGACTCCTCCATGAAACTTTCTGCCAAGATTCATCCACACAGGTACCTTCCTTTTCAGGGTTCATAAGTACGTTTTGAACCAAAGTTCGTCCAAATTTTGAATTAGAGCAGACTTCGACATGTAGAAACCCAAAGTTCGTCCTTTACGAACTCTTTATTGACCTTTTGGGTCTAAGTTCGTCCACACTAGTAGAAAATTCCTCTCCAGGGTTCATAAGTATTTTTTAAACCAAACATCTTCCAAACTTGGACTTGGAGGACATTTTGACAAGGAGAAAGCCAAGGTTCGTCTTTTAGTCTCTTTGTTTACCCTTTGTGCCAAACTTTGTCCACATAGGTACAAAATTCGTTTCTAGGGTTCATAAGTAGTTTGAACCAAGCTTCGTCCAAATTTTGACTTGGTGTACATTTTGACAACTGGAAACCAAAAGTTCGTCATCTTTCGACTCTTTGTTGACCTTTTGGTCCAAAGTTCATCCATACAGATACAAAACTATTGTCCATCGTTCATAAGTAGTTTTGAACAAAATTTCGACCAAATTTCGACTAAGAACACATTTCAACAGGTAGAAACCCAAAGTTCGTCCTTTTTGGACTCTTTTTTAACCTTTTTGTCAAAGTTCATCCACATATGTACAAAACTCTTCTCCAAGGTTTATAAGTATCTTTTGAACCAAACATTAATCAAATTTGGATTTAGAGCACATTTCGACACGTAGAAACACAAAGTTTGTCCTTTTCGGACTATTTCTTGACCTTTTGTGTCAAAGTTCATCCACACAGGTACAAAACTCCCCTCCAGGGTTCATAAGTATCTTTGAACCAAACTTCTTTCAAATTTGGATTTGGAGCACATTTCGACAAGTAGAAGCCCAAAGTTCGTTCTTTTTAGTCTCTTTCTTTACTCTTTGTGCCAAAGTTCGTCCACATAGGTACAAAATTCCTTTCTAGGGTTCATAAGTACCTTTTGAACCAAACTTTCTCCAAATTTTGACTTGGAGAACATTTCGACAAGTAGAAGACAAAAGTTCATCATTTTTGGACTCTTTCTTAACCTTTTGGTCCAAAGTTCATCCAAACAGGTACAAAACTATTGTCCACCGTTCATAAGTAACTTTTAAACCGAACTTTGTCTATAAGCACATTTTGACAAGTAGAAACGCAAAGTTTGTCCTCTTCGGACACTTTATTGACCTTTTGTGTAAAAGTTCGTCAACACAGATACAAAACTCCTCTCCAGGGTTCATAAGTATCTTTTGAACCAAACATCGTTCAAATTTTGACTTGGAGAAGATTTCGACAAGTGGAAACCCAAAGTTCATCCTTTGCAGACTCTTTCATGACCTTTTATGCCATAGTTCGTCCACATTGGTACAAAACTCTTCTCTAGGGATCATAAGCATCTTTCAAAAGAAACTTCATCCAAATTTTGACTTGGAGACATTTCAACAAGTAGAAACCAAAAATTCGTCTTGTCAGACTATTTCTTGAAATTTAGACAAGTACAAACTCCTTTCCAATGTTCAGAAGTACTTTTTGAATCAAAGTTCGTCTAAATTTGGAATTATAGAAGAATTCGATATGTAGAAACTCAAAGTTTGTTACGGACTCTTTCTTGAACTTTTGTGACTAAGTTCGTCCACACTGCTGCAAAACTCCTCTCCAGGGTTCATAAGTATCTTTTGAACCAAACTTCTTCCAAATTTGAACGTGGAGCACATTCGACAAGTAGAAACCCAAACTTCATCCTTTAGTCTCTTTCTTTACCCTTTGTGTCAAAGTTCGTCCACATAGGTACAAAATTCCTTGCTAGGGTTCATAAGTATGTTTTAAACCGAACTTCTTCCTAATTTTGACTTGGAGCACATTTCGACAAGCTGATGACAAAAGTTTGCCATTTTTGGACTCTTCCTTGACCTTTTGGTCCAAAGTTCATCTATACAAGCACAAAACTATTTTCCAGCGTTCATAAGTAACTTTTAAACCAAACTTTGTCTAAATTTGCACTGCGAGCAAATTTCGACACGTAGAAACGCAAAGTTTGTCCTTTTCGGACTCTTTAGACTTTTGTGCCAAAGTTCATCCACACAGATATAAAACTCCTATCCAGGGTTTATAAGTATCTTTTGAACCAAACTTCGTTCAAATTTGGACTTGGAGCACATTTCGACCAGTGAAAGGAAAAAGTTCATCCTTTCGGAATCTTTCTTGACCTTTTGTGACAAGGTTCATCCACACTAGTACAAAACTCCGCTTCAGAGTTCATTATTATCTTTTGAACAAAACTTCGTCCAAATTTTGACATGGAGCACATTTCGACAGATAGAAACCTAAAGTTCATCATTTTCAGACTCCTTCTTGACATTTGTACCAAGGTTCATCCACACAGGTACAAAACTCCTTTCCAGGGTTCATAAGTACCATTTGAACCAAAGTTCGTCCAAATTTGGAATTATAGCATACTTCGACATGAAGAAACCCAAAGTTCGTCCATTTCAGTCTCTTTATTGATTTTTTATGTCTAAGTTTGTTGACACTAGTACAGAACTCCTCTACAGGGTTCATAGGCATCTTTTGAACCAAATTTCCTCCAAATTTTGACTTAGAGCGCATTTCGACAAGTAAAAACCCAAAGTTCGTCCTTGTTAGTCTCTTTCCTTGCCCTTTTTGACAAAGTTCATCTAGTTAGATACAAAATTCCTTTCTAGAGTTCATAAGTACGTTTTGAACCAAACTTCGTCCAAATATTGACTTGGAGAACATTTCGACAAGTAGAAACCCAAAGTTCGTCCTTTTCAGTCTCTTTCTAAAACCCTTTGTGCCAAAGTTTGTCCACATAGATACAAAATTCCTTTCTAGAGTTCATAAGTACGTTTTGAACCAAACTTCGTCCAAATATTGACTTGGAGAACATTTCGACAAGTAGAAACCCAAAGTACGTTTTTTGGACTCTTTCTTGACCTTTTGGTTGAAAGTTCATCCATACAAATACAAAACTATTGTCAAGCGTTCATAAGTAGCTTTTAAACCAAACTTCAATCAAATTTGGACTGAGAGGACATTTCGACAATTAGAAACCCAAAGTTCGTCCTTTTCGGATTTTTCTTGACCTTTTGTATCAAGGTTCATCCAGATAGGTACAAAACTCCTTTCCAATGTTCATAAGTACTTTTTTAACCAAAGTTCGTCTAAATTTGGAATTATAGAAGATTTCAACATGTAGAAACCCAAAGTCGTCCTTTTTGGACTCTTTCTTGACCTTTTGTGCTTAAGTTCGTCCTGAGTACAAACTCCTCTCTAGAGTTCATAAGTATCTTTTGAACCAAACATCTTCAAAATTTAGACTTGGAGCACATTTCGACGAGTATAAACCCAATACATTTCGACGAGTATAAACCCAAACTTCGTCCGTTTTAGGCACTTTCTTTACCCTTTGTGCAAAAGTTCGTCCACATGGGTACAAAATTCCTTTCTAGGGTTCATATGCTTTTTAACCAAACTTCATCGAAATTTTAACTTGAGCACATTTCGACAAGTAGAACCAAAAGTTCGTCATTTTTTTACTCTTTCTTGACCTTTTGGTCCAAAGTTCATCCGTACAGTTACAAAACTCCTGTCCAGCGTTCATAAGTAACGTTTAAACCAAACTTCGTCCAAATTTGGATTGAGAGGACATTTCGACACGTAGAAACAAAACGTTTGTCCTTTGCAGACTCTTTCTTGACCTTTTGTGTCAAAGTTCGAACACACAGGTACAAAACTCCACTCTAGGGTTCTAACTATCTTTTGAACCAAACTTCTTCCAAATTTTGACTTGGAGTACATTTCGACAAGTAGAAACCCAAAGTTCGTCCTTTGCAGACTCTTTCTTGCTCTTTTGTGTTAAAGTTCGTCCACACAAGTACAAAACTCCTCTCTAGGGTTCATAAGTATCTTTTGAACCAAACTTCATCCAAATTTGGACTTGCACATTTCGACAAGTAGAAACACAAAGTTTGTCTATTTCTTTACCTTTGTGCCAAAGTTCATTCACATAGGTACAAAATTCTACTCTACGGTTCACAAGTACCATTTAAACAAAATTTTAACAAAATTTGGACTGAGAGCACATTTCAACACGTAGAAACCCAAAGTTCGTCCTTTTTGGACTCTTTCTTGAACATTTGTGTCAAAGATCATATAGATAGGTACAAAACTCCTCTCCAGGGTTCATAAGTTTCTTTTGAATGAAACATCGTCCAAATTTGGAATTTGGAGCACATTTCGACAACTAGAAACCCAAATTTCATCCTTTTCGGACTCTTTCTTGACATTTTGTGCCAAGGTTCATCCACACAAATACAAAACTCCTTTCCAAGGTTCATAAGTACCAACTGCACCTAAGTTCATCCAATTGCACTTAAGTTCATCCAAATTTCGAACTATAGTAGACTTTGACATGTAGAAACTTAAAGTTCATCATTTTCAGACTCTTTCTTGACCTTTTGTATCTAACTTCGTCACCACTGGTATAAAACTCTCTCTAGAGTTCATATGAATCTTGTCAACCAAACTTCTTCCAAATTTCGACAAGTAGAAACCCAAAGTTCGTCCATGTTAGTCTTTTTCTTTATCCTTTGTTCCAAGGTTTGTCTACATAAGTACAAAATTAATTTCTAGGGTTTATAAGTATCAAGGCGCACATTTTGACAAGTATAGACCCCAAGTTCGCAATTTTTGGACTCTTTCTTGAACTTTTGGTCCAAATTTCTTCCATGCAGGTACAAAACTCCTATCCAGGGTTCATAATTTACTTGTTTGGACTGAGACCACTTTCCACATGTAGAAACCCAATGTTCATCCTTTTCGGATTCTTTCTTGATCTTTTGGGTCAAAGTTCGTCCCCATAGGTACAAAATTCCTCTCCAAGGTTCATAAATATCTTTTGAACATCTTCCAAATTTGGACTTGGAGAACATTTTGACAAGTAGAAACCCAAAGTTCGTCCTTTTCGGACTCTTTCTTGACATTTGTACCAAGGTTCATCCACACAGGTATAAAACTCCTTTCCACGGTTCATAAGTACCATTTGAACCAAAGTTCTTCCAAATTTGGAATTATAGCAGACTTCGACGTGTAGAAACCCAAAGTTTGTCCTTTTCAGACTTTTTCTTGATTTTTTTGTCTAAGTTCGTCCACACTGGTATAAAACTCCTCTCCAGGGTTCATAAGTATCTTTTGAACTAAATTTCTTCCAAATTTGGACTTAGAGCACAATTCAACAAGTAAAAACCCAAAGTTCATCCTTGTTAGTCTCTTTCCTTACCCTTTGTGACAAAGTACATCCATACTGATACAAAACTCCTATCCAGGGTACGCAAGTAAATTTTAATCCAAACTTCGACCAAATTTGGAATGAGAGCACATTTCGACACGTAGAAACCCAAAGTTCATCCTTTTTCAGACTATTTCTTGACCTTTTGTCTCAAAGTTTGTCCACACAGATACAAAACTCCTCTCACGGGTTTATTTAGTAATTTTTGAACAAAACTTCGTCCAAATTTGGACTTGGGGCACATATCAACAAGTAGAAACCCAAAGTTCGTTCTTTGTAGTCTCTTTCTTTACCCTTTGTGCTGAAGTTCGTCCACATAGGTACAAAATTCCTTTCTACGGTTCCTAAGTACCTTTTGAACCAAACTTCGTCCAAATTTTGACTTGAAGCACATTTCGACAGAGAGAAACAAAAATTTCATCATTTTTGGACTCTTTCTTGACCTTTTGGTCCAAAGTTCATCCATACAGGTACAAAACTCCTATCCAGGTTCCATAAGTAACTTTTAAACCGAACTTCGACCAAATTTGGACTGAGAGCGCATTTTGACACATAGAAACCCAAAGTTCATTCTTTGTGGACTCTTTCTTGACCTTTTGTGTCAAAGTTCGTCCACATAGGTACAAAACTCTTTCCCAGTGTTCATAGGTATCTTTTGAACCAAACTTCGTCCAAATTTGGACTTTGAGCACATTTCCACTAGTCGAAACCCAAAGTTCGTCATTTTTGGAATCTTTCTTGCCCTTTTGTGTCTAAGTTCATCCACACATGTACAAAACTCATTTCCAGGGTTCATAAGTATCTTTCGAACAACACTTCGTCTAAATTTAGACTTGGGGCATATTTCGACAAGTAGAAATCCAAAGTTCGTCACTTTTGGACTCTTTCTTGACCTTTTGATCCAAAGTTCATCCATATAGGTACAAAACTCTTGTCCAGGGTTCATAACCAACAATTAAAACTTCCACCAAATTTGGATGGAGAGTGCATTTCGACACGTAGAAACCCAAAGTTCGTTCTTTGTGGACTCTTTCTTAACCTTTTGTGTCAAAGTTCATTCACATAGGTACAAAACTCTTCTCCAGGGTTCATAAGTATCTTTTGAACCAAACTTCGTCCAAATTTGGAGTTTGAGCACATTTCGGAACCCAAAGTTCATCATTTTTGGGATCTTTCTTGCCCTTTTGTGTCTACGTTTGTCCACACAAGTACATAACTCATTTCCAAGGTTCATAGGTATCTTTTGAACGACACTTTGTCCAAATTTGGACTTGGAGCATATTTCGACATGTAAAATCTAAAGTTCGCCATTTTTGGACACTTTCTTGACCTTTTTGTCCAAAGTTTATCCATACGTGTACGAAACTATTGTCTAGCGTTCATCAGCAATTTTTAAACCAAACTTCGACAAAATTTGGACTAAGAGCACATTTCGACACGTAGAAACCCAAAGTTCGTCCTTTTTGCACTCTTTCTTGACCTCTGGTGTCAAAGTTCGTCCACACATGTACAAAACTCGTCTCCACGGTTCATAAGTATCTTTTGAGCCAAACTTCATCAAAATTTAGACTTAGAGGACATTTCAACAACTAGAAACCCAAAGTTCGTCCTTTTCGGACTCTTTCTTGATATTTTGTGCCAAGGTTCATCCACACAGGTACAAAACTCCGTTTCAGAGTTCAAAAGGTTTTTGAACCAAAGTTCGTTTAAATTTAAAATTATAGCAAACTTCGACATGTAGAAACCCAAAGTTCGTCCGTTACGGACTCTTTCTTGACCTTTTGTGTCTAAGTTGGTCCACATTGGTACAAAACTCCTCTCCAGGGTTCATAAGTATCTTTTGAACCAAACTTCTTCCAAATTTTGATTTAGAGGACATTTCGAAAAGGAGAAACCCAAAGTTCGTCCTTTTTAGTCTCTTTCTTTATCCTTTGTGTTAATGTTTGTCCATATAGGTACAAAAATTCGTTTCTAGGGTTCATAAGTACCTTTTGAACCCAACTTCGTCCAAATTTTGACTTAGAGCACATTTCGACAAGTTAACCCAAAGTTCATCATTTTTGGACACTTTCTTGACCATTTGGTTCAAAGTTTATCCATACAGGTACAAAACTATTGTCCAGCATTCATCAATAACTTTTAAACCAAACTTCGACAAAATTTGGACTAAGAGAACATTTCGACACATAGAAACCCAAAGTTCACCCTTTTCGCACTCTTTCTTGACCTTTTGTGTCAAAGTTCGTCTACACATGTACAAAACTTCTCTCCAGGGTTCATAAGTATGTTTTGAACCAAACTTAATCAAAATATAGACTTGGTGCACATTTCGACAAGTAGAAACCCATGTTCGTCCTTTTCGGACTCTTTCCTGATATTTTTTGTTAAGCATCTTTCGATCAAACAATAAGTATCTTTTGTAATAAACTTTGTTCAAATTTGGAGTTGGAGCACATTTCGACAAGTAGAAACCCAAAATTCGTCCTTTTCAGTCTTTTCCTTTACCCATTTTGCCAATGTTCGTCCACATAAGTACAAAATTCCATTCTAGGATTCATAAGTACCTTTCGAACCAAACTTCGTCTAAATTTTAACATGGAGCACATTTTGACAAATATAAAACCCAAAATTCTTCATTTTGGGACTCTTCCTTGACCTTTTGGTCCAATGTTCATCCATACTGATACAAAAATCCTAACCAGGGTTCATAAGTATCTTTTGAACTAAATTTCTTCCAAATTTGGACTTAGAGCACAATTTGACAAGTAAAAACCTAAAGTTCATCCTTGTTAGTCTCTTTCCTTACCCTTTGTGATAAAGTTCGTTCAAAGAGATACAAATTCCTTTCTAGAGTTCATAAGTACCTTTTGAACCAAACTTCATCCAAATTTTGACTAGGAGCACATTTCAACAAGTAGAAACCCAAAGTTCTTTTTTGGACTCTTTCTTGACATTTTGGTCGAAAGTTCATCCATACAGATAAATTTGGGACTTGGAGCACATTTTGTCAAGTAAAAACCCAAAGTTCGTCATTTTCAGAATCTTTCTTGCCCTTTTGTGTCTAAGTTCGTCCATACAAGTACAGAACTCATTTTTAGGGTTCATAGGTATCTTTTGAACCAATCTTCGTCCAAATTTTTTACTTGAAGCAAATTTCGACAAATAGAAACCAAAAATTCGTCATTTTTGGATTCTTTCTTGACCTTTTGGTCGAAAGTTCATCCATACAGGTAGAAACTCTTGTCCAGGGTTCATAAGTAACTTAAAAACCAAATTTCGACTGAGAGCAAATTTAGACAAATAGAAACCCAAAGTTCATCTTTTGCGGACTCTTTCTTAACCTTTTGTGTCAAAGTACGTTCACAAAGGTACAAAACTCCTCTCCAAGGTTCATAAGTATATTTTGAACCAAACTTCATCCAAATTTGGACTTGGAGCACATTTCGACTAGTAGAAACCCAAAGTTCGTCATTTTCGAACTCTTTCTTGCCATTTTGTGTTTAAGTTCATCCACAAAGGTACAAGACTCCTTTCTAGGGTTCATAAGTATCTTTTGAACCATAGTTCATCCAAATTTGGACTTTGTGACAAAGTTCGTCTCTTTCTATACCCTTTGTGAAAAAGTTCGTCCACATAGGTACAAAATTCCTTTCTAGGGTTCATAAGGTAGCTTCGTCTAAATTTTGACATGGAGCATATTTTGACTAGTAGAAACCCAAAGTTCATATTTTTTGGACTCTTTCTTGACCTTTTGGTCCAAAGTTAATCCATACAATACAAAACTCCTGTCTGGTACATAAGTAACTTTTAAATCAAACTTCGGCCAACTTTGGATTGAGAGCACATTTCGACACGTTGAAACTCAAAGTTCGTCATTTTCAAACTCTTTCTTGACCTCTTGTGTCACAGTTCATCCACACAGGTCTAAAACTCCTCTCCAGAGTTCATAAGTATCTTTTGAACAAAATTTCGTCTAAATTGGTACTTGGAGCACATTTCAAAAAGTAAAACCCATAGCTTGCCTTTTTTAGTCTCTTTCTTTACCGTTTGTGACAAAGTACGTCCACATAGGTACAAAATTCTTTTCTAGGGTTCATAAATACCTTTTGAACCAAATTTCGTCCATATTTTGACATGTAGCACATTTCGACAAGTAGAAACTCAAAGTTCATCATTTTTGGACTTTTTCTTGACCTTTTTGTCCAAAGTTCATCCATATAGGTACTAAACTCTTGTCCAGGGTTCATAAATAACTATTAAACAAATCTTCGTCCAAATTTGGACATGTAGAAACCCAAACCTCGTCCTTTACGGACTCTTTCTGTACCTTTTGTGTCAAATTTTGTCCACACAGGTACAAAACTCCTCTCCTGAGTTCACAAGGATGTTTTGAACCACTTCGTCCAAATTTTGACTTGGAGCACATTTCGAAAAGTAGAAACCAAAAATTCGTCTTGTCAGACTCTTTTTTGACATTTTGTGCCATGGTTCATCCACACAAGTACAAAATTCCTTTCCACATATGTACGTTTTGAACCAAAGTTCATCTAAATTTGGAATTATAGAAGACTTCGACATGTAGAAACCCAAAATTCGTCCTTTTCCAACTCTTTCTTGACCTTTTGTGACTAAGTTCGTCCACATTGGTACAAAACTCCTCTCTAGGATTCAAAAGTATCTTCTGAACCAAACTTCTTTCAAATTCGGACTTGGAGCACATTTTCGACAAGTAGAAACCCAAACTTCGTCCTTTTTAGTCTCTTTCTTTACCCTTTGTGCCGAAGTTCGTCCACATAAGTACAAAATTCTATTCTAGGGTTCTCAAGTACGTTTTAAACCAAACTTCCTCTAATTTTGACTTGGATTACATTTCGACAAGTAGAAGAAAAAAGTTCGTCGTTTTTGGACTGTTCCTTGACTTTTGGTCCAAAGTTCATCCATACTGGTACAAAACTATTGTCCAACATTTATAAGTAACTTTTAAACGAAACTTCGACTAAATTTGGACTGAGAGCATATTTCGACACATAGAAAAGGAAAGTTTGTCCTTTTCGGACTATTTATTGACCTTTTGTGTCAAGTTCGTCCACACAGATATAAAACTCCTCTCCAGGGTTCATAAGTATCTTTAGAACCGAACTTCGTTCAAATTTGGACATGGAGCACATTTCGACCAGTAAAAGCCCAAAGTTCACGCATTTCGGACATATTGTGGCCAAGGTTCATCCACATAGGTACAAAACTCCTTTCCAAGATTGATAAGTACTTTTTGAACCAAAGTTCGTCTAAATTTGGAATTTTAGCAGACTTCGACATGTAGAAACCCAAAGTTCGTACTTTTCGGACTCTTTTTTGACCTTTTGTGTCTAAGTTCGTCCACAATACAAAACTCCTCTCCAGAGTTTATAAGTATCTTTTGAACCAAACATCTTAAAAGTTTGGACTTGGAGCACATTTCGACAAATATAAACCCAAACTTCGTCCCTTTTAGTCACTTTCTTTACCCTTTGTGCCAAAGTTCGTCCATATGAGTACAAAATTCCTTTCTAGTGTTCATAAGATTTTGAACCAAACTTCATCCAAATTTTGACTTGGACTACATTCCGACAAGTAGAAACAAAAAGTCCATCATTTTTAGACTCTTTGTTGACCTTTTAGTCCAAAGTTCATGCATACAGTTACAAAACTCCTTTCCAACGTTCATAAGTAACGCTTAAACCAAACTTTGTCCAAATTGAAATTATGAGGACATTTCGACCTGTAGAGAAAAAGTTCATTCTTTGCGAACTCTTTCTTGACCTTTTGTGTCAAAGTTCATCCACATGGGTACAAAACTCCTCTCCAGGGTTTATAAATATATTTTGAACCAAACTTCGTCCAAATTTTGACTTGCACATTTCGACAAGTAGAAATGCAAAGTTCATCCTTTTTTGTCTCTTTTTTTACCCTTTGTGCAAAAGTTCATCCACATAGTTACAAAATTCTATTCTAGGGATCACAAGTACTATTTGAACCAAATTTTGACGAAATTTGGACTGAGAGCACCTTTTAACACATAGAAACCCAAAGTTCGTACTTTTTGGACTCTTTCTTGAACATTTGTGTAAAAGTTCATCCAGACAGGTACAAAACTCCTCTCAAGGGTTCATAAGTTTCTTTTGAACGAAACATCGTCCAAATTTGGAACTTGGAGCACATTTTGACAAGTGGAAACCCAAATTTCATTCTTTTCGGACTCTTTCTCGACATTTTGTGCCAAGGTTCATCCACACAAGTACAAAACTCATTTCTAGGGTTTATAAGTACGATTTGAACCAATGTTCAAACAAATTTGGAACTATAGTAGACTTTGACATATAGAAACTCAAAGTTCGTCATTTTCATACTCTTTCTTGACCTTTTGTTTCTAGGTTCATCACCACTGGTATAAAACTCCTCTCCAGGGTTCATAAGTATCTTGTCAACCAAACTTCTTCCAAATATGGAATTGGAGCACATTTCGTCAAGTAGAAACCCAAAGTTCGTCCTTTTTAGTCTCTTTCTTTACCCTTTGTTCCAACCTTTGTCTACATAGGTATAAAATTTCTTTCTAGGGTTCATAAGTATTAACTTGGAGCACATTTCGACAAGTAGAAACCCAAAGTTCGTAATTTTTGGACTTTTTCTTGAACTTTTGGTCCAAATTTCATTCATATAGGTACAAAAATCCTATCCAGGGTTTATAAGTTACTTGTTTGGACTGAAAGCATATTTCAACACGTAGAAACCCAATATTCATCCTTTTCGGACTCTATCTTGACCTTTTGTGTCAAAGTTCGCCCACACATGTTCAAAACTCCTCTCCAGGGTTTATAAGTATCTTTTAAACCAAATTTCATCCAAATTTAGACTTAGAGCACATTTCGATAAGTAGAAACTGTAAATTTGTCCTTTTTGAACTCTTCACATTGCCAAAGTTCATCCACACAGGGACAAAACTCTTTTCCAGGGTTCGTATGTACCTTTTGAGCCAAAGTTCATCCTAATTTGGATTGCGAGCACATTTCGACATGAAGAACCCCAAAGTCCGTCATTTTTGGACTCTTTCTTGACCTTTTGTGTCAAATTTCGTCCACACATGTACAAAACTCCTCTTCAGGGTTCATAAGTATCTTTTGAACCAAATTTCATCCAAATTTAGACTTGGAGCACATTTCGACAAGTAGAAACTGTAAGTTCGTCATTGACATTTTGTGCTAAGTATCATCAACACACAAACTCCTTTCCAGGGATTATAAGTACGTCTTAAACCAAAGTACGTCCAAATTTGAAATTATAGAAGACTTTGACATGTAGAAACCCAAAGTTCGTCCTTTTCGAACTCTTTCTTGACCTTTTGTGTCTAACTTCGTCCCCACTGGGACAAAACTCCTATCTAGGGTTCATTAATCTTTTAAACCAAACTTCTTCCAAATTTGGACTTGAAGCACATTTCAGCAAGTAGAAACCCAAAGTTCATCCTTTTTAGTCTCTTTCTACCCTTTGTGCCAAAGTTCGTCCACATAGGTACAAAATTCGTTTCTAGGAGTCATAGGTACGTTTTGAACTAAACTTCGTCCAAATTTTGACTTGGATCACATTTTGACAGGTAGAAACTCAAAGTACGACTTTTTTGGACTCTTTCTTGACCTTTTGGTTTAAAGTTTATCCATACAGGTACAAAACTATTGTCCAGGGTTCATATGTAACTTTTAAACTGAAATTCGACCACATTTGGACTACGAGGACATTTCAACACGAAGAACCCCAAAGTTCATTCTTTTTGGACTCTTTCTTGACCTATCTTGTCAAATTTCGTCCATGCATGTACAAAACTCCTCTCCAGGGTTCATAAGTATCTTTTGAACCAAACTTCATCCAAATTTAGACTTGGAGCACATATAAACAAGTAGAAACCGTAAGTTCATCCCTTTTGGACTCTTTCTTGACATTTTGTGCTAAGGATCATCCACACGTCCAAATTTGGACTTGGAGCACATTTCAACAAGTAGAAATCCAAAGTTCGTCATTTTTGGACTCTTTTTTGACCTTTTGGTCCAAAGTTCATGCATGGAGGTACAAAACACTTGTCCAGGGTTCATTAGTAACTTTTAAACCAAACTTCAATCAAATTTGGACTGAGAGCACATTTCGATACATGGAAACCCAAAGTTCGTTCTTTTTGGACTCTTTCTTAACCCTTTTGTGTCAAAGTTCGTCAACACAGGTACAAGACTCCTCTCCAAGCTTCATAAGTATCTTTTGAACCAAAGTCGTCCAAATTTGGACTTGAGCACATATCGACAAGTAAAAATCCAAAGTTCATCCTTTTCAGACTCTTTCTTTACATTGTGTGCCAAGGGTCATCCACACATGTACAAAACTCATTTCAATGGTTCATAAGTACATTTTGAACCAAAGTTCATCCAAATATGTAATTATAGCTGACTTCGACATGTAGAAACCCAAAATTTTTCCTTTACGGACTCTTTCATGACCTTTTGTGTCTAAGTTTGTCCACACTGGTACAAAACTCCTCTCCAGGGTTCATAATTATTTTTTGAACAAAACTTCTTCCAAATTTAGACTTGGAGTATATTTCGACAAGTAGAAACCCAAACTTTGTCCTTTTTAGTCACTTTCTTTACTCTTTGTGATAAAGTTCGTCCACATAGGTACAAAATTCTATTCTAGGGTTCATAAGTACCTTTTGAACCAAGCTTCGTCAAAATTTTGACTTGGAGCAAATTTCGACAAGTAGAAACCTAAAGTTTGTCATTTTTGGACTCTTTCTTGAACTTTTGGTCCAAAGTTCATCCATACAGGTACAAAACTCCTATCCAGGGTTCATAAGTAACTTTTAAACCAAACTTTGACCAAATTTAGACTGAAAGCACAAACCCATAGAAACCCAAAGTTTGTCCTTTTCGAACTCTTTCTTGAAATTTTGTGTCAAAGTTCATCCACAGGTACAAAACTCCTCTCCCCGGTTCATAAGTATCTTTTTAATCAAACTTCGTCCAAAATTTGGACTTGGAGCACATTTCGACAAGTAGAAATCCAAGTTTGTCCTTTTCGGACTCTTTTTTGACATTGTGTGCCAAGGGTCATCCACACACCTACAAAACTCATTTCCAGGGTTCATAAGTACCTTTTAAACCAAAGTTCGTCCAAATTTGGAATTATAGCAGACATCGACGTGTAGAAATCCAAGTTCGTTCTGTTTAAACTCTTTCATGACCTTTTGTGTCTAAGTTCATCCATATTTGTACAAAACTCCTCTCCAGGGTTCATAAGTATCTTTTGAACCAAATTTCTTCCAAATTTGTACCTGCAGCACATTTCCACAAGTAGAAACCCAAAGTTCGTCCTTCTCAGTCTCTTTCTTTACCCTTTGTGCCCAAGTTCATCCATATAGGTACAAAATTCCTTTGTAGGGTTCATATATTCTTTTAAACTAAACTTCATCCAAATTTTGACTTGGAGCACATTTTAACAAGTAGAAACCAAAAGTTCGTCATTTTTTACTCTTTCTTGACCTTTTGGTACAAAGTTCATCCATACAAATACAAAACTCCTTTCATCGTTCATAAGTAACTTTAAACCAAACTTCATCCAAATTTGGACTTGGAGCACCTTTTGACAAGTAGAAACCCATAGTTCGCCCTTTTTAGTCTCTTTCTTTACTGTTTGTTCCAAAGTATGTCCACATAGGTACAAAATTCCTTTCTAGGGTTCATAAATACCTTTGAAACCAAACTTCTTCCATATTTTTACTTGGAGCATATTTCGAATAGTAGAAACCTAAAGTTCCTTATTTTTGGACTCTTTCTTGACCTTTTTGTCCATAGTTCATCCATATAGGTACAAAACTTCATAAGTAACTTTTAAACAAAGCTTCATCCATATTTGGACTGAGAGCACATTTCGAAAGGTAGAAACCCAAAGTTCGTCCTTTGCGAACTCTTTCTGTACCTTTTGTGTCAAAGTTCGTGCACACAGGTACAAAACTCCTCTACAGGGTTCATAAGTATCTCTTGAACTAAACTTCTTCAGCATTTGGACTTGGAGCACATTTCGACAAGTAGAAACCCAAAGTTCGTCATTTTTAGTCTCTTTCTTTACCCATTGTGCAAAAAATTGTTCACATAGGTAAAAAATTCCTTTCTAGGGTTCATAAGTACCTTTTGAACAAACTTCATCCAAATTTTGACTTGGAGCACATTCGAAAAGTAGAAACAAAAAGTTCAACATTTTTGGACTATTCTTGTCCTTTTGGTCCAAAGTTCATCCATACACCAAACTTCAGTCCATGGTTCATAAGTAACTTTTGAACAAAACTTTGTCCAAATTTGGACTGATAGCACATTTCGATACGTAGAAACCCAAAGTTCGTCCTTTGCAGACTGTTTCTATACCTTTTTGTCAAAGTTTATCCACACAGGTACAAAACTCCTCTTCAGGGTTCATATGTATCTTTTGAACCAAACGTCGTACAAATTTGGACTTGGAGCACATTTCGACAAGTAGAAACCCAAAGTTCCTCCTTTGCGGACTCTTTCTTGCCCTTTTGTGTCAAAGTTCGTCCACATAGGTATGGAAATCCTCACCAGGTTCATAAGTATCTTTGAACCAAACTTCATCCAAATTTTGACTTGAAGAACATTTCTATAAGTGGAAACAAAAAGTTCGTCCTTTTTTCTCTTTCCTTACCCTTTGTTCCAAAGTTCATCCACATAGGTACAAAATTCCACTATAGGGTTCATAAGGGTACCCTTTTGACTGAGAGCACATTTCGACACGTAGAAAAAAAAAAAGTTCATCCTTTGCAGACTCTTTCTTGACCTTTTGTGTCAAAGTTCGTCCGCACAGGTGCAAAACTCCTTTCCAGCAAACTTCATCCAAATTTGGACTTGGAGCATATTTTGATAAGTAGAAACCTAAAGTTTGTCCTTTTCGAACTCTTTCATGAACATGCCAAGGGTCATCAACACACGTACAAAACTCATTTCCAGGGTTCATAAGTATCTTTTGATCCAAAGTTCGTCCAAATTTAGAATTATAGTAGTCTTCGACATGTAGAAACCCAAAGTTCATCCTTCTCGAACTCTTTCTTGACCTTTCGTGTCTAAGTTCGTCCACATTGGTATAAAACTCCTTTCCAACGTTCATAAGTATCTTTTGAACCAAACATCTTCCAAATTTGGAATTGGAGCACATTTCAAGAAGTAGAAACCCAAACTTCTTCCAAATTTATACTTGGAGCACATAAGTATCTTTTGTGTCTAAGTTCTTGGACTCTTTCTTGACCACCCTCTCATGAACATACCCCCTACGTCCACAACCGAAAACAAACCATTGCTACTACAATTAGGCGATTACAACGACAAAAAAAAAAAAAAAAAACGACCAAATTTTCCTGTCTAGGTTCATAAGTAACTATTAAACAAAACTTCATCCAAATTTGGACACTAATCAAATTTTGACACGTAGAAACCCAAACATCGTCCTTTACGGACTCTTTCTATACCTTTTGTGTCAAAGTTCGTCCACACAAGTACAAAACTCTTCTCTAGGGTTCACAAGGATCTTTTGAACCAAGTTTGTCCAAATTTTGACTTGGAATACATTTCGACAAGTAGAAACCAAAAATTCGTCTTGTCGGACTCATTCTGGACATTTTGTGCCATGATTCATCCACACAGGTACAAAATTCTTTTCCAATGATCATAAGTACTTTTTGAACCAAAGTTCGTCTAAATTTGGAATTATAGAAGACTTCGACGTGTAGAAACCCAAAGTTCGTCCTTTTCCGAATCTTTCTCAACCTTTTATGACTAAGTTCATCCACACTGGTACAAAACTCCTCTCCAAGCTTCAAAAGTATCTTATGAACCAAACTTCTTCCAAATTTGGACTTGGAGCTCATTTCGACAAGTAGAAACTCAAACTTCGTCCTTTTAGTCTCTTTCTTTACACTTTGTGCCAAAATTTGTCCACATAGGTACAAAATTCCTTTCTAGGGTCCATAAGTACGTTTTAAACTAGACTTCCTCCAATTTTGACTTGGAGCATATTTCACAAGTAGAAGACAAAAGTTCGTCATTTTTGGACTGTTTCTTGATTTTTGGTCCAAAGTTCATCCATACAGGTACAAAAATATTGTTCAACATTCATAAGTAACTTTTAAACGAAACTTCGACTAAATTTGGACTGAGAGCACATTTCGACACGTAGAAAAGGAAAGTTTTTCCTTTTTGAGCTCTTTATTGACCTTTTGTGTGAAACTTCGTCCACACAGATATAAATCTCCTCTCCAGGGTTTATAAGTATCTTTTGAACCAAACTTCGTTCAAATTTGGACTTGGAGCACATTTCAACTAGTAAAAGCCAAAAGTTCATTCTTTGCAGACTTTTTCTTGACCTTTTGTGACAAAGTTCATCCACATTAGTACAAAACTTCTCTCCAGAGTTCATTAGTATCTTTTGAACAAAACTTCATCCAAATTTCGATTAGAGCACATTTCGACGAGTAGAAACCTAACGTTCATCTTTTCGGACTCTTTCTTGATATTTTGTGCCAAGGTTCATCCACAAAGGTACAAAATTCCTTTCCAAGGTTCATAAATACTTTTTGAACCAAAGTTCATCTAAATTTGGAATTTTAGCAGACTTCAACATGTAAAAACCCAAAGTTCGTTCTTTTCGAACTCTTTCTTGACCTTTTGTGTCTAAGTTCGTCCACAGTACAAAACTCCTCTCCAGAGTTCATAAGTATCTTTTGTACCAAACATCTTACAAATTTGGACTTGGAGTACATTTCGACAAATATAAACCCAAAATTCGTCCTTTTTAGTTACTTTCTTTATCCTTTGTGCCAAAGTTCGTCCACATGGGTACAAAATTCCTTTCTAGTGTTCATAAGCCCAAACTTCATCCAAATTTTGACTTGGAGCACATTTCCACAAGTAGAAACCTTGTTCATCATTTTTCGACTCTTTATTGACCTTTTGGTCCAAAGTTCATGCATACAGTCACAAAACTCCTTTCCAGCATTCATAAGTAACGTTTAAACCAAAGTTCGTCCAAATTTGGACTATGAGGACATTTTGACATGTAGAATAAGTTCGTCCTTTGCAGACTCTTTCTTAACCTTTTGTATCAAAGTTCATCCACACACGGAAAACTCCTCTCCCTGTTTTATAAGTATCTTTTGAACCAAATTTCGTCCAAAATTTGACTTGCACATTTCAACAAGTAGAAACACAAAGTTCGTCCTTTTTTGTCTCTTTTTTTACCGTTTGTGCTAAAGTTCATCCACATAGGTACAAAATTCTATTCTAGGTATCACAAGTAGCATTAAAATTAAATTTTGACAAAATTTGGACTGAGAGCACATTTTAACACATAGAAACCCAAAGTTCGTCCTTTTTGGACTCTTTCTTGAACATTTGTGTCAAAGTTCATCCAGGCAGGTAAAAACTCCTCTCCAGGGTTCATAAGTTTCTTTTGAACGAAACATCGTCCAAATTTGGAACTTGGAGCACATTTCGACAAGTAGAAACCCAAATTTCATCCTTTTCGAACTCTTTCTTGACATTTTGTGCCAAGATTCATTCGCACAGGTACAAAACTCCTTTCCAGGGTTCATAAGTATAATTTGAACCAAAGTTCATACAAATTTGGAACTATTGTAGACTTTGACTTGTAGAAACTCAAAGTTCATCATTTTCAGACTCTTTCTTGACCTTTTGTTTCTAAGTTCGTCACCACTGGTATAAAACTCCTCTCCAGGGTTCATACATATCTTGTCAACCAAAAATCTTCCAAATATGGAATTGGAGCACATTTCCACGAGTAGAAACCAAAAGTTCATCCTTTTTTAGTCTCTTTCTTTACTCTTTGTTCCAACCTTCGTCTACATAGGTACAAAATCCCTTTCTAAGGTTCATAAGTTACTTGGAGCACATTTCGACAAGTAGAAATCCACAGTTAGCAATTTTTTGACTCTTTCTTGAACTTTTGGTCCAAATTTCATCCATACAAGTACAAAACTCCTGTCTTTTATGTAATAAGAACGTTATTGATCCTTGCTTTTGTTGTGCATGGTGTTCTTTATATTCCATCACGTAATGCTATGAGATGTACTTTCATATCATCTAGCAACTGATATTGTTGCTCCTCTAGTTTCTATATTAGCTGCTACTTGCAACTACTCAAAGTTCGTGTTTGTCTAGAAGTCTAGATCTCACCATATCTGCTACAACAATTTTGGTTTTAAATGTAAAATAGTAACTTGTAAACGATGATAGGTGAGCTCTATAATAATGATTCTAAAAAAGTGTTGGGCTTGACAAAAGTTTTTGTAGTTCTAATGACATTTAACATACGATGACGAGAATTAATCGTCCAAAAAACGTTACATACAATGGTGGTTCTGAACCTTCGTCAAAAGTAAGAAAACCTAAGCGATGGTGTTTTGAACTGTCACCAAAAGTGGGACTACATTTTAAATTTAAAAATAATTTTGATAATTCTAGGGAATAATAATTTTTAAAATTATTTTTCTAACTTAAAATGCCATATAATTAATTGAGATAATAAACAATTGCTTCAAGAACTTTTTAAGCCTATTCTTAAAAGTTTGGAGATCAAAAAGTTAATTTGAAAATTTAATAATGAAATAAACATATTATTCGAAACTCAAGTATTCTCATACATAAAATAACTATATCTTTGCTGAATGTGTTCTTCACTGTTAAGTTCTATAGTTTTCGCTTCATTAGATAAATTGTAACCTGGTTGAGCTTTAAAGTCCCTATGTATTGGAAAAAAAGTCAAATTGCTATGTGCACAAAAATGGAAGGCGCAAAGTATGTCTTTTTAATTTGCTCTTGTATTTTTCAGTTGCTCATGTGGTAGATGAGGAAATAATTGAATTAGAGGTGATCATTTTATCTTATTGTATATGGATTTTGCTATATAACTAGTTATGTTGTCTTTGTCCAATTTAAGTATTATGGACTTATGGAATCATTTGTTTGTGTTACGTCTTGTTCACCTCTTTGGTTTTACTCAATTTAGTGCTGGTGATCTTAGGGTAGAGCAGAAATGAAATCTAGTTCTGAAATTGGGTATGTAATGTTCCATGGAAGCTGTAAGCATAGATTTGAATATTCATGCATATGCCTTCCTCATATGCTTCACAAATAGAATCTGAACTTCGGTTAATATACCTTCTTTTTCTTGCCTGCAGTTAAATATCACAAGTATTGGTGCACTTTCTTCTTCAAGTGATATTGTCAAACAAAAAGGATAATAATGACGATGATAATATTGAGACAATTTGAAAGCGTTTTAAGGTTTTCTGGACTCAAATCTCCCTGTAATTGAGCATTATGAATCCATTGGGAACGTACAGAACGGTAAGTCTTATATGAATTGTTATTCAAAGTCTTAGATTGATGGGGAACCAGATTCATATCCATAAATGAAACAAAGAAACAAAAGGGTAATGGATTAGGGCACTATTCCAATATTTTAGAGCAGGAGATTCTTAGATTAAAGGGAAATTGTTGGTGCAAGGAATCGGAATATATATTTATATATATAAAGAATTTAAACACATACAGGAGTTTCAAAAGAATGTTGGGAATTTCTATTGCATGTCAGAAGTAAAAACCAGATTCACATTTTGAATTAGAGACACAAGAATGTCATATCTTAGCATAACTTAGGAAAATAATTTGAAGATTGTGGTAATAAATTGCAACATGTAGCGGCCAACTTGCAACGTCAATGGCCTACCTACACTCTCATCGTCACCATCTTCTTCGGCGCTTCAGTTTGACATTTGCATTTGCTGGACATCAGTTTCTTCAAAAAAATTCCCAGGCAGCAAGGCATTGATGGAATGTGAAAATTGCTGGAGAAAATCTACAAGCCCTTCATTTACATGAACCTCTGCATGATGCACAAAGGGAGTACAAATTATCTATCTTGCAATCATCTGAAAGTACAGCCCGTCAAAAAAAAAAAAAAAAAAAATAGCATGAGGAATCCCAGAAAGTAACTACATAAGTGTCTTCAATCCAACAAATCAAATTTGAAGCCCATCAACTACCAGACGAGCCCTTGAATCCTTGACCTTATATGTTGTGTTTTCAAGGACGCATCACTAAAAATAAAGGCATCTTAATCATGCCACAAGGACTTCAATATGGAGCTGCATTGAAATGGCTCAAAAAACTGAAAAGTACATAATAGAGGATCTTAAATCCAAATTTGAAAAATGCATTTCAGCTTCTGGGAACCTTCAAGAACAAATGAAATTCCACTTAAATTAGTTTGAACTATTGTTCTATTGATTGATGAATGACTTGTAATAAATGAGGATGGAGATGCACTTAAATTCTTCGTAAAGGAAGCTAGAGTCCATTTAACGCAACGACTTAAGACTTTGTGGTCCTTGTGGCATGATTTCAGCCTTTGCCATATCACTTCACTAATGAATTAGAAGTCCTATTTGAACTACTTGACAAATATTATTGTTCTACCACACTTCCGATGACGTGGAAACTGGTGCCTAGTCATTAAAATTGTTTGTGTATCTATGCCTAGTCATTATAACACTTGACAAATTATCTTTTTCTAGTGCAAAATCAAACAAGAACCCCAACTTTCATTGCTATGATTTGCCATTGCTAAAAGAAAATCCATCAAAAGGTTGAAGAAAAATAAAGATATCACAAATAGAGGTGGAGAAAACTCAGCCTAGCAAGATCTAGTAGGCATTCGAATTCTTACAGTTATTTTATCGTTATTGTGTGAGATAGAAACAGAGAAAATCGTGAAGTTATACTACTACTTTGAAGTAAATGACAACATTAATCAATTACCATCAGTTGTGCATCCACATCGGCTCCAAAGAGAAAGGCCTATCATTTCGATTCTGAGCAGTTGCAGCGCTAGATGGAGGTGCATGAACAGTGATTGGAAGAATCCATTCGCTTTTTTCTCTTCCTTCTATCATGAGAGGATGCTCATATCTGAAATAGAGAATATTGAATTAAAATATATGAAAAGTCGTAAAAAATTCTTAGATTAGTTATTAGAAAGAGCATTTCAAAGGCATAGAGAAAATATCATTAGTATTGTGGTAGGTACTACTCCATCGCTACATTACAGTCTAAAACCTACCATTTTTTTTTTAAACGGAAATGAGCCTTTTTATTATAATTAAATAAAAAAGAGACTAATGCTCAAGGTACAAGAGAGTTATACGAGGAGCATGAATAAAGAACAGAATGAGAACAACAATTGAAAGAAAGAATCAGGAAGCGCATCCAGGCATCTTAACTAGGTTGACACCCCCTTAGCGCCCTCATCATGTCCATACAACGGTACAAAGGCCAAGCAAAAACAAGAAGAATGATAAAGCAATAAACCGAAAGTAAAACTAGACAACAAGCCTAAGAAGCGGGGAAGATGAAGGCCTGCCAATTCAAATATAAGTCTTGTATAGAGAAGTCTTCAAAGTCACTGTTTAAGGAGCACCAGGCTGAAGCATTTCTTTGAGCTGAGTCAAAACGAGCCCTCCAACAAGTTTCATTATCGTGGAAAATTCTCTAATTTCTTTCGAACCAAAGGTCTGCTAGAATGGCCTTAATCATATTGATCCAAAGCAATCTTGGCCTCTTTTTGAGGGAGGGACCCAATAGAAGTTGAAGTTCATTACCTCTAAAATTATCTCCAAACACCCCGACGAAATTGAATAAGTGGAAAAAAGACCACCAATAGTTTTCTGAATAAGGACAGTTGAAGAAGAGGTGTTGCAAATCTTCCCCTGCCTTCTTGAATAAAGGGCAAAAGGAAGGCGATAAGCTGGGCGAGTGTAATTTTCTTTGCAAGACCAAGGAGCAATTTAGGAGACTAAAAAGCATTATCCAGATCTGGATGTTGACTCTCCTCAGGCTCTTAGTCTTCCATAGAGCCTTGAAAAGGCTTTTGTCCATTGGGGACGAAGGGGAGAGATGTGCTGTGAGGGATTTAATTGTGAAGATGCCTGAAGCTTCCAAAGACCATGAACGTTGGACGGGGCTTGCTGAGACTGATCTTCCTGAGAGGACTAGCAAGGCTTGAAAGTGTGTGATCTCATCTTTAAGCAAACGGCGAAAAATGATAGATTAAGAGTGAGAATGATCCCAATGAGAAGCTATTGAGCCCCTTGGCAATAGGGTAATTCTAAACAGACTTGGATAGAGTGTGAACAATGGGGTTGATTCTATCCAAGGATCAGACCAAAAACCTATTCGAGAGCCATCACCAAGGATAAAAGAGGTCAAAAACTCCACTTTTGACCAGCATCTTGAGATATTAATCCACGGGCTTCTCAGACTATTCCCATATTTTTCCGAATGAATGCCAATGAAAGGGGCCTTTGCCATGGATGCTGGTGATCACTTACTGCCAAAGAGTTTTCCTACTTCATATAACGCCAACCCCACTTAGCAAGCATGGCCGAATTTTTAAATTTAAGCCCCCCCAAGCCGAGACCTCCATTACTTGGAGACTGAGACACTCACTTTACTAGGTGATTGACTTTGCTTCCTTTATGGCCTTCCCAAAAGAAGTTTCGAATTAGTCTTTCTAAAGATGAGATCACATTTTCTGCATTGCAAAAATAGACATATAGTACGTTGGGAGATTGGAGAGAACTGAGTTGCATAGGGTTGCCCTTCCTCCTCTTGAGAGATTAAATCTGTTCCATTTGTCCAATTTTCTATGCATCTTTTCTATCACCGGCTGCCAAAAGGAGGATTGCTTAGGGTAGCCTCCTAGTGGCAAACCAAGGTACATGAGAGGTAGTGATTCGGCCTTACAAGTGAGAAAATCAGCCATTTGTAACAATTCCCCTTCAAATGTTGACTCCACTAAGAGCTGATTTTTCCCAATTCACTTTCTGACCTGAGCACCATTCTAAGAGACTAATTGCTTCTTTCAATTTTAACAACTTTTGCTATCATAGTTGCAAAAAATGAAGGTATCGTCTGTAAATTGGAGTAGTGGAACATGAATCTTCTCCTTCCCAACCACAAATCCCTCAAATAATCCATTGCCGTACAACTTGTCAATGATGGAGCCCAACACTTCACTTACTAACAGGAAAAGGAAAGGGGACAAGGGATCACCTTGACTAATCCCTCTAGATGCGAGAATGTGACTTTGAGGTCTTCCATTAATAATGATAGAGAATTTTGGGTCCTAAATGCATCCCAAGATCCAAGAGACCAGCGAGTGTTGAAGTTTTTTGCAATTAAAACCTTTCCTAAAAAGGTCCAATCCACCCAGTCAAAAGCGATACTCCTCCACCACTTCTGAGCTATCAAGACTGCATCTAGTATTTGTCTCCCTTCAATAAAGGCATTCTAGGATGGCCCGATGATGGAGTGCATCACTTTTTTCAGTCTTTCAGCAAGTACTTTTGCAGCTACCTTGTAAGTTAAAGTAGTAAGGCTGACTGGCCTAAAATCCTTAACGGATGTTGCATCTTCTTTCTTTTGAATGAGGCAAATGAAGTTTTCTCTCACACATGCATTCAATATTCCACTTTTGTGTAAGTCTTCGAATAACTTAATGAAATTTTCTTTAACCAAGAGCCAAAATCTCGAGAGGAACTCCACAGTAAAGCCATCTAGTCCAGGTGCTTTATTTTTTCCCCAGGGTTTTAATAGCCATTACAATTTCAGCTTCAGTAAACTTTGCAATGAGTGATGTATCCTATGATTGTGTGACTCGGGGCCAATTTAAGAAGGCCGGCAAGTATCAGTTACCAGGGGATCTTGTGTAGAGGGTGTCATAGAAACTTAGAATAAGGCATTCCACTTCATTAGAAGAATTAGTAGGCATCCCTTGTTCATTTAGAAGCTCATTGATTAGATTCTTCCTTTTCCTTGCTGCCAAGAATCGATGAAAAAAACTAGAGTTTTCATCTCCCAGCTTCATCCAATTCAGCTTGCATGAATAAGGTCCCTTTCTGCCAGCCTATAAATGCTCATTAATTCTGTTTTTAAAGTGGAAATGTAGCCAGCCACCTCGGGATCCCATCCCAAAGATTCAATCAGAGCTTCTTTCTTAGTTATTTCCTTTAACAAGGCCTCTTCCTTTCGGGTTAAGGATTTCTGGTAGTCTGCTAACCAAGTTTTCAGTGCAACTTTAACCAATCTGACGTTTGCATTAATAACGAACCCTGGCCACCCTTTTATGTTACTGTTTTTCCAAGAATTTTCAATGGAAATGACACATTCTTTGTTTGATAACCAGGTGTTACAAAATCTGAAGGGAGAGGGGCCCCAACTAATTGTGTCTGCGCTTAATAACAATGGGAAATGGTCTGAAAGTAGGCGTACCTGGTGAATTACTCTTGAATTGGTGAAGAGTTCATCCCACTCCTTATTGATGAAGAATCTGTCTAGTAAAGATTTGGAAGAAGAATTTCCTCCCCTGGACCATGTGAACTTTCCATTAGATAAGGGAATTTCCAGTAGGTTGGTTGTATCAATGAACTTATTAAAAAGCCTTAATAATGGTTGTTAAGTGATCTGGAAGCTCTGGTGAGGGTATGGATGGGGAGCAAATGGAGTAATGCTCCAAAGTTTTTACCTTGTCTTCATTGGAGAATAGGGTCTACAGATCCAGGCCGAATACAAAGTCTTGAACATTATCTTCTTGGATTGAGGTTGAATTCAGGGCTTTCAATTCTACACTACTAACACTGAAATATGATTCCAACTCCGAGTCTCCTTTCTTTTTTGTACTAGGAGGGGAACAAGGTGAGCCTCTTACAAAAATGTTACTTGAATTCAGGATGGTGAAGTTGGTGTGCTTAAACAGCTTAGATGATGGAGATGGAATATCCTTGTTTGAGGGAGAAGGGATTTGATTTTTTGTGCAACAAACCTCTAGCAAGTCCGGATTGTTGTCTGCTATTGTAAGAAACTTCCCGAGATCTCCATTGGTTGCTCTTCTGAATTGAGGGTTCTTTTCTCCCCTAAGACATCATCATTTGTTTCTATCCATCTGTTGATGAAGGAGGTTCTTTTTCTGACAAAGTGTTTAGGCAAAGGATTCCGAGCATTTAATTGGTTCTGACGAGAAGCTGAGGAGGCAGAGGACTTGATTGGATAGCAGCTTGGATTAATGTTTTCCTTGGCTAAATTAAAACAAAGGGTATCCGGAGAATCCCCCTTTTGACAATTGTCCTGCCAAAATTCCTGTGCCTCTTCGATTACTCTTGATTTAATGGAGAACTCCTTTTCAATGTTGTCCCGCCAAAAACCCTGAGCCTCTTCGAGTACCCCTGACCCAATAAGTTCCTCCTGGTGTGTCGAGTGGGCTGCCAATTTAGAAGACTCCCCGAGGTCTGATGATGGACGGTTACTTTTTTGAACAAAATGTGACTTTTCACCCTCCTCTTTCAAAAAGGCTGGAGGAGCCTTTAGTAACATCTAAAACAACTGGAGCCGACTCTTTCCTCATTAAATGTGCCTTTTCACTTTCCTCTGAGATGCTCCCGCCCACATTAAAAGAGGCTTTTGGTGCCTTTTCGCATTCCTCTAAGCTGCTTGACAAAGGATGCTTCGCCAGCTGATCTGGCAGTCGGAAAGCTTCCTCTAGTGAGGCTTTTGGATTCCACGAGTAGCCTGGAAATGAATTAGGAGGATGTAAGAAAAGACCATTCAGATTCCATATCAATTGTTTCAGCAACTTCATCCTTCAAAACTTGATTATCTATTGGATTTGAAAAGTCTTCAATGGTTAAGTCTCCATAACTGGTAGTAGGCAGCCCTGAACATTTAGTATCTCCAAAATTCAAAAATACGTTACCAAGATTTTCATTATTAACTTCAATGGTCACCGGCACAAAACCACAAAGGTTTCTCTCGACTTTGATTTTTGCTTCCTGGCAGCTTGTGAGGTTGAGAGGTTCTACCACTATAGATTCCAGGCTGCCGAAGTATGCTCAAATTGCTTCGAAAGTGTTTCTACTCCAAAAATCTAGGGAGAGATTCTTTATTGACAACCAACCCCCGAATCCTTCCATGACTGAAGGCCTGCCATGCTTTTCGAGTTCCATTTCTCAAATAATAAATGAAAAGAACCAAATTGTTGCCACTTACCATGAATTTTAATCAAATCTGCCAAATCACCTTGTTCGGGATTAATGCTTTATTTGCATACAGGGGGTTTATTGAAACACTAGAATTGAAAGCCACTCTCAAATCTTGTGCTATTTCCTTCCAATCATTGAATGCAAATAACCTTGAAACGATCCATAAGTTGTGAAAATCTTCTTGAAAGACTTCGGTATCCTGTATCCAGAAAAGGAGCTTGCTCTATTTTTTCTTGGCTGAAACAGAGAGATGTGGCTGTTTTTTGAAGAACTTTTTTGAAGGCTCTATAATGGAGCAATGGAAATCTTTTCCCCCTTCACTACTTCTGAGAAGCTTCTTGCTCGAGTCCTTTGATTACTGGTCATAAACCTAACTGTGCTGTGGTGGGCCAAAAATGATGAGGACTTCTTTGGCAATATCCTTTCTGGTCGAACAGAGGGGATTAGGGGGCTTGTAATGTAAGAACTAACCATTTCCTTAAAGTCTTGCCAACCAGACTCGCTATCTCCGTAAGGTATATGGATGTTCTTTCATCCTCCTGATGAGGGCCAAACTGCACATTCTACAAACCAATGTTCCTTGCTACGAAATTTAGCTAACCGAATGAAACTCCGATCTACTATTTCCTTTAGTAAGAAGAATTCGAAGGTCGGACCACTCAAAAGTCTACAAAAGCTGTCAAGAAGCCAATTCGCTGAGGTCGTTGATAAGAAAGTCTTCTGACCTCTTTTCATGTCTTCCACCCAAAATCCATTCTCCACTTGCCACATACAGAAGAAATGATCAAAAATGCTAGCAACTTTTTAGTTCCATTTTGGTGAAGGGCAGAGCTAGCAAGCTTCAACAGATGGAGGGATCTGGTTCCTAAATGGCAAGTTGCAATTATGGAGGAAATGCAGGCCCTTGAGACTAACAAAACATAGGATTTGGTTAGTCTTCCGAGAGGTCACAAAACCGTAGGGTGTAAGTGGGTTTTTACTGTCAAATACAAGTTAGATGGGACTCTCGACAGATATAAGGCCAGATTGGTTGCAAAAGGATTCACTCAGACGTATGAAGTGGATTACTCAAAAACCTTGTCACCTGTGACAAAACTTAATTCTATTCGTGTTCTCCTCTCCGTGGCTGTTAATCAAGACTGGCCCCTCCATCAGTTGGATGTGAAAAATTCTTTTCTGAATGGTGAGCTGGAAAAGAGGTTTATATGAACCCACCTCCAGGTTTTAAAGCACAGTTCAGCAATCAGGTTTGCAAATTAAAAAAAATCCTTGTATGGCCTGAAGCAATCCCCTAGAGCCTGGTTCAATTGATTCACCACCTTTGTTAAATCTCAGGGGGTTTGTTCAAGGGCATTCAGATCACACCTTGTTCACTAAGAAGTCAGCACAAGGAAAAATAGCGGTCTTGATTGTCTATGTTGACGATATTATACTGTCAGGAGATGATTGAGCAGAGATTGACAGGTTGAAATGACGAATGGCAAATGAGTTTGAGATAAAAGATCTCGGTGCCTTGAGATATTTCCTAGGAATGGAGTTAGCAAGATCAACGGAAGGGATCTAAGTGTATCAGAGGAAATACATACTCGATTTGTTGAGGAGACTGGAATGACAGGGTGTAAACATGCAGATACCCCTGTAGAAGCTAACCTCAATCTGATAGAGTCAGCAGATGATGTTCCTGTGAACAGAGAGATATCAATGGCTTGTGGGGAACTGATATATCTTTCGCATACCAGACCTGATATATCATATGCAATTAGCTTGGTCAGTGAGTTTATGCAGGCTCCGTATGAAAGACACATGGAGGTAGTTACACGGATCCTGAGGTATCTGAAGTCTTCTCTTGGAAAGGGCTTGGTTTTCAAAAAGCATGATAAAAGGTGTATCGAGGCCTACACAGATTCAGACTGGGCCAGTTCTGTTACAGATAGGAAATCCACCTCAGGATACTGTACTTTTGTGTGGGGAAACTTAGTTACCTTGAGAAGTAAGAAGCAAGGCGTCGTGGCTAGAAGCAGTGCCGAAGCCAAATACAGGGCTATGAGCTTGGGTTATGTGAAGAAATTTGGTTGAAGAAGGTTCTGGTAGATCTACATCAAGAAAGTCATGACCCGATGAGACTTTACTGCGATAACAAAGCTGCCATTAATATTGCAAACTGTTGAAATATGTTAAATTAGCCCTAAGGGCATTTTTGTCTTTTTACTATATTTGCTAAATTAGGGTTTCACATTATTCTATTTATATCTAGGGTTGGGTCTATTGTAAAGTGACATAAAATAATAATTTCTTTTCTATCGTGGTTTTTCTTCCCTGAATTAGGGTTTTCCACGTAAACTCCTTGTGTTGTCCTCTTTCCCTATTTCAATATGGTATCAGAGCAAGGTGATGAAACCCTAGCCCCGGTAGAAGAAACTCAGTCGTCAAACTTAGTAGGTGAAGGTACGCTGAATAATGAGGCTGTGATTCAAGCAGCGGTTGACCGATATCTCCGAACCATGATCCCAGGTGGTGGAATTGCTCCAGCTGGCTCGCCGATTAGCCTCCAGTCTCAACCGTTCCAGCTAAACACCATCGATCGGAATCTTCCAGCCGAACAGCCGACGCACGCAATCGGGTCACAACCAATCAGATCCTCAGTGTCGCTCACAACCGTCTCAGCCTCAAACGTTCTCCAGCCGGCGCACGCGATCGGTCTACAGCCGGTAGGTATCTCGGCGATCGCATAGAAATCGCGTCTTCACCAGACGATCATGGGTGTGTTCCACTGCCGGGTCGAGTCAGTAATTCGGCCGATTTTCTTCCACATGGGCGTGTTTCCAGCTAGCCGTGCCGGGGGGGGGGGGGGGGGGAGGGGGGGGGTGGGGCGGGGGTGGGGGGGTGGGGGGGGGGGGGGGGTGGAGGGACTGGTTCGGGGGGGGGGGGGGGGGTGGGGGGGGGGGGGGGGGGGGGGGGGGGGGGGCGGGGGGGGGGGGGGGGGGGTCGGGGGGGGGGGGGCAGGGGGGGGGGGGGGGGGGTGGGGGGGGGGTGATTGGGGATTTACCATAAGGCGGCGGGTGGGTAGCCTAGAAGGGTGGGGGGGGGGCGGGGGGTCGGGGGTGGGGGATCGGGGGGGGGGGTGGGAGGGGGGGGGGGGGGGGGGGGGCGGGGGGGGGGGGGGGGGGGGGAGGGGGGGGGGGGCGGGGGGGGGGGTTGCTGGGGGTGGGGGGGGGGGGTGGTGCGGGGGGGGGGGGGGGTCGGGTCAGATCGGCGCGATTTTTCCGCTGCACAGCAAGATTGCCGAGCCGTTCATCCATTACCCACCTATCACAGCAGTCTGGGAGCAGCGCCGGTCACAGGTTGCCAAACTTTGCGCTAGTGGACTTCCGACAGTAGCGTCTTCAACAGCATCATGGTGGACAGTCTCTTCCTCAAGTATATCCGGTTCAGCCCCAGTTTCGAATGGGTTGAATCCATTGAAGAATACCAATGGTAATTTGGACAGAAAAATTCCAGATCTGAATCTCATGGGGAAACTCCAACAACAATTAGCTAGTCTTCAGCAACAGATGGTTCGCCCTGCTGGGATCCCGATTGAATGCCATGATTTTCCCCGATGTATCTCAGATAAAATCCAGGTATCAAGTGTTTCTTACTCCAACTTTCTAATTCTTTTTCTTTTTATCTTGGAAATATTTTGGATATTTCTGCTAGGAAATGAATCACGAGAGATGAAGTTTGTAAATGGCAATAATTATTAACTCTTTCTTTGTTTCTCCAAACCATTAATAATAGTTCTTTCGAGGGACGCCATCCACAGTTTGGATTATGTAACGAGAGATACCAACGACCGAAATCCTGGTGATCCCCAAGAGCGTGTCTGGAAGGCTGAGATTTCTTTTGCTCCGCTCAATATGTTAATTTAGTAGTATGAACCACAAATCGGAGAAACCTTACTCTATTCAGCCACTGCCCCGGATATTTGGGATGCAGTCCGAAGGTTATTTCGAGGCGTCAAAACGCATCCCGCCTGTATACTCTACGTAAACAGGTTCGCAAAACAGGGGAGGCATGGATGGTAACATCATACTTCAGCAAGATGTCGTTGTATGGCAAGAAAAATGGATCTATGTCGGGAGATCATCTGGACCTGCCCACAAGATGGAATTCAATACTCCAAGATAGAAGAGGTTGAGCGTGTGTATGATTTTCTTGCCAGGCTACACCCCAAATTTGATAGTTCGGAGTAGAATACTAGGGCAGAAACCAAATTCCACATCTCTCATGGAGGTATGTTCAGAAGTTAAGATTGGAAAAGAAGATAGATCAAGTGCAATGAATGGGCCAAGTGTTATCACTATAGAGTCCAGCTGCCTTCAGGTGAAGTCCCACTGGAGCTGATGGTGACAAAGCAGAATAGTAAAACACCCCCAGTTTGTGAGCATTGTAAAAAAACTGGCATACGAAGGATCGGTGCTGGAAATTTGCATGGTCGCCCTCCAAATGGTAAAACGTTCGCCCTCTCGAATGACAAGTTCGAGATCTTGGGCGTGCTCTAGTGGGTGAATCAGTTGAGGGAACTGCAACACCTCAAAACACAGCTTCCAGTGACTAATCCTGGGGATTCAGGTACCGTAGGAAATTGGATACAGTTGCTCATCAGGTAATCCTCAATCCTTGAGTTTCCTTGCTGAGGGGAATGAGTTATGGATTCTAGATTCAGGAGCAACACAATCACTTTGACTGGCTCATCCGACCGATTTCTTCTCATACTATCCAAGTGCTGGAAATGAGAGGATTCGAATTGCGGATGGGTCCTTTTGCTCCTGTTGCTGGAAAAGGCAGACTATCACCATTTCATGGATTAACTCTGCAAAATGTCCTTACATGTGCCCAAAAATTCTCTTTAACAATTTTATTATCAAATAAGCAAAATAACAAAAAGATTTGAACTGTAAAGAGTTGTCTTCTCACCAATACTGCTTTTGTTCAAAGGACTTGAGCCTCGAGGAGGACGATTGGCACTGCCCGATATGACAGAGGCCTATATTTCCTTTCTACAGATGCTTCCTCCAAGAAGCTTGTTTAGGACTTAGCCTTTTATCTTCGTTTGCTTATATCTTGAAACAGATTGATTTATTTTTGTGGCATTTTCGTCTTTGGACATCCTAGTTTTCAATAATATGCGGTATTTGTTTCCTCATTTATTCCATAATGTGAATGTTTCTTCAATTATCTCTGTGATGTCTGTATACGTGCTAAACAACATCGCGTGTCATTTGTTTCTCAAGCCCTATAAGCCTACCCAACCTTTCCACCTGGTTCACAGTGATTTTGGGGTCCCTCGAACATCAATACCCTTAATGGGTAAACGGTGGTTTGTAAACTTTCATTGATGATCAATACCCGACTTACATGGGTATATCTTCTTGCTGATAAGTCCGAGGTTTTATCTACCTTCAAACAGTTCTATACCACTGTATTAACACAATTTAAACACAGATTGCCATTCTCCAAAGTGACAATGGTCGTGAGTTTGTCAACCACACCTTCCAGGAATTCCTAGTGTCAAAAGGGATCATCCATCAAAACTCGTGTGCATATACTCCACAACAAAATGGGGTAGCTAAACGAAAAAATCGCCATCTTATTGAAGTGGCTCGTTCCTTGATAATTCCAGCATCTCTCCTTCGTACCTGTGGGGATGCGATTCTTACCGCAGCTCATCTAATTAATAGAATGCTTCCGAGTCCTAAAGTTTCAAACCCCTCTTGAGTGCTTCAAAGAGTCCTATCAAGTCTATCGTCTTATTCCTGAGGTTCCTCTTCGTGTGTTTGGGTGTACAGCCTTTGTTCATACTCATGGTCCACATCGGACTAAGTTTGCTCCACGAGCTAAAACATGTGTGTTTTATCGGGTATCCTCTTCATCAACGAGGCTATAAATGCTTCCTCCATCTTCCAGAAAATATTTTTGTTACTATGATGTCACATTCCTTGAAAGACAACCGTTCTTTCCCGTTAGTCATCTCTCATGGGAGAGACCACAATGAAGAGACTTCAACCACGTATTCCATACCCATTAGCCTCAACCTTGAGCCTAGTCCGGATATTCTGAACCTGAACTTCGTCCCAATATTCCTAGACCTAGTCTACCTAGTCTTGAACCTAATTCGGCTCTGGTGTTCCCGTGTGGTCTTTCCTACTAAACAAGTGCCTGGATAACGTATTATGGGGGATCTCAGAAAGAAAATTCAGGAAACCTCAAGGTGTTCCATCGGAAAGTGTCCAAGCGTCAGAACCAGCATAAGTTCAAGATCCCGTTCTCAAAGGGGAGTCTGAAGAGTCTGGGCATAGAAAGTGACGAAAGAGCTCAGAGAAGGTTGAAATGTCAGGAAGGGATGAGATGCTTAAAAATCCTCAAGAGGATGCAGAATTGTCTCAAAAGTCCGATACTGAAGAGAGACAGACGAACTGACAACTATGATAACACCCTGGATATGCCAATTGCTCTGAAAAAGGGCACCAGGTCATGTACAAAATACCCTTTGCATAACTTTCTGACCTATAATAAACTTATCTCGTGTTTTTAAGGCTTTTACTACTCAGCTAGATGCTCTAACAATACCTACCAGTGTACATGCGGCCATGGAAGTTCCCGAATGGAAAGCAGCAGTAATGAGGGAAATGAGAGCTCTTGAGGCAAATAAGACTTGGGAGTTAGTAGCTTCCTCTCATAGAGGTCACAAACAGTTGGTTGCAAATGGGTGTTCACAGTGAAGTATAAGTCTGACGGAACACTTGAGAGATATAAAGCCAGGTTAGTTGCTAAAGGATTCACTCAGACGTATGGAATTGATTATTCAGAAACTTTTTCTCCAGTACCTAAGTTAAACACGATTCGTGTTCTCTTGTGTCGCCGTGAATAAAGTTTGGCCCCTACATCAACTAGATGTAAAGAACGCATTCCTAAATGGTGAGTTGGAAGAGGAAGTTATAATGAGTCCACCTCCAGGTTTTGAAGCTAAGTTTGGGAATCATGTTTGCAAAATCAGGAAGTCTTTATATGGGTTGAAGCAGTCTCCTAGGGCATGGTTGGACCAAAACCAGATTCACCGTGTTTGTTAAGTCCCAAGGGTTTGTTCAGGGACATTCTGATCATACCTTGTTTACCAAAAAATCACCCTTAGGAAAGATTGCTGTGTTGGTAGTGTATGTTGATGACATCATCCTATCAGGGGATGATACACAGAAATTGCTAAGCTAAAACAAAGGATGGCGAGTGAATTTGAAATTAAGGATCTGGGTAGTTTAAGGTATTTTCTAGGGATGGAAGTGACAAGATCGAAAGCAGGAATATCTGTTTCTCAACGGAAGTACACGATGGACTTGTTAAAAGAAACAGGAATGACCGGATGCAAACCTATTGACACCCCTATTGAGGTCAATAGCAAACTGAAAAATGTTTTGGAAGGAGTCCCTGTGAATAAGGAGAGGTATCAACGGCTAGTAGGAAAACTGATTTACTTGTCTCATACTAGACCCGACATCTCCTATGCTGTGAGTGTAGTAAGTCAGTTCATGCAGAGTCCATATGAAGAGCACATGGAAGCTGTGACTCCAATTTTGAGATATTTAAAGTCCACCCCTGGGAAGGGCTTGGTATTCAGGAAACATGACACACGAAGCATCGAGGCATATACTGACTCAGATTGGGCCGGATCTGTGACTGATAGAAGGTCAACCTCAGGGTACTGTACCTTTGTATGGGGAAACTTGGTAACTTGGCAGAGTAAAAAACAGGGTGTAGTGGCCAGAAGTAGTGCTGAGGCAGAGTATAGCTATGAATCTGGGAGTGTGTGAAGAAATCTGGTTGCAGAAAGTGTTATCTGATCTTCACGAGAGTAGTCCTGGGCCTATGAAGCTGTATTGTGATAATAAGGCTGCCATCAGTATTGCAAACAATCCCGTACAACATGATAGAACCAAACACGTTGAAATTGATAGGCACTTTATTAAAGAAAAGTTAGACCGCGGATCTATTTGTATTCCCTATGTACCTTCAGTCCAACAGATCGCCGATGTCTTTACGAAAGGATTATCAAGACAGACGTTTGAAACTTGTATTAGCAAGTTGGGCCTTGCTGATATCTATGCCCCAACTTGAGGGGGAGTGTTGAAATATGTTAAATTAGCCCTAAAGGCATTTTTGTCTTTTTACTATATTTGCTAAATTAGGATTTCACATTATTCTATTTATATCTAGGGTTGGGTCTATTGTAAAGTGACATAAAATAATAAGTTCTTTTCTATCGTGGTTTTTCTTCCCTAAATTAGGGTTTTCCACGTAAACTCCTTGTGTTGTCCTCTTTCCCTATTTCAATACAAACAATCCGGTTCAACATGACAAAACCAAACACGTTGAGATTGACTGATACTTCATCAAAGAAAAACTGGATAACGGTAGCACTTGCATTCCTTATGTTCCGTCCAGCCAACAAGTTGCGGATGTTCTCACCAAAGGGTTACCTAGATAGACTTTTGACACCTGTATTAGCAAGTTGGGTTTCATTGACATTTATGCCCAAACTTGAGGGGGAGTGTTGAAATTATATTTTAGCCCTAAGGGCGTTTTGGTCTTTTATCGGTCTAGGGTTTCTTATTGTTTGGTTATTTATACCTGTCCTTGTAATGTGTACTGTGTATCTGAATTAAAAATAAAAAACTCTTATCGTGATTTTTTCTCCATGGTCTAGGGTTTTCCACGTAACTCTGGTGTTTTCTTTTCTTCCCTAACTTTTCAAGAGTAGCAAAAGACATTGGAATTTCGATTTTATACATCAGAAGAATAAGTTTTGTTATTAATATTGACCCAGTACCTGGTCCAATTCACATTCTTGGGGGTGGTAAAAAATTCAAAGCGAAGTGCCCACTGCAAAGATACGTGTGGAGTGGAGAAGGACATCGGCCCATCCATGGGAATTGAGAAAAGAAAGCTCGTCTGAATTAAATCAGCAACAACCTCATAATGATCACTTTGAACCTACAAATGAAATCCAATAACCATATTTAGAAAAATATGCTTGAAAAGTATACAACTGAAGGCAATAGGTGAGGTATCAGCTCCCATCTGAAAACAACACAAGAATGGAGGTCCCACTGTTCCATAATGCACCCATTATGACACCAAATACTAACACCGATCACAATTTCACGAGTATTAGCTGGGGAAGGGTTACATACATTATCTCTTGGTTAGACTACAAAAAACGTTACAGCCACATCCATGCACTTCAAGACATTCAAGACCATTAGAAATATGCATTTATTTTAAAGGAAAATTTTTTCTTACTGCCAGAAAACCTGTACAAGAGTGGCCTGGAACCAAAAGGGATTACAGAAACGATCATCTTAATTTGTTTCCATATCATGTGTGTGTAGCAAGTATGTGTGTCAAAGAGGACTAAATTAAAAAATTAAAAATAATAATAAGGGTTTGGACCAGCTCGTGTTGTTTTCTGCCCACCCCCTAATTAAGAATAATAATATAAATAAATAGACTAAATTATAGAAAATAGGGTAATTATTTAAAATGTAAAAAATGATGAAAATATTTTCAAATATAGCAAAATGTAACTGATTATCACTGTCTATCACCGATAGACAATGACACTTTGCTATATTTGTAAATAAGTTGGCTCATTTTCCTATATTTGAAAACAGCTCTAGAAAATATCCCTATTGTACTTTGTTTCAAAATCGTTTAGTTTTTGACAAAAAACACTTAGTATTTTGTTTCAAAAATATCTCTGTACTTTCAAAAATTTCATTAATACCCTTGAACACTTTTAATAATTTTAACATATCCTTCGGTTCGTATATGGACGAAACTACTTAAAAAATATCATTGAACTTTCAAAAGTTGTATTAGTACCTTTAACCTTTAAAAAAAATATTAAAAAGAGCCGATGAAGACCATTTATCTATATCTTATCACCTCCCTCATCTCAAATAACAAACAACAACGTTCTTTCATGATAGATGGGCCCAGAAAATACCAAACAACAACGTTCTTTCAAGAGTCCTTAATTCTCATCTCATGTCTGTGTATATAATTACAAATTAACAATGGGGGCCTATCACAACCAAACTAGACCCAAAACTTCATGTTAAGGTATAAAATCCCACAAAATTCTACAAAGTCCAAAAATCAAAATATCTCCTCAAAACATAGCAAAATGATGAATTGTTAGACACAAAAAGAGCCTAGGAATATCAGCTTCGATCCTGGAAAACTTTCTTAAATGACCATTGTTGAAATTATATTTTAGCCCTAAGGCGTTTTGGTCTTTTATCTATCTAGGGTTTCTTATTGTTTGGTTATTTATACCTGTCCCTGTAATGTGTACTGTGTATCTGAATTTAAATAAAAACTCTTATCGTGGTTTTTTCTCCCTGGTCTAGGGTTTTCCACGTAACTCTGGTGTTTTCTTTTCTTCCCTAACTTTTTCAAGATGGTATCAGAGCATAGTGATGAGAATGTCGCTGGGATAGAAGAGATTCAGTCATCGACTCTACAGAGGATGGAACTCCAAGGGAAAATTCTAACAATGTTAAAATTAGGGCTATCATCGACCAATATCTACGGTCATTACTTGGACCGATTCAGATCCAACCTGCCCTAGTAGATCCAGCTGTCACTGCCATCGGATGACCTTCGTCGTTGCCGTCGAGACGTCAACCACACTGTCGTCGAGACTCAAACATCCTCTGCTGGTCCAACCCAGACACAAGCGCCTGCTGTCGACGTTTCCTTCGCTCCAGCCGCCGATCGTTACCGACCACAACCAAGACCCCATCGGCGAAGCGTTTCCAAGTCAATCATCCTCTCATTCTTCATTTTTTTTCCCCTCCGTCGTTACCCAACTCCTCTACCTTCCATTCCTCGATGAATCTGAACCAAATCGCCTACCTTCCGTCCTCGTTACCGAGCCATCTGAACATGCCCGATCTGTCGGTCTACCAGAACTCACCAAAGCACTCGAACCAGCTGATCCAATCGGTCCAGCCAAACCCGATCCAGTCCAACCCTTTACAGCAACTGTTGTTCTCCCGCTGTTTACCCTCTGGTCAGCCGGCTCCTCCAGTTGGTCTTCCCACACTAGTCGAAACAATATTTTCAGGGTCTATGGGCAGAAACAACCTACAACGATTAATGGGACTGTTAGCGTTCAACAAATCTGCAGCAACAAATTTCTGCACTTAGGGCAGCCGTTAGATCTTCGGCCAATCCCTCAACAGATTTCTACCAGATACATACCCAGGGGATTCCATAATGTTCAGAAACTCCGGTAACTGCTTACCCTACTTTACCTTTCACAAACATTATGTCTGGTTCTGTAAGGCATTATGCAGGAATTTCTATTGGCAAAAAACTTAATGG
>NC_052359.1:25096807-25185134 GCF_009727055.1 Benincasa hispida | reverse complement strand
CATGGGTGTTTCTTCTTACAAACAAATCTAAAGTGACAACGGTCTTTAAACAGTTTTCCACCACCGTCGAAACCCAGTTCAATACCAAAATTGTCATTCTTCAAAGTGACAATGGGTGTGAATTTGTTAACCCAGTCCCTTTGTAATTTTTTAAACTCCAAAGGTATCGTCCACCAAAATTCCTGTGCCTATATGCCTCAGCAGAATGGGATGGCCGAACGGAAAAATCGCCACCTCATTGAAGTAGCTCAATCCCTCATGATACCTGCATCCTTACCTTCGTATCTATGGGGGAATGTTGTTCTTACTGCAGCTCATCTCATAAATCGGATGCCCTCCTGTGTGCTCAAATTTCAAAACCTCTTAGAGCATTTTAAAGAACCCATCTCGTCCACTCGACTTTTCCCTGATGTTCCTCTTAGGGTTTTTGGGTGCACCGTTTTCATCCACAATCACGGTCCTAAACAAAGTAAATTTGCTCCTAGGGCCCAAAATGTGTCTTTGTTGGGTATCCGCTCCATCAACGGGGCTACAAGTGTTTACAGCCTTCCTCTCGAAAGTATTTTGTCACCATGGATGCCACATTTCTAGAGGACAAGCCCTTCTTTCCCGTTAGTCCTATTCAGGGGGAGACTTCAAGTGAAGAGGCTAACACTTCCACCTACTCTGTTCCGTTAGACTTGTTTCCTAAATCTATCCCTGAAACAAATGAGTTTGTCCTCCTTAAAAAACAAGTGCCTTGGATAACCTACTATAGGAAGCATCTCCGAAAGGAAATAGTTCTCGAAATTGTTTCCTCTGTTGCTCCGCCGAAGGTGTTCAAGAGTCAGAACCGGAACCGACTCAGGCTCAAGGTACGCCTAGTCATAATGACAATGAGTATGTTGAAGGTGATATAGGGGACTCGAGCAAAGTCAGGGATGATGGCAGTAATGAAGCGCCAAGTGGTGCTCAGGGGACTGAAAATGAACAACAGTTGGGTACAGATCAACATACTGACAAGATCAGTGAGATTGAGATTGATGCTACCTTGGATTTGTCGATAGCTCTGCAAAAAGGTACTAGGTCGTGCACCAAACACTCTATGACAAGCTTCTTGTCTTACAGTAACCTGTCTACGAGATTTAGAGCTTTCACCACTAGCCTAGATAATGTGATAATTCCAGGCAATGTGCACAAGGCTCGGGAAATTCTTGAATGGCGAGTTGCAATTATGGAGGAAATGCGGGCTCTTGAGACTAATAAAACGTGGGATCTGGTTAGTCTTTCGAGAGGTTACAAAACAGTAGGGTGTAAGTGGGTTTTTACTGTCCAATACAAGTCAGGTGGAACTCTCGACAGATATAAGGCCAGATTGATTGCAAAAGGATTCACTCAGATGTATGGAGTGGATTACTCAGAAACCTTCTCACCTATGGCAAAACTTAATACTATTCGTATTCTCTCGGTGGCTATTAATCAAGACTGGCCCCTCCATCAATTGGATGTGAAAAATGCTTTTCTGAATGGCGAGCTGGAAGAAAAGGTTTATATGAACCCACCTCCAGGTTTTGAAGCACAGTTCGGTAATTAGGTTTGCAAATTAAAAAAATCCTTGTATGGCCTGAAGCAATCCCCTAGAGCCTGGTTCGATCGATTCACCACCTTTGTTAAATCTCAGGGGTTGGGCATTCAGATCACACCTTGTTCACTAAGAAGTCAGCACCAGAAAAAATAACGGTCTTAATTGTCTATGTTGACAATATTATACTGTCAGGAGATGATTGTGCAGAGATTGACAGGTTGAAACGACGAATGGCAGATGAGTTTAAGATAGATCTCGGTGCCTTGAGATATTTCCTAGGAATGGAGGTAGCAAGATCAACGGAAGGGATCTCAGTATCTCAGAGGAAATACATACTCGATTTGTTGAGAGAGACTGGAATGACAGGGTGTAAACCTGTAGATATACCTGTAGAAGCCAACCTCAATCTGATAGAGTCAGCAGATGATGTTCCTGTGAACAAAGAGAGATATCAACGGCTTGTGGGGAAACTGATATATCTTTCGCATACCAGACCTGATATATCATATGCAATTAGCTTGGTCAGCCAGTTTATACAGGCTCCGTATGAAAGATACATGGAGGCAATTACACGGATCCTGAGGTATCTAAAGTCTTCTACTGGAAAGGGCTTGGTTTTCAGAAAGCATGAAAAAAGGTGTATCGAGGCCTACACAGATTCAGACTAGGTCGGTTCTGTTATAGATATAAAATCCACCTCAGGATACTGTACTTTTGTGTGGGAAAACTTAGTTACCTGGAGAAGTAAGAAGCAAGATGTCATGACTAGAAGCAGTGCCGAAGCCGAATACAGAGCTATGAGCTTGGGTATATATGAAGAGATTTGATTGAAGAAAGTTCTGGTAGATCTACATCAAGAAAGTCATGACCTAATGAGACTTTACTATGATAACAAGGCTACCATTAATATTGCAAACAATCCGGTTCAACATGACAAAACCAAACACATTGAGATTGACCGACACTTCATCAAAGAAAAACTAGATAACAGTAGCATTTGCATTCCTTGTGTTTCGTCCAACCAGCAAGTTGCGGATGTTCTCACCAAAGGGTTACCTAGACAGACCTTTGACGTGTATTAGCAAGTTGGGTCTCATTGAGATCTACGCCCCAACTTGAGGGGGAGTGTTGAAATTATATTTTAACCCTAAGGACGTTTTGGTCTTTTATCTATCTAAGGTCCCTGTAATGTGTACTGTGTATCTAAATTAAAATAAGAAACTTTTATCGTGGTTTTTTCTCCTTGGTCTAGGGTTTTCTACGTAACTCTAGTGTTTTCTTTTCTTCTCTAACTTTTTCAAGAACCATAATAAATAGACTAATTTTAACTACAAAAAGGCTAAAAAAATCATGGTTACGAATTTGGCAATGCATGTATTTTCTTTCTTCTCCCTCCCACTTGCGTCCCTCAAATTATGACCCAAATTCTAAATGTGTCTCTCTTTTTATGTATAAAATCCAAACGTATTCAATAACACTCAACTATCAAAAATACCAACTTTTTTTTTTTACTCACTGACGTGCAACCTTGTTAAAACATCTAAGTCCTAAATCTCTTGGTGGTTCCATTATTCTTTGTTCTTCTTGCTTAAAGGATATGTACCTTGATTGAAAGGGATAGTCTTCGAGATTGGAGAAGGGAAGAAGGGAAGTAAGAAGGCATTGAAAGAGATTGAAGTAGAGTAGAGATACGAAATGGAAGAGGCAGGATATTTTTGAAAGTTTACGAGAGTTTTGAAAGTTTTAGTGGTATTTTGAAACAAAGTACAAACTTCATGGATATTTTCTATAATTTCGCCGAATAAAGAAAATAAGGAAGACTGAATGAGAGGACCCATCAAGAAAGCCAAGAAGAGAAATAAATTATATTCCCAAAAGCCTTACCTAAAAATTATTAGGTTACGAGCAAAAAAAGAACCCATAAGAAGCCAAAATGCTGTTCACAAAATCGTACAAGTAAATCACGACATTCTTCTCCACGTTAGAAACAATAAAAAGAGTACCTTCACAATTGTTGGAGAATTCCTCCGAGAAGGATGGATGAAACGGCGAGATACAGTCTCTGAAGTCTCCAACGTTATTGACACCTGGAAAAGAAAATATCTATTAGTGCATGAACTAACCAAGTTAACTAGTTAGCCGCTCTGACCAACTATTCCATATTTCAATACCATAATTACCTCAAGGCATCTCCTCATTCCTTCTTCATGGAAAAAGGTAAGAGTTCCACCAATCTGATTCATCAAATTTGAAAAATAAGAAAATAATTAACATCAGTGGAATGGGGTTGTCTGTTAGTCGGCTCAAATACATGTTAATCCATTTTCTTCTTCACATCCTCTTGTTTTTTCCCCCTCTCGTTAGGGAGGAGGTAAGAGAAAGGGAACAGAATAAATTAATTATAAAGGATCAAATAGTCATAGTGGAAAAAGAACTTGCCATGTCACTAAAATAATAGTTTGAATCAGAATTTTTTGGGCAAAACCTAAGCAATACTTGGTCATCTACCCTGATATTGTAGGATCTTCCTCGAATAAAGCCTTCCGCTGCAAGAAGTTTTTTGCAGATAATATCATGACAACAAATAAAACTAAATGATAACGAGGTCTTTTGCAGAAAGTAGAATTAAGATCAACTTGGATTGACTTTCTAAGTGCTTAAATCCAAGTGAGCGAAAAAGGTGTTAGTGAACTCTTAGAAACTAATCCAAACAAACCCTTACAAAGTAAATATTTCATTTTCTGTGAGGGAGGGAGGCAAGAAAGTTAATGATTTACATGCTACAGGTTTGATAATTTTAGGCCTTGGTGAAGATGCGACTCCAGCATCATCATCCGTTGACTGATTCTTCTCAAAGTTCAACACCTGGCTGGGAGAGACAGCTGCAAATGACTTCTGAGGTGATGCAACATCTGTTTCCACAGAAAAACTGTTAGTCAGAAAATTGTAGTTTCTACACCAAATCATTTAAACCCCTAATTGCATGAAATTAAAGCTAAATAATAGATAATCTAGTCACTCTTTTTAGATATACATGTAGGGGTACTTATTGTCTGAGTTTTAGAGATAATTCTATTACCAAAAACGTTAATCAGAACACCTTTACAAACAGACGAAAGAAAACGTCGAGTCAAATAAGTTGAGTGAAATATAGACCATCCACATAAACCCACCGGTAGATTCATATAGGACCTCAGCAACAGAGACCCGAGGACGTGCAACATTAGAAGATAAACTTAATCGTTCTCCTTCAATAAAAGGAGCAACCTTTATTGAAGATCTTCCAGATCTTCCAGCAGATGATTGCAATGACAGTGAACTTCCAAAGGTTCTATGAAAAGGTTCTCTCGTTGGATTGTATGACGAGACAGAGGATATCTCATCCCTTGAGCTATCATATCCTTCATCAATGCCATCATATATATCATTTGCTCTGATCTGTAAGGAAAAGGTTTTATATTCATATCAAATAAAAAGGACTGAGGTTCATAATTCAACATCAAATTAAAAGACATATATCATCTGTTCATGGATATACATCACTATTAAATTTTGTTCTAGATGTTTAAAAAGTTCAATTTCATCTTTAATATTTCAAAAAATTTCAGTCAAATCACTCCTCAATAACATTGTTCTAAATTTCTAATTAAACAAGGGAATAATGGTGTCAAAAATCCACCCCACCTCTATCTGATTTAAAAATCTAATTGACCCTACCCAAATTTTAAAATAACAATAATAATAATAATAATATGTGTGTGTATTATATATATACTTCCCAGTCACTAATTTCAATAATTTATTGGTGATCAGGGAATTTTCAGATCACAAATGAAATGAAGAAAGGTTCTTGATTATAAAATTTTAATGTTTTGTCAAGTCATTTTAAATCCTTGTGTAATTATGCAATTTTTGGAATTTGATTGGAATTTTGTGAAACATTAAGGATAAAATTTAAACTTTTAAAACAACGATAACAATATTAAAAAATGGTGCATATTTTGAGAATGAAATTGTATAAAGCCTTTTTCCACCTAATCATAACCCAAAAAGGACAAGAACAAAATGAAATATTAAAACAACATTATTTAACAGCACTGAGCCTACAAAGTAGCATACCCAATCAGTGTCACCTTCCATCTCTTTCCAAAATACATCCATTTGAAAGGCTGCAGAAGGAACAACCGTTGAAAAACATTTGGAATACAAGCAAAATTCTCATCGATCAGAATAATGCTGTAGAAACCAAACAGATTAAATACTTCTAAAATAAAATTCTTTTAAAGAAAAACATAAATTACAGGCAATGCGTAGTAGATAGCAAGTATCAATTGTGTATTCTGCAAACGGTTGTAAACATAACATATGTCAACACATAACTTCAATACAGAGAAAATTATGTATATGTAGGTCCTACGTCAACTCAAGGCTAAAGTACCTAATGCAAGACTGTTTCCTAAGAGCTGTCGATGATTCGCCATGGCATGAAGTCTTAAGTTGTTCGCAATCGATAGTATATGTGGAAAAACTATAGGAATATCCCAAAAAGCTGGTGAGAATTGAAGGGTGAATTACATTCTATTCTATTCAACTGAAAATTTACACACTCCTAAGTTCATCACATTGGATCTTAATACTACCACCTGACGGTATAACAGTAATAGCCAAACTCCTAAGATTTCTATATCCTGCACAAGTGAATAGAAAAAAAATTCAAACATTGAACCATTAATCCTACAAGTTTCTTTTGATAACCATCGATAGCCAAGGTGAGGTTCACGAAATAAGGTGTGCCTTTTGTGCAGCCCTAAGGCTCAAAGCCTCAGACCTTGGAGCTTTTTCATTATTTTTAGAAAAATAGTACTAATTAAGGGTACTTCCTTATTTATTAACCAAAACAATCAAATTTACTAAGCTTAATTCTTGTGTTTAGGGGCCATTTTCTTTCATATTTTCACTTCAACTATGTTTTATCTTCTTGATATAGTATTTTTATAAATAGTGTGCCTCACAAAAATAAATAAATAAATAAATAATGCACCTTGAACTTTAGAAAACACCGGCCAAGTCAGATCACCTCTTGATTAAACTCATAAGATAAATGTATGCGTATAACATTTTGGATCAATGACCTCAAAGACCAGTGTGTTTAGCTTATGCATTTGACCATTGGATAAAATCAGAATGGTTAAGGAAGAACTCTGTTAGGTTCTTGGTGAAACCCGGATTTCCATTTTTCCTACCTAAGCAAGTGATTAAGAGAATTAACTAAGTATAAATTAAATCCTATGTTAAAGAAAAGGAAAATTCTAAGTGTTTAAATAGATTTGTTAAGTAGCTTTGAAATAAGCTTTAACTAGTGAAAATTTGGTTAAGTATAACCCATGCGTTAGAAGCTAGACAAATGGTCAAGTATTTAGACAATGCGTTGGCCTTGTGTTAAGCATTGGTGATGTGCCATGCGTTGGCCATGAACATTTGAGATGTTATTTGGGCATTGAAAGAGGCTATAGTATGGCCGAGAGAAAAGGCTACGCAGGGACAAGCATGCGGCAGCCAATGTCTTGGGAGGTTAGCAGAGCATGTGGTAGCCTCAAGGACATAGGCGTTGGGCACTAGAGATGCGTGCGCGGGTTGACCGTGTAGTAAATAATCAGTGCTACACAATAAGGTAGACGATCATGTAGCTAAGGTGCAACGCTACACGATGGGATATGCGATCGTATAGTAAGCGAGCGGCGCTACACGATGAGATAGGCAATCGTGTAGGCGGGCAGACGATCGTATAGCAAATGCTAGCGATCGTGCGAAACGGTGAGGCGCTAAACGATAGCGCTATGCGATGGGCGATAGCACTATGCGACGATGAGCTAGGCGATAGCGATGGTGTGCTAGACGATAACCGAGCTTCGCTAGACTATGGGCATCACCACTATACAATGAGCAAAAGCTATGCGGCAATGCCACGCGATGGTATGCGGCAATGCTACGCGATGGTGCTATGCGGCAACGCTATGCGATGGTGCTATGCGGCGGCCTTGCTAAACGATAAGCTATGCGATGATGCTATGCGGCAGCCTTGCTAGACGATAAGCTATGCGATGATGCTATGCGGCGGCCTTGCTAAACAATGAACTAGACAATGAGACAAGCTATGAAGAACGCATGGTGAATTGTCTTTGCATTGCTAAGGCTTGCGGTAATAAGGTTTATGAGGTTGATTGCATTGGTCTTGAGCAAGAGACTAAGGACGTTAACAAGCAACAAGGACATAGATGCGATGGTCATGAGGGATGCGTTAGCAAGAGGCTAGGCGATAGTAAGTTATACCATGAGGAGTTGAGCGGGGACTTAGCTTGACATGCGTTGGAGATGCGCTATATGCGTTGAACATCCAAGGGCATGTGGGCGCATAGGACAAGGCTTGAGCAAATAGCACGGTGGAAGAGGGTTGGTCATAATCCTAGTTGAGCGCATAGGGCAAAGGTAAACCATGCGGTAGAGAGCATGCGGCCAAGGAGGAGCCTTGCGAGCATCTAACATATGCGACCAAGTTACGTCAATGGGATGCACAAGGTAAAGTTGCGTTAATTGGAAATGGCACAATCGAGGTTAGTAGGTCGCGTATTGGGAAAAGTGTTAGGTGGCAATGGCAAGGGTGTTATGTTGTGATTTAAAGACACCGCAAGGGCACAAGGTAAGGTTGGATGAACGCATATGAAGTTAGATGGACGCATATGAGGGATGAACGCATATGAGATTGGATGGACGCATTCAAGATCGTCATTCGGACATGTGGTTTGTTAGGAAGAAATCTTAGGCCTTAAGCAAATGAGATGGATGCACAAGAAGACATGCAAATTTGAGGGCTATGTGTTGGTAAAAGGAGAGGAAGACATCTTGGATTGCGATGACGTAAGGTTGCGTTAATAGTGTAAGGAAAGGACACTTGGACATGCGACCAAGTAGGAGGTGTCAGCCTTAGAGAGATCTTGGACGCCTATAAATAGGGCCAAGGACTTCAGACTATAACTCAAATTCTCTTCAAAGGACATTAAAGAAGAGTGTATGAAGGCTGATTGGCAGGAGACTATGCGTTGATGGAAGAACGCATGCGTTGGTAGCAGAAACCATGCGTCAATCATGAAGTTCCAAAAGGAGGAGATGCCGTCGGACAGGAAGGTCTGGAAGTAGCATCAACTTGGGACGAGGATATCTCCCAGAATACTCGTGCGTTTGGAGTAACTCCAAAGCCACCTGAAAGCTATGAGAGTCTAGTTTTCGGGGTAGGGCTGCCGGAGAAGAAGCTCCAAGGAATCGGGCTGGAGAATGAGGAAAAGACAGAAGGGTCGAGCTGTCGGGTAAGCTTGGGCCAGCCTTGATGTTTTGGTGATTCCGGCCAAACCACAAGGAGTTCGGAGCTAAGATTTTAGGTAAGTTTCCTGAGACATTTTAGAACATGTTTTCAGAAGGAAGTATCTTAGAATAAGTTCTGGAACTATGAGTAGTAGGCAGATAATTGAATCTGGAATTTAGGGTTCAAAAGGGAAACTAAGGAAACCTAAGGAACTTCGGAAAGGAAAGTTCTTAACAAACCAAGGTGAGTGGTTATTCCATTGTTTGAATGGTTGATTTCTATATATATATTATATATGTGATTATATATGTAGGTTGCATATATATAGGTTGTATTTGTAATATTGGCATAACCGGAGAATGTGTTTTGCCTGAATTTGATTGTTGTTGTATTGTTGTCACAATGCATGTATACCTGCATTAGTAAATGGGATTCATACCCGGAGATATTGTTAGCGTGCGTAGTGAGACGCTTGGCTGGGATTGTCAGAATATCTGGCTGGGATTGTCAACGTACCCAAACATGGCTAACAAGAAATGTCGACACGTGCATAGTCGAAGGGTTATAGGGTATTGAGCTTGTGTCCACGTTGGTCATCACGGGTTATTCGCGGAGAATACCCGGGAAAAATACATAATCATGCCAGGATTGTCCAGCTGACAGGCTGGGGAGATTACATTTTGCTATGTGATTATTGTTGATTGTGAAATTGTTTTCCCAAAGATGAATTTCTAAAATCAAACTTATGTTTGTTTAAAGCTGCCACTCACTGAGCTTTGTAGCTCACGTTTTCCATGTTTTATATCCCCCCAGGTAGCGGAAGGTGAGGAGTTCTAGGGTACTGCTAAGGTCAAAGTCTGCCACAAACCACAATTACACTTTCGGATGGTTTTAAGAATGGTTGTTGTAAAATTTGTAATTAAGTCTTGGAGTTGTATGAATATCAGTTTGTTGTATTATAAAATAGGCCTACTTAATCAGTTATTTCCTTGACCTAAAGTTTATTGAGTGTAGTAAAGAGGTTCAGTTGAAAAGTAGGTATCACAAAACGGTGGTATCTGCAGTCCCTCACGCCTCTCCTCGGGCTCAGGAGTGCGGGCTCGGGGCAAGATGTGACATTCCTACTCAGTAAACCCAACAAGTATGGCCAAAAATAACAAAGCAACGCATCTGTAATGGTAGTATTAATTGAGAAAAGAGATTACAGAAATACTGAAGACGATAAATAACCAGCACACCAACAGTACAAGATACTCAAAAATGGAAAAGCAAACCAACGCCTTCGAGAGAACTGGTAATTCTCTCCTAAAAGCTACCCCTCAACCTTTATTTCTCTCACAAAATTCCCTGCCTACACTGAAACCCAAGGTGTCCTTTTATAGCAGATTGACAGTGGTCCCTCAATGGTTTTCCTCTCCCATTTCCTCCATAACACTTTCTTCTGTGAATTACCTTTCTTGCCCCTCCTTTTGTAGGTGTATAAAATTGGAGGTTTAACAATACCGCCCCTCTAGAAGTGCACCTTGTCCTCAAGGTGGAAATAAGGGAACTGCTGAAAGGGAAACCAATTCCCAAGTTGCTTCATTTTCAAGTAGACCTTTCCATTTAACTAACCATTTCTGAGCTGCTAACTCTTCATTCCAGCGTATGCCTAATACCAGCTTCAAAGTAACCTATAATTCAAACTCTCCAAACAAAGCCGATGGGTGGTGCTGCACTTTGCGCTTCTCCCAACTCTTTCTTTAGTTGGGAAACATGACATACATTATGGAAGGACGCTTTTGGTGGGAGAGCTAATTTGTAAGCCACCTCTCCAATTTCCTTGATGACTCGGTATGGCCCATAAAACTTGGGGGATAGTTTCTTACTCCTTCGAGCTAACGAGTGTTGTCGATAAGGTCTGAGTTTTAGGTAAACTTCTCCCACTATAAATTGCAACTCCCTGCGATGTAAGTCTGCATTTTTCTTCATTCTATTTGAGCCACTAGTAAGTTCTCCTTCAGAGCATTTAGGGCCAAATCTCTCTCTTTCAGCTGTTTGGCAGAGAATGGATGCCTGAGGTTGATGAAATGGCTATACTTAATCGGTTGACGACCACCATAATGGCATCGTAACCCCCTGCTCTCAGTAATCCCTCTATAAAATCCATTGTCCAATCTTCTATGATCAATTCCAAAATTGGTAATGGCTGCAACAAACTCGTAGGGGACAGAGATTCCGTCTTATTTCTTTGGTAGATCTCGCACCCTTCCACATACTTCTTTATATCTAATTTCATTCCTTGCCAAAATAATTCTCCTTCATTCTTCTATAGACCCTCAAGAAGCTCGAGTGCCCTCCTAATACCGAATTGTGGAACGTATATAGTATAGCTGGAATTAGCAAAGATGAATAAGAGAGCACTAATCTTCCTTTGTATAACAATCGATTGTTCTTCCACTGGTATTTTGGTTTCCCCTCAGGGTCGCTCTTCAGTACTGATATTATCTTTTGGAGTTCTTCATTTCTTCAACCTCCTTCAGAATCACTTCCATATCTACCAATGTTGGGGCTGTCAACACATGTTCCATTGTTGGGGGAATGCGTGACGGGCATCAGCTGCCTTATTTAGCAACCTTGATTGATACAGAATTTCAAAATCATGCCCCAATAGCTTTGTCAACCACCTTTGAAAATGGGGTTGGACTTTGTGTTATTCGATCAAGAATTTTAAGGTTTTCTGATCTGAAACCAATGTGGACTTGTTTCCCAACAGATAATGCCACCATTTCTGGACTGCTAGCACTATTGCCATGAGTTCCCTTTCATAGATGGATTTGGCTTGGGCTCGGGGAGATGGCTTTTGGCTAAAATAGGCTATTGGTTTGAAATTTTGAGACAATACTGCCCCCAAATCAAATCCAAATGCATCTGTTTCAATCACAAATGGCTGAGAGAAATCGAGTAGGGTCAGTACGGGGACAGTCATAATTACGTGCTTCAACTCTTCAAAGGCTTGTGTGGCTTCTGCATTCCAAACAAAACCACCTTTTTGTAATAGTTTAAGAAGCACAGACACCGACACGCGACATGGTGACACGACGACACGCCAATTTTCAAAAAAGTAGGACACGACACGTCGGGGACACGTTATTAATTTTATTAAAAAAATTATATATGTCGTGAAATAAACATATTGGGAAATATTCCATTTAAAAACATCATTAACACCCATACAACCATAGATAAGATGACTAACAGTCCAATGTCATAAGTCATAACAAGTTTTAGTAATTAGTTCAACACCACAAAAGTTACAAAACCACAAAATAGAATCAAAGAAGCCAAGCCATATTTTCTTCATTCTTGTCCAATGTCCTCTTAACTACTCGAAGCTTCATTCTGATCACCATCATCAGTAAAAACTATAGCTTCCAATTTTGGTTCGTCGAAAGATAAATTAGCTACTTCAAGCATTCCCGCATCTTCAAATGAATCAAATGAATCTCCAGCAATGTCCCACATTTTCGTCTCTCCTTTGAAATATTCAAGAATTTTTCTTGGTAAAAGACGTAGATTGCTATAGATGTACACCAAGTCTTCTGCATGTTGTGATGTCATCTTGGTCCTTCTCATGGAGTGCACAAATGAACATGTACTCCAATTTCGCTCACAACATGAGGAAGATGAAGGTTGAACAAGTAACTTCATAGCTAGTGATTGAAAAGTTGGAGTAAAGGCACCATGGATGGCCCACCAACTCTTCGGAGGCATATTATATCTATCATGTATGGAATCATGTTCAGCAAACTCTGAAGACATTGTAGAGAAATTGGCAAATTCAATATTTACTCTTGTTCGCTCATCCTCTTAACTAAAATATCTCTTGATACACTTCATCCTCTCTCTTGATACTTCTAAGTCTTGTTTTCTTCAAGACATTGTGCACTATAATACCTAAATAAAATTATAAAATATACCCACCTCTAGAGTGTGCATAGAAATTAAAAATATAAAATAAAGATCTAAGATGTCTTAGAATACCTTGGATTTAAAGAATGTTCCAAACAATGGAGAGGAGTGCTATTTTTATTCCAGCGGTCAATCAAAATTTGATGCACCACTTCATAAAAAGATGAGGATTCATCTGCATGCTTTCCTTCATGTCTATAGATTGCCACCTTCACTTTTTCAATCATGGTGTCCCACATATCATATATCAAATGAAGGCAAGGTTTGTCCGTATCACAATCCTGATCATATCATAAATAGGAGCAGTAAAAGAAAGAATATAATCAATCTTATCCCACCAAATATCATTAAGACCAACTCCTTTACACGTCTTGCTTTCACCATATCATCTTCTATGTAGCATCCCCATTTATCACTGATAACCATTGTTTGCAAGCCAACCTTAATGAAATTAAATCTTCTAAGCATAATGATGGTAGATGCAAATCGTGTTTCTGCTACTACAATTAACTTCAAAGACACAAACTCATTGAACATAGCAAGCCTCATGGAATGGTTCATGATAAAGTGCTGGACAAACATAACATCATAAAAAATTTCAGAAATCCAACTACACTCTACAAATACATGTTGATTGCTATCAATATTTCTTGCAACACAAATGTTCTTCAAAGCAAGATTGAGGGTATGAACTACACAAGGTGTCCAAACTATGTTGGAGAACTGTGATTCATAATTTGTCCTGCACCCTTACAATTTGCAGCATTGTCAGTGATTATTTGAATCACATTCTCATGTCCCACCTCATTTATAACTTTTTTCATCAAATTTGCTATGAAGTATTTGTCTTTAGTCTCACCTGAGCAATCTATGGCTTAAGAAACATTGGTCCTCCTTCTGTAATTGCAATAAAGTTAATCAATGGTCTCCTCTGCGAATCGCTCCATCCATCACTGACAATACTTACCCTCTTCTGAGACCATGTACTTTTCACAAATTGCAACCAATCTCTCTATATTTGCTTTTTCTTTTTTGAGAAGAATTGTTCTCAATTTATTATACCATGGAGGTAAATAACCCGACAAAGCATTATTTGCAACCAAAGCAAATGCATTCACATAATGTGGATTTCTAGCCAAGTGAAAAAAAGGTAAACCTGCAGAATAAAACATTCTAGCTATCTCTGAATCCACTTGATCACGAATTGCCAAGTTAAATGACTTCTCTAGTGCAATAATATCTCCTTTCCTTTTCTTTTGTTCCATTGTTGAATAAGAATATGAATAGCTACCCATACTTCCCGTTCCAAAAGATTGAGATTCAGTTTGTATATGTCGTGAAGGTGGTAAAGGAACTTGTTTAGGAGCATTTCTTGCAATACGTGCTTTAGCTTCATCTTCTAACTTTTGCATTTCAGCAAGATCTTTAGGGGTAATTTTTTTACATACTCCAATCCCAAATCCACTCAATTTCAGTAGATGTGTCCTAACTCTTGTATAAGAACCTTTTCTATTTTCTTGACAAAAATTATATTGCCAAGAAATATTCCCCCCTTCTTCATTCAATCTTTCATTTTTTGTAACATATTGCCATAACGGTTTTGTTTCATCGTTGGTAGTCATTTTTTTAATTGATTTCAGTATGACTTGAAGATGATTCCACCATACTACTTTTAAATAAAACAAAAATAACAAAATAAGATTTAATGGAAAGAAAAAAAAACATAACCGTTCAAACAAAAACAGTATGTTCATGAAAGGGAGAAAAACACATAAAAATATAGGGAAGAAACAAACCAAATCGCCGGCGAGTCTGGGCGTGGAGAAGTCGAACGAAGTTTGGGCGTGGAGAAGCGACATGCTTGGGCGTGGAGAAGCGGCGTGGAGGTTTGGGCGTGTGGAGTTTTGGGCATGGAGGTGTGGCCAGCCGTCGATCGAGTGGATTTCGTTGGTTGTCGGCATGGTTGTTTTGATATTTTGAAGAAAAGTGGAATAGAATAATATATTTTGAGAAATTAAAATAAAAAGCACAATAACCCAAAAAAGTTTTAGGCTTAGGCTTATATAATTTAAGCTTTTGGGTTGGGCTAACTTTTATAAGCTTTCATTGTTTTTTCTTTTTAATTTTGCAGTGTCATGTCCCAACTGTGTCGGAAATTTCAAAAAATAATAAAATATTTGACACGCCAGCTGGCGTTTCGAACACGTGTCGGAGGCGTGTCGGTGTCGGACACGTGTCCAACACTGACACTTGGTCATCTTAAGAGTGTCGATGTTTTATAGGTAACAGTTTGGTAGGGGGGGCAGCAATGCCACTATACCCTTTCATGAATCTTCTGTAATAGCCGGTGAGTCCTAAGAATCCTCTGAGTTTGATACATTCTTCGATTATGGCCACTCCATTATTGCTTTAATCTTTTCTCCATCTGCTTCCACTCCCTGTTGTGAGATCCAATGCCCCAAGTATTGTATCATCGGTTGACAGAATGTACACTTCCTTTTATTTACCGACAGCTTATTGTCGCTCAGTATGTTGAACACTATTCCTAGATGAGTCTCGTGGGTGGTAATATCTGGACTATAAACCAAATAGTCATAAAAAACACAAGTATAAATCGTCTCGATTGCACGTTTGGGAGGTAGAGTGGTAGAAGTCTCAAACACATCATCATTCTGCTCTAGAGTAACGATTGGGTCATAACTAGTAGTCCTTCATGATAGGGTTTCTCAACGTCTCGAATGCCCTCCCTGTCCCACTCCAGGTGTTAAAATTCTATCAGAAATCCTAGATCGTCCTCTTCCCATATTTTGGATAGAGCCTTGAATGATATTTTCGGATTTCGTGAGGGACGGATCCTCTTGTAGAATTACATGAGAATTTCCCGACCAAAACGACATCGTCAACGTTGGCCAGTGGATGCTCATGAACCCTATTATGCATAGCCATGGCATTCCCAAAACCACGTCCATTTGCCCTAAATCATGGCTAGAAAGTCAACTCTTACCACCAGTTCCGGCGGTTTAATTCAATAGACTTGCAAATTCCTTTTCCCTGAATTGTCGTTCCATTCCCAATCATCACTTTGAATTTTGTCTTCTGTAGTGAATAAAATTGTACGTAGCCCCTGAATCAATTAATACGATTACCTCCTTACTCTTCATCATTCCCTTTAGCTTCGTCGTCCCTTTCGCTGAAAATCCAAGCATCGATCTCAAAGCTAGCTCCGCGTTCTCAATTACTTCCATCTTCTTCAACTCAGGCTTCTCCTCTTCTTCTTCTATCTCCTCGATTCCCGAATCTTCTTCTTCATCTACGATGAACAACATCAATTGCCGATTCTCCTTTATCTTGCAACCGTGTCTAGGTGAATATTTCTCACTACAATGAAAACACAAACCCTTGTCTAGTCAATCCCAAAATTCAATGTCTGATAATCTCTTCAACGATGGATCTTTCTTCGTAAAGTTACCTTTCACTGTAATTGACATTTGCCTCATCATTAGGGTTTCATTCCTTTTTACGAAGCCTTGTCCACTATGGTTACATCTTTCTTCCCGTTTTGGGGCTCCCACTTATTGGGCCCAACTATACCCAAATTGGCCAAAGCCATTTTTAGGGCCATATTTCGATCATTAACTAATTGGGCCTCCCACATGCATTCGTGCAATGTCGTTGGATGTCTGTTGATGACCTTAACCTGTAGCACCGATTCGAATCCGTTCAGAAAGGCATCTCTGAGCACATTCTTGGCCATCTCCAACAATGGTGCTGAATAGGTCACAAATTCATCACGTAGTCAGCGTATGACCTTCCTGTTTAATCCACAAAAGATGAGCTCCCAAACTCCCTTCCCCGATGGATCTATAATGTTCAAATATCCTCTTCTTCAATTCTTCCCAAGTGGTAATGCCTTTCCGATTATGGCTCCAATGGAACCAATCCACTTCATCAGGAGCAAAACTGACAATAGCCACCTTGACCTTTTCAATGTCGGATAACTCATGGATTTCGAAGTAATGTTCCGCTCAATAAACCCAGGACTCTGGATTCTCGGCCGTGAACAAGGGAATCTCAAGCCTCTTGTATTTTCTCTTATCAACTCCTCCAACTCCTTGGTTTTGAGACGAATCCGCCTCCTCCACCTTTCCCTTCAATTTGAGGTCTCCCTTCTGTGGTTCCAGACTCCTTCCTTGCGAAGTTATTTTCCCTGAATTCCTCAGCCAGTTTTTTGAATTTTTTGCAAAGAGCCAAAGACCAAGGAGCATATCCTTCAATCTGAAGATCTCTTTCTCATTGGCCTCCATTCTCTCCTCCATCTTCTTCTGATTCATCGTACACCCCAGGATTTGTGGGCTCTGGTACCAGTTTGTTAGGTGTCTCTTCCTGTACCCAGTAAACCCAACAGGTATGGCCAAAAACAACAAAGCAACTTCTCTGTAATAGTAGTATTAATTGAGAAAAGAGAATACAGAGATAATGAAGAAGACAAATAACCACCACACCAATAGTACAAGATACGCAAAAATGGAAAATAAGGAATAAAAGGAAGCAAACCAGCGCATTCGGGAGAGCTGGTGATTCTCTCCTAAAAGCTACCCTCAGCCTTTATTTCTCTCACAAAATTCCCTGCCTACACTGAAACCGTTCTTTTATAGCAGATTGGCGGTGGTCCCTCGACAGTTTTCCTCCCCTCCATTTCCTCCATAACAACTTTCTTCTGTGAATTACCTTTCTTGCCCCTCCTTTTGTAGGTGTATAAAATTGGAGGTTTAACAAACTCTCTCATTTATGATGAGACACGATATACGAAGGTTTGTACAAGGAAATGCAATAACTTATTTGAGTTTTCTTTATAGTTAAGAGTATAAGAGGGCTCCACTCCTTATATTATGCTCATCTCCCTAATTTTTGGGGAGGTCTTCCCATCTCAAGACAAGACCAACTCCAGGAGACAACGAGGCTTATCTCCAGCCATCCCAAGCCCTTACCACTAGAAGGTCACCCCTTCTTGGGTCATAAAACACCAAATACCAAGTAATTTGTTAAACCCCTAATAATTTACACTTACAAAAGGAGGGGCAAAAGGGGGAATATACAAGAGGAATTTGTTACAAATGAAGCTGAAGGAGAGAAACTGTTTTCAGAGAAGTTAGTGGGAGGTGAATTCAATTAAGAAACGGGACCACTCTCAACTGTTAAATAGGGCACTCTGAGGCCAAGGAATGGTATGAAAATTTTGTGAAGATAAATAAAAGCTGAGGAGCTTTTATGGATAGTATTCCCAGCTCTCTCGAATTTCTGCTAAGCCTCACTTCTTTTTGTTTTTGATATGCTAATGATTAATAGTGTTGTTTTCTCTTTGGAAATCCTTTCTGAGTAATGAAATACCATTGAACCCGTGTTTCTTCTGTGTTCTCTCTGTTTTCTTTCTTTTCTATTTGTTTTTTCTTTGGTGTTGATTCGTGGACAGGGAAGAGATCGACCTAAGGTCTTAACAAAGTGGTATTAGAGTCGCAATCCTGGGGAAGACTCGAGCAATAACTCAAAAACAACTTGAAGAAAGGGTGGAGTCGAGTAAGAAGGAGATTGCTAGGTTAAAAGAAATGTTGCTCGGTTTGTGTAAGAACATTGAGAAGCTGATAGAAGAGGTCAGGGAAAACAACTCCTCTCAAAAGAAGGAGACTGTGGTCACGGAAGGAAGTACCCTCAAAGCGAAGGAGAAATTGGAGGAGGCTGAATCATCCCAAGCGCACGAAGCTGGGAACACGGACAAAGGTAAGTAGAAATACCTCTTTTCACAGGAGCAAACCCGGAGTCATGGTGTACCACGTCGAGCACTACTTTGAAATACACGAGCTATCAGATGCGGAGAAGGTTAAAGTGACCGTAGTGAGCTTCGCTCCAGATGAGGTCGATTAGTTCCGGTGGAGCAATAATCGGAAGGCCATAACCACGTGGGAAGAACTTAAGAAGAGACTCTTCGAGCACTACAGAACCATTGGTGAAGGGAGTTTGGGTGCTCGTTTGTTGAAAATCAAGCAAGACGGCTCATATTCAGATTATGTGAAGAATTTTGTCATGTACTCAGCGCCATTGTCGGAGCTCTCAGAGAGTGTGCTAAAAGATACCTTCATGAATGGACTGGAACCAGCCTTCCAGGCGGAAGTGATTAGCTGTAACCCCAAAACATTGGACGAATGTATGCGCAAAGCCCAACTAATGAATGATCAGAACTTGGCCCTGATATTAGCACTAACAGACCTGGGAGTTGGTGGGCTCAACAAAAAGGAGGCTCGACAAGGTGAAAGAAACATCAAACAAAGGGCACGTGAAGGGTCACGAGGTCCTACCCATGAAACAAGTGTCGATTCCGGTTAAGAACATTCCCTTGAAGAAGGAGACTCCCCTGAAGAGATTGTCGGATTTGGAGTTTAGGGAACATCTAGACAAGGGCCTTTGCTTTCGTTGCAATGAGAAATATGCACCAGGCCATCGTTGTAAGGTCAGAGAAAATCGAGAGCTAATGCTCTTCATAGCCAACAAGGAAGAAGACATGGTTGTGGAAGAAGTCGAAGAAGGGGAAGAGAAGCTCAAGCTAAAGAACATGGAAGTCATGGAGAGAGTTGCATTGAAATCAATACTCGGGTTTTCTGCAAAAGGAACCATGAAGTTGAAGGGTGAGATAAGGGGAAAGGAGGTATTGGTGCTGATTGACTCAGGAGCAACACACAATTTCATCCATCAAGATATTGGGAGGGAACTTGAGCTTCCTTTAAAACACCAGACAAAATTTGGTGTAGTGATAGGCAATGGAACTACAATTGAAGGGAAGGGAGTCTGCAAAAATGTCGAGCTCAGACTGTCAGGGCTAGTGGTGAGGGCGGATTTTTTGGCTATGGAGATGGGGCAGATGAATGTTGTATTGGGGATGCCTTGGTTACGTACCACGGGCTACATGAGTATCCATTGGCCTTCTTTAACCATGACGTTTCTGGTCAAGGGACTCGCACATAATCTTATGAGGAGATCCCTCCCTCACGAAGGCAGAAGTATCATTAAAGGCTCTCAGCAAACAGTGGGAGGAAGATGATTTGGGCTTCCTAGTGGAATTTCAACATCTGGAAATCGAGAAAGATGGGATGGAAGAGCAAGGGGGAGAAGTTACCAGTAATGATCTCAGAACTCTTAGAACAAAATGAGGACGTGTTTGAAATGCCAGCCAAGCTACCTCCCAAAAGGGCAGTAGACCACCGAATTACCATCAAGGAAGACCAGAATCCCATTAACGTTCGACCTTACAAGTATAGCCACACGCAAAAAGAAGAGATCAAAAAGCTTGTGAGTGAAATGATGCAGGTCGGATTCATACGTCCCAGTAGAAGCCCTTATTCCAGCCCGGTGTTATTAGTCAAGAAGAAAGACGAGGGATGGCGTTTTTGTGTCGATTACAGAAAGTTAAATCAGGGAACAATTGCAGATAAGTTTTCGATACCTGTTATTGAAGAACTTCTCGATGACCTACATGGGGATGCGGTATTCTCCAAACTCGACCTCAAGTCAAGATATCACCAAATCAGAATGAGGGAGTGACATCGAGAAGACGCCTTTTCGCACACCCAAGGGGCATTATGAATTCCTAGTGATGCCATTTGGTCTCATCGACGCACCTGCTACCTTCAGGTTTTTCGTCCTTTCCTTCGTCGATTCATTCTTGTGTTTTTTGATGACATACTTGTGTGCAGTCCTGATATTTCCACTCATGAAACTCACTTGGGAGTAGTATTCAACATCCTAAGAGACAACAAGCTGTACACGAACCAAAAGAAATATGTTTTCTATCAAGAAAGGATACAGTACCTGGGGCATTGGATTTCCCAACAAGGAGTAGAGGCGGATGGAGAAAAGATCCAAGTCATGTTGAACTGGCCACGGCCAACCAATGTGACTGAATTGCGCGGCTTTCTTGGACTCACCGGATACTATAGGAGGTTTGTGAAGGGGTATAGTGAAATGGCAGCTCCACTCACAAGATTACTACAAAAGAATGGGTTCAATTGGGACGAAGAGGCAACCAGAGCTTTTGAAGAATTGAAACGGTAAATGATGTCCTACCCTGTGTTAGCTCTGTCGGATTTCTCTAAACCATTCGTTATTGAAACCAACGCATCAGGAATCGGCTTGGGGGTCGTGTTATCACAGAATGATAAACCCATTGCATATTTCAGCCAAAAACTATCCCTCCGAGCCTAAGCCAAGTTGATTTATGAAAGGGAACTGATGGCAGTGGTTTTGGCCATTGAAAAGTGGAGGCATTACCTCTTGGGAGGAAAATTTACAGTCATATCTGACCAAAAAGCCCTGAAGTTCTTGATCGAGCAGCGAGAAGTGCAACCTCAGTTTCAAAGATGGTTGACCAAGCTCCTTGGGTATGACTTTGAAATTCTCTACCAACCTGGGCTGCAAAATAAAGTTGTAGATGCCCTATCTCGTGTACCTTCAACAGTAGAAATACATGTTTTGACAGCCCCAGCGGTTGTAGACATGGACTTAATTATCAAGGAAGTTGAAAGCGATGAGGAACTTCAGCAGATCATTGCCACGTTAAGGGAGGATCCGAAAGGAAAACCCAATTACCAGTGGAAGAATAATCGATTGATCTACAAAGGGAGGTTGGTCATTCCTCACAAGTCAACATTGATACCAGCTTTATTACACACTTTTCATGATTCTGTGTTGGGGGGCCATTCCAGATTTTTAAGAACGTACATGAGAATGAATGGAGAGCTTTATTGGCTAGGAATGAAGGCTGACATACAGAGGTATGTGGAAGGATGTGAAACTTGCCAAAGGAACAAATCAAAGTCCTCGTCATCGGCTAGGCTGCTTCAACCACTCCCCATTCTTTTTTTTTTTTTTTTTTTTTTTTTTGAAAAGGAAACAAGTCTCTTTATTCATTAAGAAAATGAAGTGAGACTAATGCTCAATTTACAAGGTAGTCGTAAGGATCAGCAGGTGCACCCGGGCATCTCAACAAGGTTGACACCCCCTTAGCACCCCTCATCACATCCTAATACTAGAAAAGCCTTTAAATTAAGCAATACAAAGGGATACAATACTTATAATGATAAAGAGAGAAACTGGAAAAACATAACAAAAAGAGAACTAAAAACGAAGCAATGTGATCTTCAAAAAGATGGAGAAAGGAATGAATGCCAATTTAGACTGATTTCCTGACTAGAGTATGGTGCAAAGGAGCTTGAGAGGGAGCAACAAAGAGAGGCTTTCAGCTTTGCAGCTTCAAATCTTGAGAACCATGGGGTTTCTTTGTCTTGGAAGACTCTTTGGTTCCGCTCAAACCACAATTCAGCTAACACAGCCTTAACAGCATTGACCCACAGAATCTGGTGTGTTTTCTTGAGAACCGGCCCTATCAACAACTGCTGCACATTTAGACTAAAATCTGCTCCGAAGGTCCAGCACAAATTAAAGACACTGAAGAGCGAAAACCAGCAGCTTGGTGCATAAAAGCAGTCGATAAAAAGGTGTTGTAGGTCTTCCCCATTCTTTTTACACAAAGCACACATATTGGGGGAGAGGTAGTGGGAGACAAGCTTCTTTTGCAGCACACTTGAGAAGTTTAGGGACCCAAAAACCATTATCCAAAGGACTATATTTATTCTCCTTGGACTTTTTGATTTCCAAAGAGCATAAAGTAGAGGATCGATTCGGGGGGGCTTTGCGGAGAAAGTTGGTTAAGGATTTAGCCGAGAAAGCTCCATTGGGGTTCCAAAGACCAAGCCTTTGAGTCAGGAAAATCTTACACCTTTAAGTTAGAAATGAGACACAACAAATCTTGAAATTCAATAATCTCTTCATCTTTTAAATACCTCCTAAAAGAGATGCTCCCAGAGTTGGTGTTGTGATCCCAATGCTCCCTCACAAAACCGTTTGGATGAGTGGCCAATCTAAATAATCTGGAAAATCTGGATGAAAGGGGGAGATTGCCAAGCCAAGCATCTAACCAAAAAGAAATTTTAAGACCATTGCCTAAAACAAACACTGACAGATTTTCTACCTTCAACCAAGCCCTTGAAATGCTAATCCATGGGCTTCTAAGGCTGCTCACTGCCTTACCGGAAGTGTGACTCCCGAAAATGCTACTACCAGGTATACTTTTGACCACTCTGCACCAAAGGGAAGAGCTTTCAAACTGGAATCTCCAGCCCCATTTTGCTAAAAGAGCCAGATTTTTCTCTTTCAAGCCTCCCAAACGAAGGCCACCTTCTTCATGAGATTTAGTCACAAGCTCCCATTTGGCTAAATGATTTAGTTTACCCCCTTTGTGGCCTTCCCAAAAGAAATTTCTCAATATTGTTTCTAAGATATGCAACACTTTTTTTGGAATCAAGAAGGAAGACATGTAGTAAGTGGGAGGTTCGAGATTACTGACTTACAAAGGGTTGCTCTTCCTCCTCTTGAAATGTTGTATCTTCTCCATTTATCAAGAGTGCCTTCATCAATAACAGGCTGCCAAAATCTATCTTTTTCGGGTAGCCTCCCAATGGAAGTCCTAAATAGAGAAGGGGAAGTTGCTCTGCTTTACAATTGAACTTTGCTGCCCACTTATTCAGCATGTCATGGCCTATATTTATACCACAAAGAGATGATTTCTCCCCAATAGTTTTCTGTGCAGAACACCATTCAAAAAGGTCAAGAGTGGCCCAAAGAGACTCTAGCATATCATCATCATATTTGCAAAAGATAAGGGTGTCATCGGCAAATTTTGAAACATGGACTTTATCCTTCCCAACCAAAAAGCCTTCAAAACGATCTTTCTCATGTAACCGGTTGATTAAGGCATTTAAGACTTCTCCCACAAGGATGAAGAGGAAAGGAGAAAGGGGATCTCCTTGCCTGATTCCTCTAGTTGCAACTATCCTTCCACGAGGCCTTCCATTGATAAAGATGGAGAACTTTGGATTGGTGATGCAGCCCAAAATCCAAGAGATCCATTTTGAGCTGAAATTCTTCCCAAGTAGGACTTTTTCAAGGAAGGACCAGTCCACTCTATCAAATGTTTTCTCCAAATCAAGCTTTAGAAGCCAACCTTTCTTCCCTTTCGATCGTCCTCGACTGCTTCATTTGCAATTAGGATGGGGTCTAGGATCTGTCTTCCCTCAATAAAGGCACTTTGAGTAGGGGCTATTATGCTTGGCATGATTCTTTTTAGCCTCTCAGCTAGAACTTTTGCTACTATCGTGTACAAGAGGGTAGTGAAACTGATTGGTCTGAAGTCTTTGACTTTCACTGCATCTGATTTTTCTAGAATTAGGCAAATAAAGTTCTCTTTAATACATGAATTGAGTTTACCGTTGCTGTAGAAATCATCAAACATTTTTATAAGGTTGTCTTTCAGAAGATGCCAAAAATGGATGAAGAATTCTGGTGTGAAGCCATCCGACCCGGGTGCCTTGTTTCTTCCTAACCCTTTCACTGCTAGCTTGATTTCTCGAGCAGAAAAACTTACTACCAGCTGCTCATTTTGACTTCTTGAGACTCTTGACCAGTCAAGGTTGAGGAGAATGGCTCGAGGATCATTACTTTTTTAGTACAATGAGGAGTAAAAGCCCAAAATGATATCTTCAATATCCCGGGTGGATTTGGTTGGAAGGTCTTGATCATTGAGCAATTTTGTAATCAAATTCTTTCTTTTTCTAGCAGATAGGAATCTGTGGAAGAAAGAAGTGTTCTCATCCCCTTCTTTTAACCATTTTAACTTGCATTTTTTAATTAGCCTTCTTTCTTCCAGTTGGTATAAGGCTAGGAGGCCTGCTTTCAAGGAGTAGGCTACTTCATCACCACTGATCCGAGGAGATACATCCACTGTCAGTGAGTCTTTTCTTTGAATTTCTTTTAGTAAGCTTTCCTCTTTCATCTTCTTCTCTTTCCCATAATCATGAAACCATTTCTTAAGGACTGGTTTTGTTTCTCTTAAGTTTGTGGAGAGAGTAAAACCTGCCCATTTATGAATTTCCTTCCCTTTCAGAGATTTTTCAATCAATTTACAGCAATCCTTATTGCTCAACCAGCTGTTACAAAAACGAAACGGTGAGGGCCCCCACTCAAATGTTCCTGCTTCTAAGGTAAGAGGAAAGTGGTCTGACATGGTTCTAGCTTGTCTTGCAACCCTTGAATTATTAAAAACTTCTTCCCATGTGCTTAATACAAGGAAACGGTCTAGGAGAGTTTTGGAAGCACCATTTCCTTCCCTAGACCAAGTGAATTGGGCACTTGAGAGTGGAATTTCCAACAGGTTGTTTAGTCTGATGAACTTATTGAAGTTATTCATATCCCTCGTTGCTCTACCTACTGGATATCTCTCATGCCTTCTTCGAATGCTGTTGAAAAATCCACCAATACACCACGGATCATCAAATTTTGCCAGGGAGGATAATTCTACCCACATTCTTCTTTCTCGGTAATCACAAGGGCCATAGACATTTGTAATCCAGCAAATCTTTTTGTTTATCGTTTGACATTTGATTGAAAGAGAGAATTCATCTTTTGAACTGCAGGAAACTAGAATTTTGCTCTCATCCCACATTGTTATTAAGCCTCCCGATTTTCCTTTTGCTTCCACCAAGGCCCAACCTACCTCTTTTGAGCTCCAAAGGCTTTTGATAAAGGAGCCCTCAATTCTGTCTTTTTTTGTTTCTTGAATAAGGACGATATCCAGATTGACTTTTTTCAGAAATCTTTTTAGAAGCAATCTTTTCGAGGAATCCTCTAAGCCTCTTGTGTTCCAAGTAACAATCTTCATTAAGGACCACCGAGGATTCTTAAGCACTTCCCCTTTGATCAGGCCAAGATGAATTCACACTCTTTTATGATGGATTATAGGGTCTATGGGACAACTGACAAATTTAGAGGGGGGGGTGGGGAAAATGCTTTCACTAACCAATGTAGGTTCGTCCGGGAGAAGGAAGAGCCGACTCAGGAAGAAATCCATGCCTTCTTGATAGTCTTCGAGTTCTTTTTTATCTTCAACATCATTAATGTCCGGCTCCTCACTGCTCACACTAGCCAATAAGTCATCATCTGAATCTTGGGAGAATGGAGAAGGAAAAATAAACTTGTTACGGCTGAGAATTTATCTATCTGGAGAGGATTTACCACTTCGGGTGCAGTGTAGAGAAGGTAGGATAGAAATCTCCCTATCTGGCCTCAAAGTTTGAGGATTAGCTTGGAGGTGTTAGCACAACTTACTTCAAGAATATCCGGGTTGGAGATGGCTGACCATGGGTTTTAAAAGGACGTGTGCTTTCTGATGAAATGTCTGGGAAAAGGCCGCAGCCCAAACGACTTCGTTTTTGCAGAAGTGAAAGGCTTTAATGGCTTATTCCTTTTCAGCTTTTGGAGCCGTTTGTGGGAGAATGGGTTAGAGACCGAGGCCTCCGGCTTCTTCGTGAGAGAAACTTGAGCAACAAACTTCTCAAAATTGGTTGGAGACAAACCGACTTTCTGAGGAGGAAGAATCGGACCGATATTACTGATTTTTTTCCAAATCAATTTTGGCGCCTTTGTGAGGAGAAGTCGAAGGGTCACGGCCCTCTATCTTTTTTTTAAAATTATTAAATCATTTTTGGTGCCTTTTTTAGGGGAAGTTGAAGGGTCACGACCCTCTATCTTTTTTAAATCATTTTCCTCTGCAGACGGCTCTGAAGATAGCAGCTCGAGAAGACCAAAAGGCTGAGGGCTGAGGCAGGATCGGGGGGGCGACTCAAAGGATGAACGGCCTCTTGACTTCTTGGCTTTGAATTTAAACTCTCTCTTCCTGCTTTCATTATTATCCACAAAGACTCCTGGACTTCTAGAGGACTTAATGTTACGGTTGGAGGAAAAGAGGAAGTTGAATTTTGAATTTAATGGATCACAATAAATGCCTTCAGCACATTTAACTTCATTTAGTCGAATTAGATCAATGGGATTTGTAAAGTCAGATTCAAATAAATCACCCTTGACCTTGCTAGGAGGGTTGGATGTCGAAATATCACCGAAATTCAAGTAGATGGAGCCTCTTTTTTCATTTGAAACTTCTATTGTTGCTGGGACAAAACCACAAAGATTCTCCTTTACTTTAATTATGGCATCTAAGACCTTGATCAAATTAAGTATTTCCATTGCTATGCTTTCTAATCCACCAAAGTATTTCCCAATCGCCTCGAAGGTTTGCTTGCACCAGTAATCAAGGGGTAAGTTCTTGATAGAGATCCAACCCCCGTAACCCCTGACATAAGCTGGTCTGCCATGGATGGAGTTGTTCCATCTTTCGAATTTCAGGTGGAAGGAGCCGAATTTCTGCCACTTGCCTGAGATATTAACCAATTCATCCAAGGATTCTCGTTCCATTGTTACCGGAGTATTTTCTGCAAATAAAGGATTGATAATAACATTAGATTGGAAGTGGTCTTTGAGTGTTTTAAAAATATGAAGCCAATTATCGAATTCAAATAGACGTGAGACAATCCATAGGTTAGAGAAGTCAGGTTGGAGCACATCAGCATGCTTGATAACCTATTGATGCTGCCTATTCTGTTTTTTGACCACCGAAACAGGGGAGACAGGGGAGCTCGGGTTCCTTGAGGAAATCTGTGGCTGAAGAGGGGTACTCAATGGTGGCTTGTCTACATTTGAAGGGGGGATGTATTCTCAAAAGAACACGAGTTTGTTGAGGAATTCTTGAGGCAGCCGCTGACCATATCATTGAACTCTTGCCAGCCGGAGGTGCCATCCCCAAAAGGGATGTGAATGTTTTTCTTTCCGCTGTTGAGGGCCAGACCGCACATTCTATGAACCAACCCCTGTTTCCCGGAATTTGGATAGCGAATGACACACTGATCAACCCTTTCTTTAAGGAGGAAAAATTCAAAAGATGGACCATATAGCAATCTCTTCCAGCTACCCTCAGCCATTGCGCCATTAGTGGTGAGAAAAGAACTTTTTGTCCTATTTTCATGTCCTATAAAAAACCCGTTGCTCACTTTCCACATACAGAAGAAGAACACCTATTTTGCAACTCTTCACCTCCATGGGTCTGGGGCTGACTGTTGAACTAATGTCACCGGCGTGGTTTGATGCGGCAAGAGTTAAAAGCCAAGGCTGGAAAACAGAGCTGAAACAGGGTAAGAAAGGAGGTCAGGGGAAAGGGAAGGAGCTGGAAGGAGGGCAGAAGGAGAGGGGTGGGAGAGGCGGTCAAAGGGAGGGAAGGCTAAGGAAGGCATGATGAGCTCCGGTGGGGTGGTCGAAAGGGGGGGCGCGGGGGAAGGAGAAAAAGGAGGAGAGAGGGGAGAGCATTTTTTTAAAATGTGTTGGTCGTTGATTAATGAAATAAAGATTCAACTTTTTGCTTCAACCACTCCCCAGTCCAGATCTGATAATTGAAGAATGGACCATGGACTTCATAGAAGGGTTGCCAAGAGCAGGAGGTTATGACACCATATTGGTGGTTGTTGATCATCTAAGTAAATATGGGCATTTCATTCCTCTTAAACACCCCTTCTCAGCTAAACAAGTGGCAGAGGCTTTTGTCCAAGAGGTGGTCAAACACCATGGCATACCCAAATCCATTACGACTGATCGAGACAAGATTTGCTTAAGTAATTTCTAGAGAGAGATGTTCACTACCATGGGAACTCAGCTGAGAAGAAGCACCGCATTCCATCCTCAAACGGATGGTCAAACCGAGAGAGTCAACTGATGCCTTGAGACCTGTTTGAGATCCTTTTGCAACGAACAGCCAACTCGTTAGAATAAATGGTTAGCATGGGCAGAACTCTGGTACAATACCAGATTTCATGTCTCAATTCAGACCACACCTTTCCAAGCAATTTATGGTAGGCCTCCCCCACCCTTAATCTGTTATAGGGATAAAAAAAACATCGAACTACACTGTGGAACAGCAGCTGAAAGAAAGGGATTTGGCATTGAACGCCCTTAAAGAGAACTTGGTAGTAGCTCAGAATCGGATGAAGAAACACGCTGACTCACATCGAAGAGAGCTGCAATTTGCAGTTGGGGATGAAGTTTTCCTTAAACTTAGGCCCTATCGTCAAAGATCCTTGGCCAGAAAAGAAGTGAGAAGTTATCTCCTAGGTTCTATGGACCTTACCAAATAAGTGAGAAGATTGGGGAGGTAGCCTACCGATTAGACCTGCCACCGGAAGCTTCTATCCACAATGTGTTTCATGTATCTTAACTCAAGAAGAAGCTCGGACAAGCACAACAGGTGCAAAACCTCCTATATTATCTAAAGAATTTGAACTACAAGTTAATCCTGAATTGGTGTTAGGAATACGTTGGAATGGTGAGTTAGCCATTCAAGAGTGGTTGGTTAAATGGAAGAATATGGCAGAGAGTGAGGCTACTTGGGAATCAGCCCCTGCCATGAGACAACAATTCCCAACGTTTCACCTTGAGGACAAGGTGCACTTCGAAAGGGGCAGTATTGTTAAACCCCCAATAATTTACACTTACAAAAGGAGGGGCAAAAGGGGGAATATACAAGAGGAATTTGTTACAAATGAAGCTGGAGGAGAGAAACCGTTTTCAGAGAAGTTAGTGGGAGGTGAATTCGGTTAAGAAACGGAACCACTCTCAACTGTTAAATAGGGCACTCTGAGGCCAAGGAATGGTATGAAAATTCTGTGGAGATAAATAAGAGCTGAGAAGCTTTTATGGAGAGTATTCCCAGCTCTCTCGAATTTCTGTTGGGCCTCACTTCTTTTTGTTTTTGTTATGTTGTTTGTTGTAGATTAATAGTGTTGTTTTCTCTTTGGAAATCCTTTCTGAGTAATGAAATACCATTGAACCAGTGTTTTTTTTTTTTTGAAAAGGAAACAATTCTTTATATTAAAAGAATTGTGAGCTAAAGCTCAAAGTACAAGAGGATTATACAATGAGCAAAAAGCATAGACTTAAGGATCAGCTAGCGCACCCGGGCATCTCAACTAGGTTGACACCCCCTTAGCGCCCTCGTCATTTCCAAGAATAGAGAACCATTGACTAAGGTTGGGAAGAATCCAAACATAAAACAAATAGCATAGCAAGCCCAAACAGTGGCCGGAAAGAGAAAGAACTATAAAGAAAATGGAACAAAAGAAAAAACAAAGCTGAAAAAACAAGAGAAAACAGCCGCTGATGAAGCTAAGATCCACAAATAGGAGGGGAGATAAAAGCTCTCCAGTTGAGGTTGAAATCCATAATACTGTAGCTATTAAAGTGTTTGAAAAGGGTGCACCAAGAAGAAGCAAGACGACGGGCAGATTCAAGACGATCTTTGCACCCAAGAGATTTATCATTAAACACCCTCTAGTTTCTCTCAAACCATAAATCTGCCAATAGAGCTTTAACCGCATTAAGCCAAAGTAAACGGATGGAGTTCTTAAAGCTTGTTCCAACTAAAAGTTGTTGCACATTTCCCCGAAATTCGTTGCTCATTACCCATGATAGATTGAAAATGGACAGTAAATTCTCCCAACACCAAGCTGAGTATGAGCACAGAAAGAAAAGGTGGAGAGGATCTTTGCCAAAATGAAGGCACAACGAGCAAATAGAAGGGGAGAGGTAATTAGAGGGCAATTTGCTTTGTAAAACAAAAGCAACATTCAGCTGGCCAAAAAGCATTATCCAAATAAGGATGCTAACCCTTCGAGGGCTATTCGTCTTCCAAAGGGCCGAGAAGAGAGATTTATCCAAAGGGGAGGAGGGGGGAAAGGTGGTTTTTGAGAGAGTTGACCGTGAAACTGCCCATGGTTGATATAGACCACACCCTTTTGTCGAATGCATCTAACATTCTCCTTGCTGCAATTTTCCCAAGCAACTCTTAAAATTCAAGCACCTCATCAACTTTAAGTAATCGGCACAATGAGATTGACCATGAGGCCAAAAGGCTGTCCCAATGGTCAACTACGGATCCTTTTGGAAAATGGTGATTCTGAAAAGACTTGGAAACAAGATATTAAAGGGAGTCACTCCTTCCCAAGGGTCTAGCCAAAACGCAATCCGGCTGCCATTTCCTAACTTGAACGTGGCCAATGACTCAACTTTCAGCCAAGATTTTGAGATACTAACCCAAAGGCTTCTCAAACTCCTACCACCTTTGCCTGCCATGTGCCAATTAAAAGAATCTTTACCATGAATGCTTCTGACTACTTTACCCCAGAAGGAGTCCTCCTCATCAAAGTATCTCCACCCCCATTTAGCTAGTAGGGCTAAGTTCTTTGCCTTGAAGCCACTCAGACCGAGGCCTCCTTCAGCTAAAGGTTTTGCACCGAAGCCCACTTCACCAAGTGATTTAACTTGCTACCATTATGGCCCTTCCAAAAGAAGTTCCTTAGTATCCTCTCCATTTTTGAGATAACTCCTTCAAGGACAAGAAAGATTGACATGTAATGAGTTGGGAGATTTGAAAAGACTGAATTGCATAAAGTAACTCTACCTCCTCTTGAAAGGTTGAATCTTTTCCATTTATCCAGTTTAGCTTGAAATTTATCCAACACCTGTTGCCAAAAGGACAATTTTTTCGGATACCCACCTAAAGGCAAACCTAGGTAGGAAAAAGGAAAATGGTCAGCCTTGCAATTCAGTGATGCAGCTGTGATTAGCAGCTCGCTTTCATCCACATTGATACCATAAAGGGCTAATTTTTCCCAATTCACTTTCTGACCTGAGCACCATTCAAAAAACTCCACTGTTTGCTTGAGTTTAGCAAGCATGGTGTTGTCATGTTTGCAAAATAATAAAGTGTCATCCGCAAACTGAAGTATGGAAACATGAACCTTTCTTTTCCAACCTCGAAGCCTTCAACAAGACCGGATTGAATGACCTTGTTCACCAAGGCGCTCAATACTTCACTAACCAGAAGGAAAAGAAAAGGTGAGAGAGGATCACCTTGCCTTATTCCTCTTGTAGCAACCACTCTTCCCCTTGGTCTACCATTGATGAAGACTAAAACATTGGATTTTTTACACACCCCATTATCCACTCTATCCATTTCTGGCTGAAATTCTTGTTTCTCAACATTTTTTCTAAGAAATCCCAGTCAACACGGTCATAGGCCTTCTCCATGTCTAGCTTGAGGATCCACCCCTTCTTCTTTTTAGCTCGATACTCTTCCACGCTTCATTAGCTATAAGAATAGGATCCAGAATCTGCCTTCCTTCAATGAATGCACTTTGGGAAGGAGCAATGATATTTGGCATCATCAATTTTAGTCTCTTGGCCAGCACCTTTTCAATGACCTTATAAGTCACAGTAGTTAAAGTGATTGGCCTGAAATCTTTGACCGCAACTGCTACTTCCTTCTTTTGAATTAAACAAATGAAGTTTTCTTTTAAACAACCATTTAATCTTCCATTCTTGTAGAATTCCTCAAAAGTGGAGTGGAAACTTGACTTAATCAGGTTCCAAAATTTCAACAAAAACTCAATAGTGAAACCGTCAGGGCCAGGGGCTTTACATTTCCCAGGGTTTTTTATGGCTGATCTGATTTCTGAGTCTGAGAACTTAGCTTGTAACTTCAGATTCTGGTTAGAATTGATACAAGGCCAATCTAAATTCAAGGGTTTGTGTCTCCTCCCCAGGCATTTAAGAAAGATGCTACCATAAAAATTCAGGATTAGGCTTTCAATTTCTCTAAAAGATCTAGTTGGCACTCCTTGATCATCTACTAGTTCAGTGATGAAGTTTCTTCTCTTCTTTGCTACTAAAAATCTATGAAAGAAGCTCGTATTTTCATCTCCCAATTTGAGCTAGTTCAACTTACTTTTCTGAATTAGATTAACTTCCTCCAGCCTATAAAGTGACATTAATTCAGCTTTCAGAGAGGATCGAATAGCATTTTCACTATTAGAGAGTAGAACTTTCAGCAAGAGCATCCCATTTTTCAATTTCTTTTAACAGCACTTCTTCTTTCCTTTGATCTTTTTGAAATTTGGAGTGTCAAGCCTTGACTACTGATTTTACTTTTCTCAACTTTTGATTAAGGGCAAAGCCGGCCCAGCCATCAACAACACAACTCGACCAAGTTGTCCCGATGATTTTGACACATTCCTTGTTGAGTAGCCAGCTGTTGCAGAATCTAAAAGGGGACGGCCCCAGCTGAATGAGCTAGCTTCTATTAAGATTGGATAATGATCAGAGAAAGTACAAACTTGTCTATTGACTCTAGAGCTTTCAAACTCCTCATCCCAAGCTTTAGAGATGAAAAAACAGTCTAATAGAGATCTTGAAACTGAAACACCTTCCCGGGACCAAATAAATTTGCCATTACACAAAGGGACCTCCAAAAGTTTGGCTTGGTCTATAAAATCATTAAATTTCCCATACCTTTGGTGCTTCTGCCAACAGGGAATCTTGTAATATTGAACCAGTGTTTCTTCTATGTTCTCTCTGTTTTCTTTCTTTTCTATTTGTTGTTTCTTTGGTGTTGATTTGTGGACAGGAAAGAGATCGACCTAGGGTCTTAACATAATGATCTTCAAAAGAAAATTCAATTAATTCTAGTGAGTTATAGATCTCGATAAAAAGAGTAAAATGATACTTCTTTCTTTTATTTTGGATGAGAAACTTCAAAGAAGAGCAAATAAATAATGACGGTGAAGAAAAGATGACCTCCTACACCAAAGGAGATTTAGAAAAGCGCTCCAATTGATATATATCAAAATATGGGAATAGTAACTATGTAGGCAACATGCGTGTTTGCTAATGTGTGGATAGGTGTGCATGTAATTCCAGAAACCAAGTTCTTCAGATGCAGTGAGATATGCAACTTTCACAACTACAACAAACCGAGAGAAGAAAATCACCGTCATTTTGACCATTTTGACCTTCTTCCATTAGCATTCCATTGGTTTTCTGGGTGACCCACACTTGTAATGGAACCCGAGTTTCCTACATAGATAACAAGAAGTTAGATAATATCTTAACCAGAAATACAGAAAACATGCATAGAAAGGAAAAGGTCAGGTACTGTCCTCCAATTCTCTAGTCCAATCATAAATCCATATGATGATTTATTGTCTATAATTGATAAATTCATTAAAACAACTATCTTTACACATATAAGATCTGAAAATGCAATCCACAAAACAAAAAGAACGTAAATAATCGTATGATGGAGGAATAGAAAAGACATCCATTACCGCTGACAAGTAAGGCATTGTAATAAAAATAAATTAAGAAGGTATGTTTATTGTTCTTGAAACGAAGTACCTATTCAATGAGCATATAATTGGATAAACAGTTAATTGGTTACAGGGATTCAGGCATGAATGGAATGTGAGAAAGCACCACAAAAATGAGTGTAATAACAGTAAGTAGGACTGGAAAGAGCATTGTTCTCCGAAAAGAAAAACCAAAGTCAAAAACAAATTCAGCTGCAGTTCACCTAGTGTTATTCACATCAAATCAAATAATGAATGTTAACTCGTCTTTGAAACAAGTTATGTACACAAACCATTTCTATTTGATCCCTCAGCGACTCTTTATGAGATCGACCATTTTCCTGTGATAGCCATCGTCCTAGTAATGTACTTTTAACATAATACATATAACGAATAGTGGCACCCTTGTAAGATGGTGGTATGCAGGTAGGAAGCATTGATCGAACGACATCTGTAATAACACTGAACATTTTCAGAATTGCCATACATAACCAGAATAGTAAATTAAAGCAGAGAAAGACAAATGAGACCTTAATATAAGACAACTTGTGTCAGGTGGCTTTGTTTTTAGATCATTCCTATGAAAGAGCTTTTCATGAGCTCCATTGGTGGTGGATTTCACCTTCTAAATCCATCCCTATTTGGAATTTTTTTCTCAAGTCTATCCCAAAAAGGAGGGGGAGGCTCTCGAAGCATCAAAGCTAAACAGAAAAGCTTCCAAAGAACTAAGTCTAAACATAAACAGACTCAGGAATGACAACAATACACCATATTACATACCAATCTTGGGAAACAAACCATATATAAGACATCATCACTCACAGTTTTGTTTGATTGGAAACAAAAGAAACTTTCATCAGAGTATACATATATAGAGAGAGAGAGAGAAGAAAAACAAAGATGATGAGGAACAAACCCAAACGAAGGGGATTACTAAAATTCCACCAGTTGCCTTTAAATAAATAAAACATATATATTGTTACAAAAAGATCACCAAAGAGTTCCAAACGGAGACCAAAAAAGCAATTAAGTCCCACACTTGCTCTTTATTTCTAGATTTGTGTTTATATCTTTTTCTACAATTACAAATAACCAGGATTTCATTGAGAACAAAGGAAAGTATTCAAAGGACATAAAAAATTACCCAGAAAAAAGAGTCAAACTAAGTAAAAGGTGCTACAATCATGATAAGACCCACAGGATGATTACAAAAATCCTTAACCACCTTCATCCTGGAATTTATATTTTCACCGACAGCTAAAGGAAAAGGAAATAACAGAATTCCAGCAACTGTTGTGTGCTTTGGAAGGCAAAAAACCATCGCAGCTTCCTGATAATAAGCTCTGGTCATTGGATTCAACTGGTAACCACACTGTTAAATCTGTCAAAGCACCTGAAGCAGCCTCAGCTCCACTGGAAAAGGATTTGTTCAAAGCTTTATGGAAATCCAAAAGTCTCAAAAGGGTTAGCATCTTGATCTGGGTTATGATATTTGGGTCCCTCAACTGCTCGGTCACTCTTCAGCATAAGCTCCAGGATCATTACTTATCCCCAACAATCTGTCCCTTTTGTTTAGCAAGCAGTGAAGATCTTCAACATTTGTTTTTTGATTGTCCCTTCTCTAGAAATTGCTGGTGGAAGATTTTTTCATACTTTAATGTGGTATGGGCCTTTGGTCATTAATTTTGTGATAATGCCTCCCAAGTGATAAGAGGCCCCTCATGACCCAAGGCTCAAATATTATGGCCAAATGCAATTAAAGCTATGTTATCAGAACTTTGGTTCAAATGCAACCAAAGAATCTTCCGCAGCAAAGCTTAGACTGGACAGACAGATTTGGGTCAGCACGACTTACTACTAGCCAAAGAAATCTATTAAAGCTATGCTATCAGAACTTTGGTTCAAATGCAACCAAAGAATCTTCCACAGCAAAGCCTTAAACTGGACAGACAGATTTGGGTCAGCTCGACTTCTTGCCTCCTTATGGTGCTCACAATCCAAATACTACTAGCCAAAGAAATCTATTATTTGATTTGAATATTACTTGATGTGGATATAATGAAGGCGCTACGGTTGTATTAACCTAGTTGAGATGGCCTGGTGCGCCTGTTGATCCTACTTTTGATTTATATGTCTCATTGTACATGGCTTTTATTTGTACCTTGAGCTATTGCTCTTTTCATTATATCAATGAAAAGTTTGTTTCCATTTCAAAAAAAAAAAAACAAAGCCTAAATAGAAACATGAAATTAGCAAGAAAATGCACATTGTCACTAAGCATATCAACCCGTCTAAAGGGTTTATTGTTTCCTCTCGAACCAAACCACACAAACCCCATGGAGCCACAAATATTGTCCCTTTTCACAAAAGGGTGATTAAAGGAGGAGTTCCACAACCATGGAACTACATCCATAAGGCTAGGCTATGTTTTTTTTTCTAAGGCAACAAGGCTTTTCATTGATAAAATGAAAAGAGACTAATGCTCAAAATACCATAAGGCTAGGCTATGTGAAAACAAAATGCCTCAACGAAGCAAGTCCAAACTGCAAAAACATAATCACAGGTCCACAAAAGGTGATTAAGACCCTTGGTTGCACGACTCACACCACACCTCTAGAGAGGATACCATATTGCGGCCCTACCAGGCAAGGCGTCTTCCTTAAAACCCAATCCAAGGTGTTAACTTTTTTATGAGGGCCTACTACAAAGAATTTAGCCTTCTTCAAAATCACCTTTCTAGGAAAAAGGAGAGGGGTTCACCAAACAATGGAAAAAGGAGTGGCAAGAAAACACTTTGGGAACTAAAGACGTATATGGCAAAGGGAATTTTTTATGATGCACACCTCAACTAATCTCATGGAACCATTGTCTCGTTCTATTATATTTGGTCGTCACCGATTTAGGATTAAATCTTAAATAGGTGGTGACCATGTGATTTGAACACATTCTACAAACATCCCTTTTACTCTTTCACATGCCACAATGTTGGTGGTCCTCAACCAGTCAACTGTTCAAAAGGACCCTTTTTCAAAGAACAAAGCTCCCACCATCTTTCAACAATTCAAAACCTTGGTGGAAAACTTATATAGTTCTACCATCAAAACTCTCAAATGATGTGATGGAGGAAGGGAGTTTAAACCAATTATTCAATTTGCCAAGGATAAAGAAATTGCTATTCAAATGTCATGTAAATGGTCATGTAGAAAGAAAACGCCTACACATAGTTGAAATTGGTCTTGCTCTTTTGGCTCCAGCTTATATGCTTTTGCATTATTGATGGAATGCCTTCCATACTGCCACTTATCTCAAATGCCTTCACCCATGATTCACGATCAAAGTCCTTGCAGCATTCTTTTTTTTTCTATGAAATCGACAACTTTCATTGAGAAAAAATTAAAGAATATAAGGCCATACAAAAAAAAAAACCTCTAAAGGAAGGGGTTCCAACTAAGTAAGATGTACCGAAGGAATAATTACAAAAAAGCTTTGATACCGAAGCCCAAAGTGACACATAAAACCTCACAAAAGATCAAACCTCACCAAGACCCCTATCCCTACCTCTAAACAATCGATTGTTCTTCTCCTCCCAAATATCCCATAAAATAGCACACACCCTAGCAAACCACAAATACCAACCTCTCTCTGAAAGGCGGGTGGAGGAGGAACTCCCATCATCACACGAAGGTGCCGCCGGCCAACAATCCAAACATTAAATTCCTGCAAAAAACAACTCCACACTTCCCTCGCATATGGGCAATCCCAGAGGATATGCTCTAAATCTTCCTCCACCTTTTGACAAAGAATACAGCAGGGACGCTGTTAATGAGGTCATCTTCCTAGCAAGTCTATCTAAGGTGTTCACCCGACCAAGCAAAACTTGCGAAGTAAAGAACCTAACTTTCTTAAGAATCTTAATCCTCCAAATCACATCAAAAACCGACTCCCAAACAAGGGATGGATCCAACAACAACTTGAAGAAATACTTGCAAGAAAAGACTTCACTCAGATTAGGACTCCAAACACGAATATCCCTCCTCCCAACCCTAAAATTACACTCCTCTAATAGTGAAAGAAGAGAGGCAACCTCCATCGTTTTCCTATTAGACAAATGGCAACAGAACTCGAAAGAAAAAGACACAGAGTTACCATCCCTAACCAAGAAGTTTGAGACTGAGCGACTTTTGGAGGAGGACAAATGATAAAGATGGGGAAAAACAGAGCATGGGGGACTATCCCCCACCCACTGATCTTCCCAGAAATATGTATTCTTGTCATCCCCCACTATACAATGGACCAAATGAGAAAAAGAAGGACGCACAAGAGAAATATCTTCCCAAGGATTTTGGTGTGTGCTTTTAACCCCTTTAGCCATCCAATCAAAAGGATGGTTACCATGCTTACTCACGATGGTCCTATGCCACGAGGATTCGGGCTCATGGGCAAAATGCCAAAGCCACTTATCCAACAAAGTTTGTTACGACACCTTAAATTACCAACCTCCAATCCTCCTTGGTTAACAAGGTGCCCAACAACCTCCCAACTAACCAAATGAGAACCCTTCCCTTCACCCACCCCTTTCCATAGAAAATCTCTCGTAAACTTCTCAAGGCTCTAGCAAACCATACTAGGAGCCCAAAAAAGCAAGAGATAATACACAGGAATACCACCAAGCACCGATTTGATCAAAGTTAGCCTGCCAGCTTTGGCGAAAAAACCTCTCTTTCATAAGGCCTTACGAACCTTATCAAAAATAGGGCCCCAAGAAGATGTGGCCCCCGGGTTGCCTCCCAGCGAGGGCCCGGGGTAGGATGTAGGAAAGGAGCCAACCTCACAACCAATCACCTCCACCCATCTCCAAAGTTTATCCTGATCACAATTAATGCCCAAAATTTGGCACTTGCTCCTATTGATTCTAAGCCCCGACATGTCCTAAAAAAAGCCCACCGTATGGTTAAGGATTGAGAAAGAATCTTCATTCTCAGAACAAAACAACATCGTATCATCAGCAAACTGGAGATGCGAGAGGGTAATCTCATTCATGCTAACTCTAAAAGAGTTCAATATTGTTTCCTTCCATCCCTTTTAAAATGAGTCAGCTTAAAACATCCACGATGATTAAGAACAAGAAAGGAGACAAAAGGTACTCCTGTCTTAACCGTCTAGAAGCCTGATCGACTCTTAGGGGCTCCATTGATGAGGATAGAATAGTTCACATTTCTAAAGCATCCCCACATCCACGTCCTCCATTTATACCCAAAGCTTTTCTTCTACATCACCTTATCCAGAAAAGTCCCAATCAACATGATCATAAGCTTTTTCGCCAACTCAGATCCTTTGGCACAACTTGTTACCCTTGTTTGAGGCCCTTTCAACAACAAAATTTAGATTTTCAAACGGAGAAATATGTGTTCATGCCTTCCAACTCGATCACATTTGGGATTTAGTCCCTTTGATTGCCTCTCAACATGTGGTAGACACTTACAACATCAAGCAGGATGTGGATGGCCATATTCAACATTTTAAAGCCTGTCTTGTGGCTAAAGGCTATCTTCAGACCACGAGTATTGACTACGGTGAAACCCATAGTCCTGTCATCAAGCCATCTTCAATTAGGTTTTTCTCGCTTTAGCTCTCACTTTTTTTAATTGAAAAAGCCACTTTTATTGGGGAAAAATGAAAGAATTTGGGCAACAAAAACTAGCCTACAGAAAGGAGGAGAACCCTCTATAAAAAGGGACTCCCACTATACAAATAACGCATATAGAATAGTTACAAGAAGCATTCGAATTTGAAGCCCACAGAGAAACATGATAACGTACAATGTGTTCAAAACATTCTTTAAACATCCCATTCACTCTTACTTGGCACTGGCCTATTCGGCAACTCAACATTAGTAACGTGTTCCTTCATAGCACTCTCACGGAGCCCGAAGGAAGTGTATATATCCCAAACTTAGGGACAAATGCATCCCAAGTATCTTCATTATGTTTGTCATCTTCGTAAGGCTATTTATGGACTCAAACAAGCCCCTCATAATTGATAATAAGAATTGAAATCTTACTTATTTCGTGGCAAATTCATTCAATCTAAGGGGGATATGTCCTTATTTATGCATCAGGCTTCTAACAGCTTTTTTTTTTTTTTTTTTTGCTCATATATGTTGATGATATCATCTTAACGGGTTCCTCTTGGGCTCTTCTTGATGCCTTAATCTTGTAGTTACATAAGGCTTTTGCTATTAAAGATCTTGTTCTTAGGCATTCAAGCACAATTCACGAACAATGGCCTTATTTTCTCTCAAACAAGTACATCCAAGACTTACTCGATTAAATTTGCAACATCTCAAGCCTATCCTAAGGTGACTGATAAACAACTCTATCATGTAATGGTGAGTCGACAGTTGATCCTCAATTCTGTCGTAACACTCTTGGATCTCTACAATATATGCAACACATTCGCCCAAAGATTGTTTTTCACTTGCCTAAAGATTGTTTTTACTATCAACAAATTGAAGCAATTTAATCAACAACCCACTCTTCTACATTAGGGTACTCTCAAATGTGTCCTTCGTTATTTACAATACTCTTCAAAGGGCTCTCCCTTCACATACTTTTGTCCTCTATCTTTCAAGCTTTCTGATGTAGATTGGGCATCTTTTCCTGATGTCGCAAGTCAGTAGGAGGCTATTGTCTTTCTTAGTTTCTCTCTAATGTCATGGACTTCCAAAAAGCAAAAAGTCGTTCCACACCCTATAACTGAAACACAGTAGCGTACTCTCTCTGATGTTGTTTGTGAATTGTTGTGGGTTCAAGCTCTTCTTCATGATTTTCATGTCAACCTCTCTTCTCCCTCAACTACATGGTGTAATAACATTTCCGTTGTTTCCCTTGCTCGCAATTCAGTTTTTCAATCAAGCATATCGAAATCGATGTTGCTTTCATTCCAATCAAGTTCCCATAAGCTCGTTATCCAACACGTTCACTCTCTCTTTTAATTTGTTGATTGACTAACTAAAGTGTTACCTCCTCATTATTTTCTATTGCTTCATGACAAATTCAGGATTCAATTCTCTCCCTCGCAAATGTTTGAGAGGGCTTGTTAAGACAGAATCTATGTTTTCACTTTGCACATGATTACTCACTTTTGTACGTATCATCTTTCATGGTTGACTTTTTTTAGCATTTGTTTGCATTAGGTATTGTAATCTATTTCTTTACATGACACTTTAGGGGGTGTTTAAGGTGAGGAGTGGAATAGTGAGGAGTAAGGAGTTATGAAGTCTAGAAAGTTGTGAACTCCTGGGGTCAGAAGTTGATATGATATAGAATTGATGTTTTTTAGTAGTAGGACCCCCAAACTCCTTGAGCCAAACAAGGAATGGAGTTCACAAACTCTTACTTCCTTACTCTACTTCTCAACTCCTTGGCCAAACACTCCCTTAATAAGTTAGATTTTCCTTCATCTTCTTCTTCCTTCATTGATTGTATATTTAAGAGGCTGAACCTCTTCTTGAAAATTAAGTTTCCAATCAATAATATAGGTAGAAAGCAGTTACTCCTTAAAAACTCCTTTAAATTCAGACTCTATGACTTAAACTAAGGGAACGGCAGTCGCAGAATATGAAATAAGTAATATCCAAGTGAATGACATGCATATCAACAACTAGGATACGGAAATATTGTGCATAGAACACATGGGCTTACATGACTTTGTAGCCCCCGAAGATATTATCTGATTTGAAACTATTGATTGTACCGAGCAGTCCATGAACACATGTTCACCTGGCAAGACCAAAAGACACGAAATTGAACTACATCAGCTAGGAAAGCCGATGCAATCTTTAAAAACAATAAATCAATAAGTAAACTTTGCAGAACCATTCAAATTCTACAAAATGACAAGTACTGATTTCCTTTCATTTCTCCAAAAAGGAAAATTGCCTTTGGATGAAATGTCTCTCAGTCAGATAGAGAGTTTACTGAACAACTTTACAAAAGGGAACGGAATAAAAGCTGATAACAAATTGCCACGAATAACAATCACACAGGACACAAGGAGAAGGCAACGGTTGAGAACAGTATCATATAGAAGGGACTTGGAACCTCTCCGTTGTTTGGATCCAGGGATTGGCTTCTGAGTGCTAAACCACTGAGCGTCCAACTTCTGGAGCCCAATAATCTCAAAACTAAGTCGTTCGATCAAAAGAGAGCAGTCAAATTGAGCGACAGAGGAGCAAATTTCAATAGTAACAACAACCGGATCGCCAGGCCTATACACATCTTTATCAGAACGAAGTTTCAGGCCAGGAAAAACCTCGCTCTTCGCCGAATTCTCGACCTTATCAGCAGAAGCACCGGTTCCGAAAATGGAAAACCTAGATCCAAACATTGGCCTCTGCTTTAGATGCCACTTTTCCACTTCCTATACGTCCTCTTTGAGAGTTTCAGGGGAACTCACGTCGCTGTTCGTGGGTTCGAAAGCTGTCGTCCCACGTTACGGAACAGACGTTGGAGCCCTCGAGCCGCCGTGGGTCTGCGCCACAGTCGCCGGAGAACGCAAGGAACCCGCGTCGTCTCTCAAATCGAATGCTTCAGCTTCGTGAGTGTGTGTCGCCCCTTGCGTCGGAAGAAGTTGCTGAAGGAGGACGGGTCGCCGGAAGGTTCGTGGTACCGTCAGTGCGTGAAGAGGAGGAAGCGAGGTGGCTTTTCGGGTTTTTTTTTTTCCTTTTTTTTTTTCTACAATAACAGCCACGGAGTTTGAATCCCGACCTCAAGGCAGTAGGTAGTTACCTACATATCAATCCCGATTAATTATATTTATTTTGGAAAGAAAATAAAGAAACATATGTGATATTTTGTTATATTTATAAATATTATCAGTAATTTTTATTTAAAATAATTTTCTTACATTTTTTAATTTTTTAAAATTACATTAATTAAAACTTATTTAATTATTGCATCAATTCAAACTAACTTTTAAGTTAAAATAAGTATGATATTTATATTATCAACCTCGAAGTTAGAGATTTGAAATAGTGATGGATTTAGAACTTCGTATTAGAGAGGCACAAATGTATATAAAGTTAGAAGTTTAGTCCATGATCGTTTAGATTTTTATTTATATAGTCCTTAACTTTAGAAAATGTCTAATAAGTTTTTGAATTCTCAATTTATGTGTTTAATAAATTTTTAAAATATCAATTTTGCATCCAATCTCTCTCTTACATATTCAATAATGTTAAAAGTTAAATGTTATATTAAACATTAAATTTAAATTTGTATTTAGTTGGCATGAGTGGACATTTTTAAAATTAATGTATTCAATAACTACAGACTTTCAAATTTAAGATTCAATTCATTTAGACACAAAAATAATTTTTCATTGTCTTATAAAACAGTTAATTTTTAAATATTTTAAATATTTTTTAGATCAATCTATTTTAGGTGAATGGATATATGATATCCAGATTAAGTAATACTAATTACAAAATTATTATAATTTTTTATAGAATTATTCACCTAAATATATAAGCTAAAAATCATTCAATCAATTTTCATAAAATAATTTTATATAGATCTAAAATAATGGTATATTTCTAGAAAAATTAAAATTGAATTAAGCTTTCTAAATCTATTTTAAATGTACTGAAAATTAAAATATTTTATATATTTTTCAAAAACTAAAAATCAAAATTAAAATAATACATAAATATAATGGTGAATAATTCATTAATATATTTATTTGTTTGAAGAATTAAAACCATCAAAATTAAAATTTACTAAAAGTTAAAATGTTGTATATATTTTTCAAAATTTAAAATAATATATATTGAATATGGTGAATAAGATCAATACATAAATATTTTTAATATTTAAAAACAATCCAAACTAAAAATAAAAAGAGAAATAAAAAAGTGTGTCACGCAATACTTAAATATCATACATTGTGCCCCTCCTTACCACTAAAACATATTTTGTTTCCTTATAAACATATCATTAAACAAAATATTAATGGAAAACAAATTTATTGAAACATACAAATTATTTATAATTAGTTTGTTTGCATTAAATCACTAAGACAACCAATCAGTTTTAGCAAAATAGTCTAATGTACTCTAAGTGACATTTATTTTGCAATGATGTTTTAGTGAGGCAGGACAAAAGTCACTGTAGGGATTAAGTGCTCTTTCACTGAAATGAGACAGTCTCAATCTATTAGATAGAAGCAACACCTTGTCACTGTAACTAACATTCACCATTGTTTGGTTCAGAATTTGTCAACTTATTTAATAATTCTTGTAAGTGTAACCCCTCATTTTAGGTTCTAGAGTTCTGACCCAATGAGCCAACCGTAGGAAAAAATCGAATGGGTCATCCTAAAGTAACCCTATCCATTTCTGAAGATCGAATAAAGTGTCATGCAAAAATGTCATCCTTTAGGGGGACACCCACAATACCACGAGGCCATGTATGAAACTTTACTTCAACCTAATGAGAGAGATCGAGGGATGTATTGTCACACGTCGCGCTCCCACTTACTATGAATGCTCTCTCCATTCACCTTGATATTGATCTATACAAATGCCACCCATAGGGGGACACCCATGGCACCTTGAGGCCAAGTATAGACCTCACGGTGTGAATTTTAAGGAGAAACGTGAAGAGGATAAAATGAAGTATCATATACCTCAATAGGAGAAGCTTATCAACCCTATGAGGATTGGCGACTCTTAAGAGATTCACTTTGTACTGGGACAGATCGTATTAGCGAGTCTGTAGCCAGTACAATTAGGAAACCCCTTCACTATGGGAAGTATCATTTGGGAATATGTTACAGTGGAAAAAACGTCTATTTCCAGTGTGGAAAGGCAGGTCATATCAAGAGGAACTATCCTTAATTAGTTCGAGAAGTTCAAACTGTTAAACAACCAAGACAAACTTGATGGAATATACAAGTATGCAACAAAGCAAACAGAATCAATTAGCACTCCAAATACATTTACTTTGAGATCTAAAAGCATGCTTTTGCAATAAAAACACAAGAGGGTTTCTATTCACATACCTTTGATGAATTCTCCCTTATCCAAGCTGCTCTTCACGTTAATTCAGCTCCAAATCAACAGTGAACCACCAAGAGATCTTCTCTACTATTCTCAGCCTTGAAGTGGTGGAACTCGAATTTGAGTGAATTAGGTGAAGGTATTTATGGGTTTGAGAGGGAGAAGAGCATGAACTAAACTAATTTCTCCAACTCTATCATTCTCTTATTCTTTATCATTCAATGTTTTTAATCACTAAATATATGCAAGCAACTTTATCAACTTCATTGCCAATGTCTGCTTCAATAATTGAAGTGGGATTTTTATATGCTTGTAGGAAGAACACCTCCTATTTGAGGTGTTTGTGGGACAAACCTACTTAATCCAATTTTTCCAATTTTTCCAAATTTTTTATTTCAAAATTTAATTATTAAAAAATTAATTAAAAATTATTTAATTAATTCATAATTAATCAAATGCAAAATATCAAAATCCAATTTCTTAAATTGAATTTAAAATTGGAATTTGATTTAATTTTTAATTATTTAATTTAATATCAAATTAATCACACACCTAATTTTAAACATGAATCTCATTCATGCAATTAATATTTAAATCAATATTTAAATATTCTAAACTCTCCAATTTTTTTTAATTTCAATATATTAAACGTTAATTATATCGAATATAATTAAACAAACCCTAATTTGATTTTGAATTTATTCAAGTTCAAACCGTAATTCAATTTGAACAATTCAAATTGATATCATTCCAAATTCACTCAATTTATTAATTCAAGGTATTCATGTTTTACGAGCTAGTAGAGGGAGCTTATGGACCTACAAATCATAAGCTCCAACGATTAAGATTAATTGGCTAAAACTCTTTAGTCTGAATTAATCAATATTTGTTAACTATCGAGTCACACCACTATAGCTCGATAGTTGCACTCTTCTCACTATAGATATACTTATGTCCACATGATTTAACCATAATCAGTAAGTCGACCTTTCGCAAGTTGTTCATAATAACGGTTGGGTCAATATTCTATTTTACCCCCGATATTACGTCTTGTTCCTTAAGTTCTTACTGATCCTCTAATGAACAATTGGTTTATGATCTAATCACTAAACCAGATCCCTCTTAGGCCAATGAGAGGGTGGGCCCCTTGTTCAAGATCTGGATATAATACTAAAGAGAACAACCTTTCTCCTATCCCTAAATCGGGTAGGCGTGAATTCCGTCTTGCACCCTATGTCCCCAGGTATCTACCGGGTCTTACCCTTGAAATGGGAGGCTTATTGAGCTAGCGCTGTTAAGCCAACTCTCACCCATGCAAATCTAAGGATAATCTCGAATAGACAGGAGTTCATAATTAACTCAAGATTAAGATCGAGTTACCTAGGTCATCTAAGCGAAATAGTCAGTCTTAAACAGTAAACGACATTATATATTAAGAGTGACTTATTTCTTAGTTTGATCTTATGCAAACTCATTATATAGGATGCGCACACTCCTCTTGTCAATGCATGAATGAATCTGGATCACTTCGTTTGTAGTATCTTTACAATAACTTGTAATAGCTATAGAGTAGGCTACATCCGATAGTGTTACCAAAATAAGGTACCTAATCTTAATTATGTACTATAGACCATTTTGGCTATTTACTCGAACTTTGATCCATCTTTATGTCTCTACATAAAGTTCAAGTATTCATGTAATAGCCATGGATCTTAGTTTATTGGATTTAGGCTTTATGAATGCAATTAATAGATTCAATAATAACTTTATTGAATAAATATTGAATAACATTTTTATTGATAATAGAATATGTTTAATTTTACAAACTGTGAGTTTTAGGATATAAAATCCAACAAAACTGAAGTAAGAGGAGAAGGTTCTAGTGGTGCCAAGCAGAAAGGAAGTGTAAGGCAACTACAACAATAGGGCAGAATGTATGCAGTGACTCAACAGGAGTTCGAGGAACCGCCAGATAATGTAACAGGTAAAGTAACTCTGAATGAGTAGATTGTCTTTATGTTAATAAGTCCTGATATTGTTGTCTCTTTCGAGCATGTTCATTTGTATTTTGTTAATGTTAGAAAGTATGTAAGACGAAATATGTTATTTTGCAATGGTTGAGTATGTGGTAATGGTAAGAGAATATCATAGCCACTGTAAGTAACATCAGAAGGATAGTAACTAAAGGATGAGTGTAGTTAAAGGAACCGTGAAGTTAAGAAAGTTAATATCAAAGTGGCGTAGCAGAAGCGTAGTAATAGAGAAGGTTATAAAACCTTAAACCGGAATAGGTTCGAACAAATTTTGGGGACAAAATTTCTTAAGGGGGAGGTAATTGTGAAACCCGAACCCTACTTTCCCTAGTGGTGTTCAAAAAACTCAATAACCTGAGCAACCCAGACTACCCAACCCAAACCGTAAGGGTTGGGTTGGGTTAGATTTTTTTAGGGTTGGGTTGGGTTAAAAGTTATAAAAAATGTTATTTTTAGGTCAGGTCTCGAGTCTATAGGTATTAGGGTCGGGTTGACCCGACCCGACCCGAACATATTACATATATAATATATATTTCTTAAAAAAACAAATAAAATGAAGAAACCCTTGGCTGAAGGGCAGCCCTCGCGCACATGCAATTAAATTCAGTGTAAGGCTCTTGTTTGTTTAGATGTGGCAACTAGGTGAAAGTCTACTTATTTAATGCTTGAACATACAATTAAATTAGAGAAAGCTTTTAGAACTTTAGAGGAGGAGAAAGAGGATTCAGATTTTATTGATTACTTCGAGGAAGATGATCGTGGAAATAAAAGATTGGGCCCCCAAGTACATCTGATTGGTTGACTGTAGGTGTGTTTATTAAGTTTTTAAAGAGGTATTATGATACCACCACAACGATAAGTGGATCTTCATATGTGACTTAGTTATAAGAAAATTAATAAAATTTAGTTTGCTTTAAACAAATGGAGCAACAATACCAACTCTATTCTAAATATGATGGCTATAAATATGAAGACCAAGTTTGATAAGTATTGGGGGTTCGCTTGAAAAAATGAATAAATTGATGTTTGTGGCTATAGTGATTGATCCTCGGTACAGATTAAAGTATTTGAATTATTGTCTTTCCAATGTTTATGACAATGATGTGGTTAAGGATATGGTTGAGAGTGAAATTATATTTGTATCGTCTATATGACTTTTACAAATCACATAACACTTCACTTCAAGGTAGTCATAGTACCAATGATTCTCAACAATAAAAAACTGTCAATATAAATGAAGATGATCATGGGGTGGACGAAGATATAGATGATCGTGGATAACTTTTAAGAGGTTGAGAGAAGAAGAAAGTTCTTTGGAAGTGGAGAATGATTTGTCTTCTTATTTGTCTGACAAGGTTATAGAAGATAAAGATGATTTTGAGATATTGTATTGGTGGAAAATGAATGGCTACAAATATCCCATTTTATCAAAAATTGTTCGAGATGTTTTGGCAGTTTCGATTTCTACAGTCACTTCTGAATCTGTGTTTAGTAGGGAGGATTCTTGATTCCTTTCAAAGTTATTTGAATCCAAAAATAGTGGAGGCCTTGATATGTACACAAAATTGGATTCGTGTCGGCTTAGTGTTACTAGATCTCCATCCACAACTTGAAGAGTTGGAGACTTGGGAAAATATTGAGTCAAGTAATTAAATGAATTTTTTATTGTACATATCTAACCTGTTTAATGCTCAAATAATTAATATATTTAATTTTGCATGATTTTTTTTGTAGAAAGTCCATCCTCCTCTGTTGTTTTGAAATAAGGAATTGAATTTGGAGCATAATAATGATTTTAGTGGTAAGTTTTACTACCATAAGATCAAATATTATTATTACTTATAAATGATCCTCTTGGTTTAATGTATTTGTAATTTTTCCAGGCATTGAGAAGTGAAGAGACCAAAGATGAGGAAGAAAACTTACTTAAGTCATTCTTCATACTCATGGTGCTTTTTAATGATTTGGAATTTTATGTAATGAGCCAATAATTATTATTAAACTTGGATTTTTTATTGAACTTGGAATGATTATTATTAAACTCTGAGTAGAGACTTTGAACTTGAACATTTGAATTGAATTATTTGAGGAAGTTTCTTTTGAAGTTTATACTGAATTTATGGTGGTTGTATTTTAATGTCAATGCTAAAATTTCACATAGATTACATGTTTTTTATTATTAAATGTTTATTAATCGATATAATATATCTAGAATTAGTTTACTTTTGTAAATATGAAGGTTCACAAAAATCAAATTGTTCAATAGAAAAGGATTAAGGAAGTAACGAAAAAAAGTCAAAATTAAAAAAAAAAAAAAACCGGTGACTCAACCCAATCAAACCCAAAAATTTTGGGTTGGGTTGACCCTCCAAAAATGAACTAATAGGGTTCATTATTAGCCAACCCAAATTTTTAGGTTGGTTCATACAATTCTTCCAACCCGGACCATGTACACCCCTAACTTTCCCTACTTAAATATATTATTTGTTGAGATTAGTAAAATGAGGGGTTAAATATTTGAGTTAATGCAGAATTGTAGGAAAATTGGTAAATGATAAGGAAATGAAGAAGGAAAATGTTTAAGTATTGGATACTTGGCTTTCAGGTGTTTTTAAGTTATCCTAGTAAGAAGAAAATTTTGGCTAAGTGTTGGCCATGAAAATGGTGGGCGAGCATCGAGTAAATACTAGGCGAGCATTGAGTAACAACTATGCATGAGCAAGAAAAGGATCGTGCATCGAATATGCATAAATGAAGAAGAGAGATCGAGCATTGAGTTTAGGCAATGCGTGAGCGAGGAAGGGATCGTGCATCGAGTATGCGATCGAGTATCATTGAGTAATTACCATCGAGTAGGCCATTGAGCATCAAGTTTTGCATGAGCGATCAGCCTTAAGCACCATTTAAGAAGGCCAGCTGGATCGGTTTAGTGAGATCAGCCCACTAAGTGGTTGTTGTGGCAGCCTATTAAGGATGAATGGATGGCAGATTCAAGTACAAAAGGGGAAAGCTGCTTCAAAAAGTTGTTTTAAACAAACCACTCGAGCATTTAAAGAGATTCCAAAACCATATGAAAAGCTAAAGAAGTCTAGTTGATAGTGGAGAGCTGCCGAAAGAAGAAACCACCAGACACTTGTTGAAAATTTGAAGAAAGTATAAGAAGGTCAAGCTCTCGGGTAATCTAGGGCCAGTGCTAGAGTTTTGAGAATTTTGGCCAAACTACGAAGAATTCTGAGCTCAAATTTTAAGATAAGCACCTTAAGGCATTTCTAAGAAATTCGTAGAAGGAAGTTTCTTGAGAAAAGCTCTGGAAAATAAGTTATTAAATGAGTAAATTAAATTTGGAATTCTATGAATAAGCAGGCAGCTGCTTGAGTTGAACAAGGCAGCTGTTTGTGGTTGAACGTATGCATACGGCCTGAAGCAAGCTTTGGTGTGTGTTGGGGCTGTGTGTTGGGCATTTTAGGCAACCATAAATTTCATGGACGCTCCAGGGAAGGCCAGCAAGTAAGCGCCTAAGACAAGGAAGGCCGAAGGAAGGGCAAGCGTTGATATTAGTGTGGCTACCTAGCCAAGCCTAATTTCTAAAGTTATTCTAAGTGTTCAACGCCTAAGAGGGTTTATGTTGGAAGGTAAGGTCATTTTATGAGAAATATTATGAGTTTAAAGTATGAAAGTTAGTCTCAAAAGGGAGGCCATAGCTAGTAGCTAAAATATGTTGTTATGTTCAAAAGGTTGACACCAATAGGAGAAGCTTATCAACCCTAGGAGGATTAACCAAGGTTGTGAGTGACTATAAACGTTTTGTAAATGTTTTGAATGTTTTACTTAGATTTTATTTTCTTTAGTTAAAGTTATTCTCATGCTAGCTTATTCTAAAGCAAGTTTTCGAAGCAAACCAAGTTTAGAAAGAATGTCAATCCATACTAGTTTTAAAAGAGAATGTCTAACATATGTTTAAAGTAATGATGTACTAAGTGATATGATGCATGCATTAGTTGTTATGTGCTAATACATGACTTCAGTAAGCTTGTTAATGGAGTAATTTACTTAAAAGTTATGAAGAGCTCAACGCATGCTAGGTTATAAAGATTTAAAGTACAAATTCAGTTAATGAACTTTTGATGTTTATGAGCATACGTTAGGTGCAAAGTTCTTATGAATGTTATATTTATGACACCATGTTTTCAGTAAGTCTTTCTATGAAAGTATTTTCTTATGATAAATGAATAGCTTAATAATGAAGTACTAGGAGAAAGTATCTGAGCTTAATTTTAGTTATGATCCTTGATGTCAGGATCCAGATTGGTTGTACGTGTACGTATGTCAAGAATAAAGGTTTAGGATAGAGGGTTGAGCAAAAGGATCTCTCCCTCAAGAGAAGATTAAAATGGAGGGTTGAGCAAAAGGGTCTCTCCTTCACATGAAGATCAATGAATAGGTGATGGCAAAAGGAGAGTTGGACAAAAGGGTTCCCTCTCTGAACCTTACTTAGTTCAGTTATGTTTTCAGGTATGATATGTTTTAAAAAGGTTTTAAGTAAAGTCCATGTTTATGATTGGGGAATCGAATAAAAGGGTTCTTTCTCAACTGAGGATCAGACCAGCTATGTTCTAGAAATATTATGTTTTTAAGTTATGCACAAATGTTTGCTTGGCCAGTTTTCAGTTTCAGATTTCAATTACCAGTTTCTAGTTCAGCATTAGATTTATGTTTTAAATTTAGTCACTCACTAGGCTAATAGCTCACCCTGTTTTAAATGTTTTCTTTTCCAGGTAGTGGTCATCTCCTTGCTTCTATATGTACATATATGTAAATATTTACAAATGTTTTCTCACACTGCGCTGCTGCTCTGCCACTTAAAGATTAGCTGAAGGAAACTTAGGTGGTTACTTTGTAAATATTTGTACACATGTGATGCATATTAGGGACTAGTTTTGAGTCTATGGGACCCACTAAACCTTGCTTCTATATGTACATATTGTAAATTACCATGAATGGTACCCTAAAGTTGTCTTAAAGTTCGAAGTCCAGTTAGTTCTTGAATGACATTTATGATGTTCAAGGTTCCTAAATAGGTCAGCTAGGTAGTAAGTGCCACATAAGGTTTGGTAACTACTGCAATCACATTTCCTTCTAGGTTAAGAGGGTAAACTGGGAGGGAGTGTGACAGATGTGGCTTGTGATCTTCCTTAACTATGTAACTTAGACCGAAATAGGTAAGCTTTCACTATTAGGTGGGGAATAGGAGATTGAAGAGTCATAGTATTGTAGGGACCATAACTTTGTATTCATAAGTGTTGGGGATTGTGGCCTAAATCTCATAGTTTATAATATATAAACGAAATTCATTTATTTAATAAAATTAAAATTTATTTTATTTGACATCTAGAAAGAATTGTGTAACTCAATCCATTAAACTAAGATTCGAGGTTATTTTATATAACTTAAACATGTATGTGATTGACATACAGGTGGATTATGTTTAAGTTTTAACCTAAATGGTCTGTAATATAAGGATAAGATTGAGTATCTTATCCTGGTGACACTATGGATATGACCCACTTTGTAATTATTAAATAGTTGAAAAGTGTTACAAATGATGTGACCCTAACCGTTCATGTGGAGATATGTAAGTGGAGGCATCATATACAAAGAGTTTATATAAGACCAGACCGTAAAATGATTTAGTCTCTCTTTATAATGTCGTTACTTGAAGAGATTAACATTAACTAGGAAGACTACAAGTGACTTGACCTTAATGCAGAGTGAGTTGTAAGCTCTTGTCTATGAGGGCGACCCGTTGATCTGTATGGTGAGAATGGCCAGATTCGTCGACTCATAAGCCTACCATTTTGGGGATTTGTCCGAATAGGGAGCTGGGAACACAACTATAGAAGAGGGAATTCGCTCCTTCCCATCCTGAGAATAAGTAGATGAATTGCTCTCTTAAGGATTAATTGCGAGTCTTGAACAATGAGATGTCTCACCTTCTACTAGAGAGGGGACTAGTTTATAGTTGAACTATAACTAAGTGTTCGTTAGAGGGATCGGTGATACTTAAGGAGTTAGATGTAATTACAGGGGGTAAAATGGTAATTTGATCCAACTGTAGTTTCGAGCAATTCATTAAGGGTCAACCTACTATTGATTGGTTATATCCGTGGACCCAGAAATATAACTACAAAGTTAATAGTGCAACTATCGGCCTTTAGAGAAGTGACTGACAGTTAATGAATGTTGATTAATTTAATTAAAGAGTTTAATTAATTAATCTCGTATCATTGGAACTTCTAATCTATAGGTCCATAGGGTCCTTTGCTAGCTCACTAAGGATAAACACAAGGAATGATCGTTTTTTGAATAATTTGAATTGTTCAAATTATTTAAGGGAATTGAATTAGAAATATTAATTATATTAATATGATTAATATAAAGTATAAGGTATATTGATACATTACAATATATAGTTAATTATAAATATGATTTATAATTAAAACTATATAATATGTGAGAAATAAATATTTGACTAAGATTTGAATATTAATTATATGAATAAAATTCACATAAATATTATAAGTTGAAATTAATATGAATATAATTCATACTAAAACTATAGGTTATGAGGGATATGTGCATTTTAATGTGATTAAAATGCATATTATATGATTGATTAATTAAGTTAGTTAGTTAAGAATTTATAGTATAAAGGATATTATATTATATTATATTATTGTTTTATAACTCCCTATTACAGGGAAATTATTTCTTTATGTGGCTTTGGAGTTAAAGTAACTCCCTCATTCTTCTTATAGTATCTGTATTGTGAATACAGAGAAGTGTGAAGAACAGAAAAGATGTGAAGAAAATGATAGAAAATGTCTCTCTCAAATCCTTCTCTCAATCTCTCTGCATTTCTACTTTCCTTCTCCCAAAAACCACAAGGATCCCACAATCCTTGTTCCTTGTTGGAGAATAGCAAGGAAGTCCTCTTGGTGGTATTCTTGCTCATGAGAAGAATTCTTATGATTCGAGGGAAGTCTTTGTTGTTCGTTGTGTTCATGGAGAGAAATTCTCGTTGTTCTATGACTTGGAGAGGAATTACGTGAAGATTGAAGGAAATCGAACATAAGGATTTCTATAAGCAGTAGAAAGATCATTCCAAATTACAATCGTATATGAACTTTACAATTATAGTCATAAACAAAAATATACTGTTATGCATTAATTATAGAAATTACAGCATGATAGTACATAAGATCAAGGAGAAACGCTACACACTTTTGCAGACTCATCACAATGCTCCCTCATCACGAACGCTGGATCATGCAACACAACAACCACGAATGTTCATCCAACATGATCGTTGTACTGCATGAACACCGTACACTCGAACTCAGCAATCGCCTTGATCACAAACACCCCAAACAACACGAACAGTCTCCACAGAACCTCGACGGTGTCGAGTTGAGTATGACACCACCAAGAAGGCTGCTTTGGTATTCTCGATGTGAGAATCCAGAGGGTGGGCTCTGTATGGACTTGGTTTGAGGCAGAAGACCAAAGAAAATACAATCGTGTAAAGGATCGAGCAAGTGGGAGATGGCAGAACCTATTGTATAGGTTGATGGCCAATCGTTTAGGGAAAGCTAATCGATCGTCTAGCAAAAGTTATGCGACCGTTTAGCTCATCGCTTAGCTGAGTGTCTGTTGCCTACTAACATTCCACGATTGTTTAGCTCACTCCAAGCTGTCGCTTAGTAAATCCAATTTACTTGACAACTTCCCGTGAGAATATTTCCAAGAGAGGAAATCTCAAATCCACAAAATCTCAAGCTTTTTAAAATTAGGAAAACATTTTGCCTTTTATCTCATGATTACCATGAAACTACCAATAACCTCCCACTCAATTGATTATTAGAGAAAAAATAAGTTAATTATCCAATATTTAATATTATTATAAATATAAATGATAACCAAATTATCATACTGTATTTATAATCTATAGTTTTAATATTTCATCTCATGAAACATATAAACCATAACTCTTTTTCTATTTTATGGTACTTAATGTAAATCTCATTTAATTAATCCTCCACTAAATGTATCTCATACATCATACTGATCATATCATATATAATCGAATTACCTCTTGTCAATTTGAACATTTCAAATCAACACCACTAATCCTCAACTGAATCCATTGAGCAACCAAGAGGACCTTATGGACTTGTAGCTCGAAGCTTCAACAGTATGTAAATAACTGACTAAACTCTTTAGTCATGGGATCCACCATCCATTAACTACCAGGCACTCCACTAAAGATCGACAGCTGAACTCTCCTTACCACAGATGTATTATGTGTCTATCTTAACCAATCAACAGTGCGACAACCCTTCACAGATCGTTCGTAAGTATAGCTCGGCCAATAATCGTTATGCCTTTATAGTTACATCTAACTCCTTAAGTACCACTGAATCCTCTAATGGACATAAGTCATAGTCCTACTATGATTGAGTCCTCTGTTCCAAAGAGAAGTTGTGGCCACTACGTTCAAGCCCCAAAATCAGCCCTTAAGGGAGCAATCTTTCTACTTATCCCTGCTTCAAGAAAGAAGTGAATTCCATCTGGTGTATTGAGTTTCCAGCTTCCAGATCAGACAAGTCCTAAAAAAGGTAGGCATGTTGAGTTGGCAATTTGGCCACTCTCACCCATACTAATCAAAGGACCGCCCTCAAAGGCAGGAGTTCCCAAAACACTCAGGATTGAGGTCGTGTCACCTATGGTCGTTTAGGTGAGATGTAAGTTATAGTATCAATGGTGTTATATACAAAGTCTAATCATCTCGTGGTCTGATCTTATACAAACTCTTTGTATAGGACACCCCCGCTCGCACGTCTCCACATGAATGGTCAGGATCTACCATCTGTAGTAGTTTACAACACTTGCAAACCTCTACAAAGCGAGTTATATCCGTAGTGTCATCAAGATCAGGTATCCCACCTTAATCCTTATACTACAGACCTTTTTAGTTTATCACTTAAGGCATGATCCATTTATATATCAAATATACATGCTTAAATTTACATAGGATAACCATGGAGCTTTGTTTATTAGATATGCGTAAATGCCAAAATGAAATAACGGTTATTTTATTCATAAAACAATGTGTATCATTACAAACAATGAGATTCCGGGAGAATTAGGACACCAATCCCAACAAAGGTAAGATATTCAAAGGTAAGTTCCATTTGATTTATTCTCCTTCTAAAAAGCATGCTTAGTTAGAATTGTTTATCCTTTACTGAATGTTTTTTTCTAGTTTATGTGTTTTTCAAAATTGATTGTCCAATGCACGACATTCACATGCTTCCTTGAGGAATTTGATTCCTTCAATAAATTGATCCTAGGGTTACCATAATTTTCTAGAATTAATGGGCTGGTTTTCACTCAACAGGTCATGTTTCTATATAGAAAGTTATGGGCCTATAATTAAGATCACACAATATGCTCATTGAATAGCAAAATGTAGATTCTATTTAATTTGTTAGCAACATATGAATTAATTACTAAATTAATTTCAACATGCGTGGGTTAGCATTTGAAGCATGTGTTTAAGAAAATGGGTGTAAGAGTCTTTTTTTAATCCTCATTTTGCTAAGTAGTGATAACTTGAAGAAATAAAAGTTATTTATGCCACCTTATCTAGATATTGCAGCCAAAAGATAGTGAATATGCATCTATTGTATGAAAATTAGCTCAGAAACACAATAATTATAGATATTCGCAATTACACCCATTAACATCATTAAGATGGAAGAAAAGGATATTTCTACTCTGTTTTGCAGGAAACCAAGTCACCGCTTGCGATTAAGGCTTAAGACGAACTGATCAACGCATCTCTGTCCCATTGTGCCTGTCAATCAATAATGAAGAAACGATTACCGTAATGACGACGCAATGCGACAGTCGATCCATAGCTGTATTTCAACTGCATGCGGTAATAAAAACAACACTGCATTGAACACACGATCAAAAGATGCAGCTGAGCTACGCAAAAGCGGAGGATTGCGACACGTGTACAACTAACGGTTGTTCGATTTGACAGTCTAATTGCATAACAGAAGGAAAATTATTCCTCCATCTTCAAAATTTCCATAACAAAAAGTGGGGACCATAAGGCCGGAGTCAACGCGGCTGATCACTAAAAGGTGTACGTCAAGAGAAAAGCGGAACCGTACTTATAGCTTTAACGCAATTAAGAACTTGCGATGTTTATATTAGTTATCTTTCTCCTTTTGGTACATAAGACTTGCCGCTGCATTACATGATCTTTGCATAATCTTCACAACCAGCCTTGACCTCAGCATCTTGTATCATGAAACCGGTATCTTGTATCATCTTAGCTTTGATTTATTGCACTTTATTTTTATTATCGCATTTTTACTGCTTTCCTTACTTTATCGCAATTTTATATACTTGTATACAACACTCTATTAAATTGAAAAACCTGGTCACATGTATCATAAACATACTGCAATAACCTCAAATAGTCCCTGTGTTCGACCTCGGATCACACCGAGAAACTTGTGGTGGAATTACAATTGGTTCTAACACAAGGAAACTTGTGACAATGCATAGCATACTACAAAAACATTCATAATTAACGCATATCTAGGAGTAGTATCACATCATCCTGCGTGCATTGCATAGCACATAGCATATCTCTACAGCATTACAAGTTTATGGCGCCGTTGCTGGGGATTGGTTAACGGTTTATTGTTTGAGTGTGTTTTTGGTATTTTGCAGGACAGATCTCATTATACTGGCTGTTCAACGCGGAGAGCAGCTTGACGGTTTATAAGTACTGGTGCTGAACCAGAATTCGAAGCTGACCCTGAGATCGAGCGTACCTTTCGCGCAAGGGCACGTCAGAATCGAATTAGGCAAAAAAAGGCAGCAAACAATGATAATGCGGTACCGGTAGTGAATCAAGGGGCTGTTCAACCAGCACAGGATCCTGTCTTCCCAGCTGCTGATCGCAACATCCCAATGAGGAATTATATGGCACCCAATTTGTATGACATTTCGCCTGGGATCTCGAGGCCTATTATGGAGGAGAACGCAAGGTTCGAAATCAAGCCAATCATGCTACAAATGATCCAAAATGCCGGGCAATTTAAGGGTTTGCAAGCTGAAGACTTGCATGCACATCTGACCAGCTTTTTCGAAATGTGCGGCAACTTCTTGCTACCTGGTGTAACCCCTAAAAGCATAAGACTGTATCTGTTCCCTTACCTTGAGGGACGAGGCTAAGAAGTGAGCTCACTTCATGGGACCAACTGGTGAAGTGGTTCATGAAGAAGTTCTTCCCATCTGTCGTCAATGCAAGGCGACGAAAGGATGTGCTGAACTTCGAACAGATGGAGAATGAGACCCTAAGCACCACCTGGGTGCGATTTAGGAGACTGGTGAAAAACTAGCCGCATATCGGGATCCCCGATTGTGTCTTGATGGAAACTTTTTATAACGGTCTGAACAGATCAACGCAGGCTGTTGCTGATGCCTCCACGGTAGAAGGTTTTATGGATAAAACGTATACAAAGGCTGAAGTCATCATTGACTGCATCTCGCAGAATATGGATGATTGGATTGATGATGGATATGGAGGTCGAGGCGCTGAAAGAAGGAAAAATGAAACAACCATTGTCTCTGCGGAGACAATGACTGCATTGGCCGCTCAGATGGTTGTGGTGACCTCGATCCTCTAATCAATGGCAATTAATCAAGGAGCCATCGCTCAATAATCAGCGCAACCTGCTGCACCGGCTCAAGTGGCCGCAATTAGTTGCATTAATTGTGGAGGGGCTCACGGAGCTGACATGTGCCCATTGAACCTTCAACAAGTATGTGCCATGTCTCTTATACACATCTAGATGTGTATAAGAGACAGCTTCAGCAACACCTATAATCCTGGCTGGAGAAGCCATCCTAACTTCGGTTGGGGGGAGGCAATTCCAACCAAGGGGGGCCAGTCAACCATCAAGGTGGTAGTAGAGGGAATCCTCCTTTTCACCACAATCAAGGGCAACCAAGGCAACTGCACAACCAGCAACCCTCATCTTTTAACACTTCGGGAAGCTCATTGGAGACACTGCTGAAACAATATATGGATAAAAACGATGCAGTGGTGCAAGCACAAGCATCTTCAATTAGAAATTTGGAGATCCAAGTGGGCCAGCAGGCATCTGAGCTGAGAAGTCGAGCATCGGGAATATTGCCCAGCAATTCAGAAGCCCCGGGATCTACTGGAAAGGAGCAATGTCCCTAGGACATTGAGCAGGCAAGTCTGACCGCCTGCTGAGATGTGGATTGCACTCACTCATGAAAACGCAACTTTCGGTCCATATCTCACCACTATGTTTAATGCTTTCTTAAATTCCTGTATTTTTTATTTCTTGAATTTTGACTTTACTTCCTTATTTAATTTGTTTTTTACTTTATGAATTTAATTTTTCATTTATTTCCATTGCATTTGTTTCTGTATCGTCTTTAATTCTTTTAACTTTTTCTGTAATTAATGCGTCGGTCTTTAAATGGTGAATGATTGAGTAATAAAGAGAAATTTATTGCCGCAAGTCATAACAACTTGCGTTGATGAAAAATATAATAAAAATAAATAAATAAAATAATTAACAACAAGTATGCAAGGCGATTATGAACGCATCTCAAACCAATAAGAGATGCTTTGCGTTCACTCAACACAATTGTATTGAGCTGAGGGGTGTGTTGCGCTCGTATATGTCCTTTGCCCGTCCTTGGTTAAATGCACTATGTTGAGGTATCCTCCAGAAATGTGTTTTGATTAAGGAGCGTGTTGCGGGGATGTATGCGTTGTTACCCATCCTCTGCGAAGATACATTTGCGTTAATGAGCACATTGCGTTAATCTTTATCTTGCGTCCATTTGAAGAAAATATCAAAGAAAATTCTTTTTGTAATTTGGAGAAGTCCAATCGTTTCGTATCCCAAAGTAATGATGGTCCGACAGACGAAAGGACATTTTTCTGAAAATTTCATAAATGAGGGAAGTCGAATGATGCGCCTTTTGAGCTGCTCGAGGCCTGTCGCCGCAAAAGTCACGTTGGACCCACTACAACCCAACCTATAAATAAGACCAGTACCTTATTTTGAAATCTTTACCTCATTTTTGCATCTAGAAACCATAGAGCCTTTAGCATACAGACTTCCTTCTTCCCCAACATCCCAGCGATTTACCAGTCCTCCCGAGTTTTTATCCATGGCTGACTAAGCTTCCAACCAATCTGCTTCACCATTCACCCTTTCCCCTGACCAAGTAGCCATGGGGGAAGTAGCATTTCTGGCTGCCAGCCGCAAGCTCGCCGCCCAAGCCCACACTGTCCCCAAACTCACCGGGAGAACCCAGAAACCCCCTGACCGTTAGGCCTCCTCTATTCAAAAGGGGAGGAAGCACTGAAAGCACACTAGTTCTAACTTCTACTGTGTCTACTGAAAGTGAAAGGAAAAGACGCAATGACACGAAGGTGTTTGGCAACATTCTGAGTAACCTAGAGCTAGGAGGTGGACTACCTGAAGCAGGGGTTGTAAATCAACCATTGTTCACGGAGGAGGAGACAGTGGTGGTAACGGAAGAAGTGGTGGTGGCGGAGGCAGTGGTGACTAAAGAAGAAACAAGAAGAGGCATTCTCGAGACTCCTGAGGTGACTGCCAACACAAAAACTTATGACGGACCCTCCAGAATTGCGGAGGAAGAAATTGCGATGGAGGAGACCAAGAAGACTGAGGTTGCAATGGAGACGCGACCAGAAGGGGCTGAAGAGAAAAAAAAGAAGAAAACAAAGGAAGGAAGGCTGGAGAGGCTGAATTTTCCCATCATCGCAAGGAGAGAAAGAATAAAGAGAAAAAGGATGATGACAAAGATGAGGAAGCCAAGAAAGAAAGAAAAAAAAAGGAAAAGGAAGAAAGAAAAATGCACCGGCGTGAAGAAAGGTACCTAAGAAAAGCAGAAGAAGAGAAACAGAAGGCTGCGAGCTCGGAGAAGGATGGAGAATCAATCTCATGGATAGGGGAAACGGCACAGTTGATGGAGTTGGCGTAACCCAAAACAACGCAAAAGGTTGCGACCGATAAAGGAGAAGAAAGAGAAGGAACCCCTCCTAATGCGGCGTCGCAGGGAGAATGTGCCGCAAGGGTTCACTATTAACCCTCAAAGACTAATCATCGCATTGGAAGAAAAAGAGAGAGAAAGAAAAGAAGAGGAGGAGAAGCAAGAAAAGATGGAGAGAGGTAGGCTCATTATCGCAGAAGGAAATAGAAGAAGAAGACTAGAGTATGAAGAAATGCGTAGCAATAATTGAAGGGATACAGAGGCGCGAGGAGGAATAACGTCTGTTACTGGCCTTCGAGCAATTTGAAGAAGAATTTGAGAGAGAAGAAAGAGAAGAAGATGAAGATGAGAGGAGGAAGAAAGAAGAAGAGGAGAGGTTATTGTTGGAAGAGAAGGAGAAGAAGCGCGACGCTAATGTGCAACGCTTATACAAGAAGAAGGGCAAAGAACTCGCAGAGCGCGAGAAAGAAGAGCAGCGCAAAGCGCGGGAAAAGAAACAAAGGCAAGCAGCCCGCCTTGCACTGGCAAAGGAAAAAGGCAAGGCGATCGCAGAAAGTAGCGAGACCACACCGGCTAGGAAACGTTCATTGCAAAAAAGGAGAATGATGATATGCTGATTGAGATGGGCTTCTTTCCTGCACCGACTCCACTACCTGACCTCATCACAAGCGTGATTGTGGAACATGGGTGGGACACATTCTGCCAGTGCCCATCCATCATTGTGCCTTAGGTAGTGCAAGACTTCTACCACAGGCGTCTACATGGAAACAGGGATGCGGTGACCTTCAAAGGAGAAGCAGTATCCTTTAGCGCAACGGACATCGACGAAATATATTAAATGAAGGACAACCCTGATGCATCAGGGAATAAAATTATTGATGATCCCACGGAGCAACAGATAGAGGACGCGCTGAGGGTATTAACGCAATTAGGCACAAAGTGGTCGGTTTCACTCAAAGGCATTCGCACCCTAGAGTCCAAGTCCTTGCTACCGGAGGGAAGGCTCTGGGTCTACTTGGTCAAGAAGTGGCTGATCCCAACAACGCATGATAGAACTGTATCACGAGATCGAGTCATGGTTGCATACTGCATCGTTCGCGGCATTCCTATCGACGTAGAGCAGTTGATCGCAAGGCAGCTCAGATCATTGGTGGGGCATATCCGTGGGCAGTACTTCTTTCTGTGGATCGTATCAAGTTTGTGTCTGTCTATGGGTATAGACGTTGATGAGGAGCCCATGCCGGAAGTACACGGCCTCATCAACATCAAGATCTTGAGGATGCTCCTTAAGGACTCCCCACACTGCCCCGAGTTACCAGTAAAGAGGCCCGCGATCGATTTAAATGTGCCACAAGAACCAAGGCCCAAAAGACAACGAAGAGAAGACAAGGGAAAAGAAAAGGTCCAGAAGTCACCAACGCAAGATCCAGAACCTATGGATCCTCTTCCCTTATTCATTTTCCCTCTAAGCCCTCCGAGCCCACCAGTGTAACCTTCTTCTCCTCTACACGAACATTTTACCAACCTTCTTCTTGTCCCCAATTCCTCAACTGTTTACCCAGCAGCTCCAACTTCACCATCAGCTTCGTCACTGCAACCCTCCATTCCACCACTGCATGTTGATGACCCACATGATTTGGGTGAGGGCACCTTTGCCCAACCCCAAAATGATGCTGGCGAGGCATCGCAAGCACAACCATCCTTTACCTCCATGGCTGCTGAGTTAGCAGAAATGAAAACCCCCGTCTCTCAGTAACAACAACACTTCTTCACCCAACGATTTGAAGTGGTGATGGAGCGAATTGATGATATTCAGTGTAGTGCTACAACATCAAGGGCCATCAACATGCAGCGCAGTATTCATAGAATTTTTCTGCACTAGAGACAGATTGTGGAGCGTAATCAAGAATACTTCAATTTTCTCACCGCATATCTTCATGGTCCGATGGTGCCTCCGCATCTTAGACAGTACTTAATGTTTGAAGACGCTCCATTTGCACCACCTTAACACCTTCCACCTGATCCTCCTGCCCCTCAACCTTGATCATTACATTTTCTTCCTTTTTATGTGGCCATTTTCGATTTTGTATCCAATTCATTATTTTTTATAAGTTAATCAAATTCTTTGACTCTTGTACAGGAGAAAATTTCGTATTGCGTTCACTTATATTTATTTGTATACTTTGTTAATATTCAATACAATTGAGTACATATTCACTCTACCTTTTTGCCTATGCCTTTTTCTTTATCATCCTTTGTCAATTATTTGCGATGTTCCTAATTTTTTATTTTTACGATCTTCATTGCATTGCTATGATGTATTATGTGTTTACAGTTAAGAACATTTCTCATACTTAGTAAATTCTAACTAACACTTAGTAATTCTTAGCTTAGCAGTACTTTACCTTTTATCTTTCAAAGTTCTGCTCAAACCTTCTTTTTGAAATTTTCTTCTAAGTGTTTGTCTAGTCTATCCAAACAACGCAATGAGAACCTTGCTCATCTTTAAATTTGGGGGTGAGGAAGTTCTGAGCGATCAAGAATATGCAATATTTAAGAAAATGCGTTTATTTTTTTTGTCCAAAAAAAATTATGCAAAACTCCAATATCAACACAAGGGAAAACATAAAAAAATATTCCCAACCTGAAAAGAGTTTAGTTGTGAAAGGAGTCTGCTCGTAGTTGGATGTTCGTATCACACCCATAGGAGCAAGCCAAAACGAAAGTGGGTTTCCAAGAACAACGCAGTATAAAAAGAAACAAAAAGAAAAATAAAAGTATGCAAGAGACAACTCCTCTGAATATCATGAGTTAAAGTTGAAATTGGCACACAACCATAGTTGGATGTTCGCATGACATCCGTGGGAACAAACCAAAATGAAGGGTGTAACTATGATCAACAATCTCTAAATAAAATGATGCAAAGTTTTGCTCACCGCATATAGATACATCAAGTTGTTTTGACAAGAAGAGATAAACATTCTATTTTGAAAACTAGAAAAGCATCTTTGAGCAGAATTTTGTTATATAGAAGAATAAAGTAGGGCTTGTTAAGAATTAACAAGGATAGAAAGAAATTGCGATGTTAAGTAATGTGCCAAAGTGTAACATTCAAAGCAACCAATCGTCGAAAAAATATAGGAAAGGAATTGAGCATGATTGCCTTAGTAGAAGATATGCTTGAGGACAAGCATATATCTAAACTTGGGGGTGTGATAACTTGTAGAAATACCAGTTATTTATGCCACCTTATCTAGATATTGCGGCCAAAAGATGATGAATATGCGTCGATTGTATGAAAATTAGCTCAGAAATACAATAATTATAGATATTCGTAATTACACCCACTAACATCATTAAGATGGAAGAAAAGGAGATTTTTACTCTGTTTTGCAGGAAACCAAGTTATTGCTTGTGATTAAGGCTTAAGACGAACTGATCAACGCATTTCTGTCCCATTGCGCCCGTTAATCAACAATGAAGAAACGATTACCGCAATGATGACGCAATGTGACAGTCGATTCAGAGCTGTATTTCAACCACATGCGGTAATAAAAACAACACTGCATACGAACACACAATCGAAAGATGCAGCTGAGCAACGCAGAGGATTGCGACACGTATACAACTAATGGTTGTGCAGATTTGATGGTCTGATTGCATAACAAAAGGAATAATTATTCCTTCATCTTTGGAATTTCCATAACAAAAAGTGGGGACCACAAGGCTGGAGTCAAAGATCTTCACCTATAAATACCCCCCATAGATTTCAGAGAAAAATATTCTACTTGATACGAGGCTAATTGATGCTAAAGTGTTGAGAGAAAGACTGAGCTGAGTATTAATCTGAAGAAATTCGGGAAGAAGAAGAGACAAGGCCAAGAGGTGAGTCTCAGTGCTATTCTGCCAGATCCCCACCGAGAAGCTCTGTGCTCAGATCCTTGCTACCGGTTGAGCAAGCCTGAAAGGGAAGCTCATCCTTCCGTTCGATCCATCCAATCCGACAAGCAGATCTCCATCTGAATCAGTGCCAAGACGTTGGCGCTTGTTTGTATTTGTTTCTATCCCTTTTCATCATTGTATTTCACCTTCTTTATCTCTTCATTCACACACCATGTATCAGACGCTAAATAGATATATTGAATGTCTCGATCGCTTTCATATTCCATTCTCTATCTATTTCCGTTCCCCCATTAATCATTTTCTCCATGATGTCTTCTTAATCCCCTGTTACTTAATATGAATTAAACGAGTACCTAATCTGTGTTAAAGAGATAAAATGCGTTTAGCTAAGGCATGCTAGACGACATCTTCACCTATGAGAGCAGAAGTGAATATGTCATTTTGATCTATCGAGAGAAGGTTAGAAGAATGCATTAACTAAAGCGAGTAGTACTTCCAGAGATGGAAGCAACCTTGCGTTCATTACGTTCGTGTCTGTTTCACCACATACATGTGGGAACGCGGCCGATCACTGAAAGATGTACACCAAGAGAAAAACAAAACCGTACTTATAGCTTTAACACAATTAAGAACTTGCGATGTTTATATTAGTTATCTTTCTCCTTCTGCTTTGTACATAAGATTTGCCGCCGCATTACACGATCTTTACATAATCTTCACAGCCAGCCTTGACCTCAACATCTTGTATCATGAAACCGGTATCTTGTATCATCTTAGCTTAGGTTTATTGTACTTTATTTTTATTATCGCATTTTTACTGCTTTCCTTACTTTATCGCAATTTTATATACTTGTACACAACACTCTATTAAATTGAAAAACCTGGTTGCATGTATCATAAACATACCGCAATAACCTCAAATAGTCCCTGTGTTCAACCTTGGATCACACCGAAAAACTTGTGATGGAATTATATTTGGTTCCAATGCAAGAAAACTTGTGACAATGCATAGCATACTAGAAGAACCATAATTAATGCATATCTAGAAGTAGTATCACATCATCCTGCATGCATTGCATAACACATAGCATATCTCTACAACGTTACAAGTAATTGACAACTCAGTGGTTAAAATGACAAACTTTCTCTCTCTAATTTTCCAATGACTCCGCCTGTCGATGACCAACTTCAGTAACAACCATTGTTGCCAACTACTACTACCTCGCTCTGACAAAAAATCATCATTGACAACATGCTTTAGCAACTAACTTCGATGACCACTTCCAATTATCAACTCTAGAAACCACCTCAAACAATTAATTGCAATGACCAACTCTGACACCCAACTCTAATGACAATCACTACCTCTGGCGATCAACTCTGTCGACCCTCTCCAATGTCATAGATTACACACACCTGAGCCAATGACTCTTATGCTACTAAAATTAACCATTGGTTCATGGCAATTACGAAACACAACTTTCATGCACAACAAAAATATTAACAAACAATATAATCAAATGTCAATCAAACCAATGAAAGCAAAAATTTAAATAAAATACTTGAATTAATATTAAAATTACAAGTACAAAAACTAGACAGTCTTACAATTGGACTCAAATCGACTTTTGAAAGAGAAACACAAACTTTAGTCAAACATCATGACAATAATCAATATAATCCTCCATGGATTATTATTATTATTATTTTTTTTTTTTGAAAAGTCATGGAATTAATTTGGTAAAGAAGATCAATGGGCAATTGATTGAAGGCAATCAAAACGACAATCAAAACTAACATGCCATAATGCAAAACACTAATAAATTCAATCCAATCTGAGCAATAAACTATTGCCTTTTTGGCCCGTAATCTTAAATTAATTGATTTTTTTAATGATAACAAATTTGAATTAATTTACTAACAATTTGAGTGTTTTGAAGAGTCCATTTTGTAGAGCTCAGAATAACGATTTTGTACATACGAGATCTCCGGAGAAACATGCTTCATAGAGTTGAACTTGTGTTTACATAGATTTGATGTGGATGTGGTTAGATATCTAATACTTAATCCTCTAAGTCTCTCTCAGCTGATTGTGTACGCTTGATGAATGGAAGCAGAGTCCATGGATGTTCTTGATGTTGGAGTCTTGGAAGAATGTTTGCATTTTCAGGACTTGAGCTTCAAGGAGGGGTTTGTATTTTCGTCATTAATTTGAGAAATGAAATGACGATTTGTGATTGGTCTAAAGTTTTTAATTCAACTGATTTCAAAGCAATTTGAACCACCCAAATCAAAGTTCAAATGAAGAAGATATAGTCGAAACAAATTTAACTGAAAAATACCTGAAGTGATGTCATGATGACTTATTCATCAAAATGGTCCCAATTGAAAGGTGACATGTGGAGCAATAAAAGAGTAACACATGATGAGCTTTTGAGTTTTTTGGTTCGACTTTAAAAGAAAAGGTTTTTTAGAAAATATATTATTATATTATATTATGCTTGGGTCTAATAGCCAGTTGATTTTAAAAAAGAAAAATCTCCACTATTGATTTTTCTTTTCCAAGATCTAAAGACCCAAATTGAATTTGGTTTTCTACCTCTTCCCTCTCTTTTTAAACTTTTCATTTTCTCCACATTTCAACAACAAATTTCATTATTTTCAATCCTCTATTAAACACAAGGTTTCCATTTGTTGCTCTCTCCAAGTTTCAACTTTCTTCTTTTCACCTTGTTCTTGAGAGAGATATAGAATATGTTTAGGAGTGATTTTAAAATGGCCAAAATCACTTTCTCATTTTCAATACCACCATGAAACACATTTTTAATCATTCAAAACTAATTTTGATGATATGAAAAATTGAATTTATAAGTATAAAATTGAAAACTAAATTAATTTTGAGTGATTAAAGGTGTGTTTTCAAGTGATTTTAAAGATGACAAAAGTGATTTTGACAATTTTAAAATTACTCCCAAACATGCCCATATTGTATTGTGAAGATTGATTTATTAGGTGCTACAAATTTGTAAATCTACTCTTTGAGACAGTTTTCCTCATCTTATTCTTCATTTTCAAATCCATTGTCAGGGTTACGTTTAATTAAAAAAAGTGGTTGTAACAGTTTGATCTTCAACCTTAGAAAGGATCAGGTTTGTTTTTGTACTCGAAGAAAAAAAACTTGTAGCAGTTCGACTCTAAGTTGTGGAAAGAGCCAAGTTTGAGCGATATATCTAAGAGGAGTTTGGAAAGTGGATGTAGGTTGAGTTGTGCCGAACCACTATAAAATCACGATGTTAATTTCTCTATCTATCTCCTAATTTATTTTTACAATTAATTTGTTGTTATATTTCATTACATGATATTAATTGTCATATTTATTCCTTAAATTAGTTGCTCATATTAGTTTTTAGATCGGTTAAAATGATCTTTATATATCATTTACTAATCTTATTGTTAAATCAAATAGGGTGCTATAATGTATTAGTGTTCATTTATGTCAAACTCAAGGTAAAGTCAATCGCATGAAATTACTGTTTAAATTCCTATTAGCAAAAAATTTATTGATTTACTTAATTGGGCCACGTTTGAAAATGTTTCAATTAATTCAAAGATACCTTATTCACTCCTTAGGGTTGCTATACTCATCCTACATTAACAACCCATTAATTTAAAACCTTCATAGGGGTCGTTTGGTTTAAGCTTATATGTCTAGGAAGTAAGGATGTCTGGGAATAAAAAGCATGAGAATAATATTGGACATCAAGGATGAATGTATTTGGTTGTGCATGAGAATCTTATCATAATTTTTATAGGAATAAATTATATTTGTATTTAATTTATAAATTAATCATGATACCTCTATAAAATTTTAGTAGATTAATTGATAAACAATAAATTTAATTCAAAGTTTTGAGAAAATTTTATTTAATAATCAAATAATAATATTAATTAAATTATAAATTTATAAATCATAAGTATTTATAAAATAAACAATTTATAATTAAAGTTACATGATTATATAATTTGATACACTTATGTAATTATAATTTATTAATCAATAAAATAATCAAAATTAGTTTGAGAAAATAAATATAACATTTTGTGATTAAACGTTAATGGTTATAACTAATCAATGATAATCTAATTACAATTATTAAAAAATAATCTAATAAAATATTAACCCTAATCATTAATTAGCTATATAATCTATTAATGAGTTAATAGTTTTGATTCATCAATTTTTTACGATTTATTAAAAAAATAGGTGCATATATATATATATTCACATGATGTTTTTCTCTTACATGAAGATTATTATTATTTAATGAATTTCCATACAAATATATTGTAAGATTGTTGATTATATAAAAAATAGTATTTTATTTACATAAGTGCAATAATTACATTTGAAGTTCTTGAGTTTATATCTAAACGAGTGTAAAAATTTGAAAAAGTATTTGTGGAATTGAATGATGGAATAAAAAGTTCAGGTAAAAATGTCATAAAAAATTCATACTTTTCACATTTACAAAAAATTGTACCACATATCCACACCTCAACCCAACTCAACTCTACACTCTTAACATAAACTTCTTAAACCAACTCAATTCAACTCAACATCTCAAATATAGATTATTACCAACTCATCTTAACTTTGCAACCCAAACATAGATTATTATTACTAACTCAACTCAACTCAACTCAATTCTGTATACCAAACATACCCTAAATACCTAAAATCCTATCAATAACAATTAATTTTATATTTATTATGATTATTATAATAAAATATAGATGTGCATTGCTTAGTGTCCCAAAGGTCATGTGTCACAATTTATATTGTCCATGTACATTGTAGTAATTCATGCTTCGTATCAATGTAAGTCCACATCCTACTTGCCACTTTGTCTATAATAATGGCCTTTGGTGGATCTTAAAAATATATATCCATTGGAGAGAAATCCACACCAAATTTCACTAAAATTTCTCATTGTCCAATTTTATAATTTTAGTTTTTATTTATTTATTATTATAATATAAAAAATATTATTGTATTATATTTTTCCATATATGTATTCCCATTGTGCTTCTCAATTTCATAACATGTTATCAGCACGAGCTCCTATCGTTTTCTCCGCTAAAGGTAGGTCCTAAAGGTATGTCGGTTTTCCATCTTCGTTATAATTAATAAATTAAATGTTATTTTGCATATTTAGTACATATTAAATTTCTAATATAAATACAATATTTTGTGATAGTGTTGCCATGACAAACCTTACAGAATTAGAATCTGCACCCCTTGACATTAATGGCAATAATTATTTGTCATGGGTCCTCGATGCCAAAATTCACCTAGATGCTATGAACTTGGGAGAAATAATTAAAGAAGGAAATGCGACATTTAGTTAGGACAAAGCAAAAGCTACAATTTTCCTTCGTCATCATCTCTACGAGGGATTGAAAATGGAGTATCTTACAATAAAAGATCCTTATATCTTGTTGACAAATTTGAAAGAGAGGTATGATCATGAAAAAACAGTTATTCTTCTTAAAGCTCGTTATGAATAGATGCACTTGAGGCTATAAGATTTCAAATCAGTAAGTGATTTTAACTCCGTATTATTTAAAATCAGTTCAAACTTGTTGTTATGCGGAGAGAAAATTACTGATGTTAATATGTTAGAGAAGACATTTTCTACATTTCATGTCTCAAATATGCTCCTACAGCAGCAATATTGAGAGAAGAGTTTTAAACAGTATTCTGAATTAATTTCATGTCTTCTCGTGGCCGAACAAAATAACGAGTTATTGATGAAAAATCATGAATCTCGACCAATCGGAACAACACCATTCCCTGAAGTGTTTTAAATTTTAATAATAGTTGTGGTCGAGGTTGTGATCGTGCTAGAGGAAGAAATAATTATTATTTTTGTAGTCGTTCTAATCATTTAAATTTTAAAAGAACTACATAAAATGATGATCACAAAGGAAAAGCTCCACAAGATAAAATTTCAAAGAGTGTTCAAAATAATACTAGGCTGGGTCACGTTCCTATCGTACATCAAAACACTTAGTTGACCTCTATCAAACCTCCCTGAAGAAAAAGGAAAAAAATGTGGAAGCAAATTTTGCATATCAGGATAATGACATATTTGACCATCCCACATGACAAATTTGGTTGTGACAGATTTCTTTGAATCTCCTAAAGAGAAGATTAGCACATCAAGTGTTTCTTTTGACTTTGAGAATATCTAGACTTAATATTGTTGTTTTCTTTTATCTATCTTCATGTTTTTTTAGTAACTTTTGTATATTTTAAGTGTTGTTTTTCTTATTGTAATTATAATCTCTTAATGAAAAAACATGGATCATTTTCATATATTGGGTGTTTAAAAAATGAGCAAAGAAAATCTATGTTTGGCAGACAGTACAACTACACACACAAAACTTACAAATAGAAAATACTTTTCCAAATTGACAATGTTGAAAGCAAAAATACAAACAATATCAGGTTTTGTAAACTTGATTGAAGGTTTTGGAAAAGCAAATATTATTTTCCTTAGAGGAACAAAATTTACAATTGACAATGCATTATTCTCTAGTCAATCAAAGAGAAATTTTCTAAGTTTTAAAAATATACATTGCAATGGTTATCATATTGAGACTAATAGTAAGAATAATGTGTAATATCTATATATCACATCCATTGTCTCAAATTAAGAACGTATATTAGAAGAGTTGTCTGCTTTATCTTCTGGATTGTATAATACTCATATACGAGTAATTGAAACATATGCAACAATAAACCTGAAGTTCATGAATCCAGACATATTTATAATTTGGCATGACCGATTGGATTATCCAGAATCTATAATGATGAGGAGAATTATTGAGAATTCAAATGGACACCCATTGAAGAACCAGAAGATTCTTCAATCTAATAAATTATCATGTGATGTTTGCTCTCAAGGAAAATTGATAATTAAACCTCACCAGCTAAAGTAGGGACTAAATTACCTGCATTTTTAGAACGAATTTATGGTGATATATGTGGATCCATTAACCCATCAAGTGAACCATTCAGATATTTTATGATATTAATAGAAGCATCCAGCAGATGGTCACACGTGTGCTTATTATCAAGTCGAAATTTTACATTTGCAAGATTACTTGCTTAAATAATTAAGTTAATAGCATAATTTCCTGATTATACAATTAAGACCATTCGTCTTGATAATGTTGATGAATTTACATCCCAAGTTTTTTATAATTATTATATGTCAATTGGGATAAGTGTTGAACATTATGTAGCCCATGTTCATACACAAAATGGTTTAGCAGAATCATTTATAAAACATTTGCAATTAATTGCAAGACCATTACTTATGAGAGCTAAGCTTCCTTCATCTGTATGGGGACATGCTATTTTGCATGTAGCGTCACTTGTATGCATTAGGCCAATAGCTTATCATAAGTACTCGCCATTACATTTAGCTTATGGTCATGAGCCAAATATTTTCCATCTGAGAATTTTTAGATGTGTAATATATGTTCCAATTGCTCCACCACAACACACTAAGATGGGTCCTCAAAAGAGATTAGGAATATATGTTGGATATGATTCCCCATCAATTATTAAATATCTTGAGACCCTGAGGGGTGATGTATTTACTGCACGTTTGTTGATTGTCATTTTAATGAGACAAATTTTCCAACATTAGGGGGAGGAATTAAGAAGTTGGAAAAATAAATTACATGGAATGCATCGTTATTGTTTCATTTATATCCCCGTACAAATCAATGTGAACTTAAAGTTTAGAAAATAATTCATTTGCAAAATATAGCAAATCGATTACTAGATGCATTTATAGATGCAAAGAAAGTAACTAAGTCACATATACCAGTTACAAATGTTCCATAAAAATTTGGTATTCCAACACAACAAGTTGTCATTAATGAGTCTGGAACATGCCAAAAGCATGGTAGACCAGTGGGTTCCAAAGATAAAAATCTTTGAAAATGAAAAATAATTAATAGTGAAAAAGACTTGGTTGAGGATGTAAATACCTATAAAGAAATCATCGACATGACTAGTGAGGAAGGTGAAATACCTAAAGATAATAATGAAATTTCAATAAGTTATGTCATGACAGGAAAAAGATGAAATCGAACTAATGTAATTATTGACAACATTTTTGCATATAATGTTGCTCTTGATATTATATCTGAAAATGAGGACCCTGAACCAAAATCTGTTGAAGAATGTCGACATAGAAAAGATTGGATTCAGTGGAAAGAAGCAATCAAGGCAAAATTAAACTCATTTTCAAAACGTTAAGTTTTTGGACCAGTAGTCCAAACACCAGAAGCTGTTAAAGTAAGATATAGTTCTTCTCCTACAAAAAGACATTGGAACAAAATTAAGCATATACTACGTTATCTCCGATGAACAATCAATATCGATTTGTTTTATTCAAATAAATCAAATTTTGATTTAGTTGGTTATGCAAATTATGGATATTTATCTGATCCACACAAAACTAGATCTCAAATAGGTTATATGTTCACATTGGAGGAACTGCTATATCATGGCGATCGGTGAAACAGACTATAATGATCACTTCCTCAAATCATGCTGAAATTCTTGCAATTCACGAGGCTAGTAGAGAATGTGTTTGACTAAAGTCAATGATTCGACACATTTGTGAAGCGTGTGACTTGTCTTCTAATAAAAATCTTCCAACAATATTATACGAAAACAACACAACTTGTATAGCCCAAATCAAAGGAGGATATATTAAAGGAGATAGAACAAAACATATTTCACTAAAGCTTTTCTACACTTATGATCTTGAAGAAAATGACAATATCACTGTACAACAAATTTGTTCGAAGGATAACATGGTAGACTTATTTACAAAGGCATTATCAACCGCAACTTTTGAAAAACTTGTGCCTAACATTGAAATGTGGCAACTCAGAGAAAAAGTAATGTTTTCATGAGTGATAGTAAATATATTGTATTCTTTTAGGAGTATATATTATATGAATATGTACTATTTTTTCTTCACTGGGGTTTTTTCCCATTAAGTTTTTTCTAGTAATATTTTAACGAGGCATATTTCATATATATATACATGGGCATCTAAGGGGGAGTATTATGAATATTATAATGAAAAATAGATGCCCATTACTTAGTGTCCCAAAGGTCGTGTGTTTTGTAGTATTTCATGAATACTACAAAACAGATGGCCATTACTTAGTGTCCCAAAGGCCCATTATGAATATTCATGTTGTCCATGTGCTTTGTAGTATTTCATGCTTGGTGTCATGTAAGTCCACATCCTACTTGCCATTTTCCCTATAAATAGTGGCCTTTGGTGGATCTTAAAAATATATATCCATTGGTGAAAAATCCATACCAAAGTCCCCTAAAATTTTCCATTGTCCAATTTTATAATTTTAGTTTTTATTTATTTATTATTATTACATAAAAATATTATTATATTATATTTTTCTATATCCGTATTCATGTTGTGTTGCTCAATTTCATAACAATATTGGACAATTTGAAATTATTGTCTAAAATCTAACCCATTTGACACAATTTCCATTAAATGAAATGTCGTATCTTGCAGCCTAGTCTATATGTATGTACGCATGTATGTATGTGGGTGGGTAAATCGAAAAATCGGTAAAACCAAATTGAACCAAACCATTCTGCTGGTTTCATTTAGTTTTTTTAGTATAAAATCGGTCATCTTGATTTGTATTTGGAGAAAACAAAAATATATTAGTTCGAATTAACTTTTTTTTAGAAAAACTAGTCAAAATCAAACTGAATTGAAAGTATATATACCCATGAAAATAAAGTAACCTTAAGTTCTTTTTAGTATTTCAATAATTATAGTGCATGTATATTTGTTGTTAAGAAAAAAAAGATAAACTATTATGGTGTATGTATATTTGTTATATAGAAGAAGGCTAAGTAAACAAAAAAAAAAAGTGCAATTTTAATTTGAATAGCAGAAAGAAACAATGTAAAGAAAAAAAATCGGATCGAATAAAAACCAATCTATTGGTTTTTGTTTTTTTATTGGATAGTAATTTGATTTCAAAGCGGATTAATTTAGTTTGAACTTTGACCGATTCCAAAACCGAACCTACTTTTTTCTCTAATATATTCTTAAGGAAACATTAAATAATTTATATATACATAAATACAACGCAACAAATACACCAAAATCCTACTATAGATTTTGGCCCAGATTAAATTATTGAACTCTGACATAAACTGAATAAGTTTTTATACAACTTGTTAGATTTTATCTAAATTAGGCTGTAAACTTAAATAAGTGTTATAATCTCAATCTTCAGTGCAATATTTGCTAATTCATTATTTTAACATAAAATAGTGTAAAAATCCTCCTCAAACTTATTAGTTTTAATAAAAAAAAATTACATACAAATATAAGAATTTTTTAGTCCAACAAAAAATGAGAGATCACCTACTTAGGATTTATATCCTACGAGTTTTATTCATACTTAAATGAGGAAGTGAACAAACTAAACTAATTTATTACTTGCTAATTCATTATTAGAGCAGGTAGATTGTCTTATCAGATTAGTCGGAGTGTACATAAACCAATCCAAACACTCATAAATACAAAAGAAAGGAAATGAGGGACATTTAAACCACAAATCTATTACTTGCTAACATTTGACAAAATTTTAGCTATAATTTCATTTCTCTATAACATATATATATTATCAATTTCATATTGAAAATATGTTTCATAATCATTAGAAAATATTTTTTAACAATATTTTGAGTGCAAATTTAGGTTAAAATTACAACACTCCTAGCTAAGATTGAGAGTATCTGAATTTGAGGTTCAGTTTAATAAATTTAAAAAGTTTAGAAATTTTGTTTTTCCCCCCTCAAAACACATACACACAAAACTTATTTACAAAAAAAAAAAAATAAATAAATAAAAAAAAATAAAAATACAATACAATCATTTAAGCAGAAAGTACGATTCCCTTGTACCTGGAACCGGAAACCCTTTGCACGTTAAATCGAACCGCTCAGAACCGAACCGAAGCGAGTCACGATAAGAACCAGCAATGGCCCGCTCCATAAACCGGCCCGAGTCGCTCATCCTGCTCTTCGTCCTGGCCAATTTACCGCCCTCTTGATTTTCCTTGGACTCCCCAATCAAATTCTTGGTCTCTCTAATGGAACCCCAAAATTCATCCATCAAAACTTCGTACTTTGAAGAAATTCCCTTGGATTGCTTTTCTTTGCAATCCTCGAGCCGTTTCAACGCGCAAACCAACTCGACCGATTCGCCGAAACTGAGGCAACTGAGCCGCTGATGAAACTCTGTAACCCGGATTGAAATTTCCTTCATAGCCGACAAGTAATCGTCACCGACAAAGGCATAGATCTTATCCGCCAATCTGTTTCCATTCAGATGCAAACAGTGAGGCATTTTCGAAGTTTCTTCGATTAAACCCACCAAAGATTCGGTCTCTTTAAGCAAATCGGAGTTCAAAATCCCTGAAATCTGCTCTGTTTTCTTCTCCTTCTCTTCGTTCGAGGTCGAAGAACCAACAAAAAACCCCAAAATTCGGGAAATAGACAAAACAGTTTCGATGTACTGAGCGTACCATCGAACCCAAGAGGAAAGCTCCCAAGAAATGGGATTGGAACTGTCGCGGAAATCGGAGAGTTTGAGGTAGTTTCTACCGCCGGTGAAGGGAAAAACAGAGAGCTGGTCTTGTAGAATGAAGCCGCCGTTCTTGACGATGTGGTGAACGGCGATTAAACACTTGAGGGCGACGGCGGAGTTTTGGGTGGTTTGGAGGCGGTCCATTAAGACTTCGACGGCAGCAGCGGCGGTGGCGCGTGAGGTTTTGCCAAGAGAGAGAAGTACACAGAGGTGCTTCTCCCTGGGCGGCGCGTGGGGGTCGTGAGTGGTGGCTCGGAGGAGAGCGAGTTGAAAGGAAAGAATGTTGGGCTTAGCCAGAAGCGCGGCTTTGCTTTGAGAGGCTTTGTCTTTGATGAGTCCAATTAAGGAACTCAAATTTTTTGTGCTCACCATTGGAAGCCTGAGAAAAACATCTACAGAGAGAAGAAGATATTTGGGTATGGAGAAATTAATTGGATAATTTTTCTTTTATTATTATTATTATTTTTCAATTGGAGGCATTTTAATATCTGGCCTACTAAAGTCGTTTTTGGTCATCGCCTCTCACAGCTGTTTGATTCTCCACGATTGTTTAATTGTTTTATCTCAATTTCTTTTAGTTCATTCTTCAATCTTCATGGGTCAAAACTTGCTTCTTCAACTGTACGATACAATATACTATTAGAAAAAATTGAATGGTCAAAAGCGATAAAATGGAATATAATTTGTACCATATGAAAACTTCAAAAAAGTACATTAGGAAAAAGAAAAATTTTACAAATAAAGAAAATGTCAAACTATTTATAGAAATAGTAAAAAAAAAAATTGATAGATTTCTATCAGTTTCTGTCACTGATGGATATGGATAGATTTCTATCGGTTTCTATCATTGATGACATGAATAAATTCTCTATCATTGTATAAATAATTTCCTTGTTTTTCTATTTTTTAAATCTCCTATTTTTTAATGTCAAATTGAATAGCCACATATCTATATCTTTAGCTTTTTAAATTAAAAGAAAATAATTTACTTCAACCATGTTGTATATAATGATTTAGTCTCCAAATCTAAAGCAACCGTTTACTTTATATAATTTAAATTTTGTAATGATTACTTTAGTCATAGTCTTAATTCTTTTTTTATCTAAACAATCGTTTAGACGACAACGAGATTGCGAAGCCTGATCGTCTAGATAATCGCATAACACACGAAAAGGTAAACGATTTACCGTGTGATTACTCTACGATCGTATAATCAATAACTAAGCGATGAGGCATGCTGAGCTATACGATCGTCTAGTGCGCGCGCGTTAAACGACACCCGAGTATCCGATGCTCAGCGATCGTCTACCTCATCGTCTACACGACCCGACCAACGCTTGGTCGTCTTCTTCCTCGAAGAACAACAACCCTTGCTCCGAACTTCTTTTCGAACGATTCAAAACTCAAACTAACTTTGAAATTACAGACTCAATAGCAGTTAATTATGCCAAAAAACGTAGGGGCCTTTACAATTAACTGGAAAATGTAAAAGAATTTAACAAACCGAGGTTTCATCCCAGAAAACTCCATTAATCCACACAGCCACAAACGATTTAACAATTAAAATAGATAGTAGACATGCTAATACCCACCGAGAATGTAAATGCAATTCTTTGCAGCAATGAAATTGGAATATCAGAAAACTGTCTTTGATACCAATTGAAGGAACTCTTATACAAGAGTACCTATGAGCGGAAGTGAATCTTTCTAATTCATTGTGACAAAATTTCCACATATACATTCAAACATACAAATTTGCATTCATAACGCTATATTACTGGCATGCTAAAAGGATAAAAACAAGAGACCGAGAGAACATACCAGTTGAAGACTTTTCTTCACGTGAACGAACGACTCTCACTCTCACTAGTCTAACAAGTAATCGCCCAACAACACCTCGGTCGTCTACACGAACAGCTTCGCACGAACAATAGGCAATGGGGACGACACCACCACTTGGAGCCCTCAGTATTCTCGGAGTGAGAATCCAAAGGGTGGGCTTTGATGGAATTGGTAGAGGGGAGGAGAAAAGACTATCGTGTACAAAGGATCAAGCAAGTGGGAAAATTGAAAGACTATCGTATAGTCAAGTGCTTGATCGTTTAGTGCGGGGTACACGATCGTGTAATAAAAGCTACGATCGTTTAGTTACGCTCAGGCGCTAAGCGATAGTCTATGAAAAGGTAAGCGATTGCCTAGATAAAGAGCGCGTGGGTATGCGATCATTTAGTAAACAGACACTATCGTATAGGCTCTCAAACACTAAGAGATAGAAGGCTTATCACACTGTGAGCGATTATGTGTCACTTTTGCAAAATGAAAACCATTTTCATTTTATTCTTCAGTTACTAGAACTGAATTAAACTTCCCACTAACACACGAATTCGGAGAAAGCCGACCAATTATCTCATAACCGTCCAATTAATAAAATAATAAATATAACCATATTCATAACCTATAGTTTGATATCATATATCAACTATAGTGTTTTCTCCTCTACATGATATAAATCATATTTATATCTAATTTCCTCTAAAATAATGTATCTCATACATTTAGTCAATCATATCATATATAATTAACCAGTTCAATTATATCATATATAATCAAACTCCCTCTTGTCAATTGAACATTTCCAATTAACCCAAAAATTGACTCTCAACTTTTATCCAAGCTACCAAGGGGACCTTATGGACCTATGGCTCGAAGCTCCAACGGTACATGAATAGCTGACTAAACTCTTTAGCCACGAAATCCACTATCCGTTAACTGTCAGGCATTCCACTAAAGACCGACAGCTGAACTCTTCTTACCATAGATATATTTTTGTGTCCATCGGATATAACCAATCATGAGTACGGTAACCCTTCACAGATGCTCGTAAGTACAACTGGGCCAATTTATCATTTTTTCCTTGTAGTTACATCTCACTCCTTATGTACCACTGATCCTTCTAATGAACAATACAACATAGTCCAACTATGTGTGAACACCTCTTGGGCCATGAGAAGGTGTGTGGTGCCACATCGTTCAAGCCTTGAAATCAGCCCTTAAGGGAGCTATCTATCTACTTACCCCTACTTCGGGGAAGGAGTGAATTCCATCTTGTGTAGCTGAGTTCCCAACTCCCAAATCAGACGAATCCCCAAAGTGGTAGGTTTGAGTCTGCGCCCTGGCCACTCGCACCCATGCAAATCAAAGAACCGCCCTCAATGGCAGGAGTTCCCAACTCACTCAGGATTGAGGTCATGTTACCTATGATCATCCTAGTGAAGTGAAGTTTCAATCTTGAACGGTGTTATATAACGAGACGTTTACACTTCGTGATCAGGTTTTATATAAACTCTTTATATAGGACGCCCCCGCTCGCATGTTCTCTATACAAATGATCAGGATCAGACCATCTGTGACAAGTCACAACACTTGTAACCATTCCACAAAGCGAGCCACATCCGTAGCATTACCAGGATAAGATTTCCCGCCTATATTCATATGCTACAGACCATTTTGGTTATCCCTTAAGACATGATCCACTTGTATGTCACCACATACATGCTTAAGTTACATAAAGATAACCAGGGATTTTAAGTTTATTGGTTTGTGGTAAAGCAAATAAAACATCAAAATGAGCCAAATCAAGAAGTGAAGTAAATATCATATATTTACATCACAAGCATTCATACAAACTGTTTACAAACTAAGGACATGAGACTTTAGGGCATCAACCCCAACAATCTCCCACTTGTCCTAAAGTGAGTGTGGGTGTACAAAAAACTAGTACAAATCAATAAACTAGGGCATAAAAACCCAGTACAATAAAATCTCCCACTTGCCTTAGTCCAGCTGCGGGCGGTCCCGTAGACCCATGCTCTGAAGGTGACCCTCAAACACTGTAGCCGTGAGAGCCTTCATAAACGGGTTAGCAACATTGTGCTCCGAAGCGATCGTGACGATTGCGTCCCCTCGATGCACTATCTCGCAGATCAGGTGATACTTCCGCTCTATGTGTTTGCCGCGCTTGTGACTCCTAGGTTCCTTGGAGTTCGCCACAGCACCACTATTGTCACAATAAAGGGTGATTGGCTTAGACATATATGGAACAACTTCCAGTTCTATCAAGAACTTCTTGAGCCAGACGACCTCTTTAGTAGCATCGCAAGCAGCTACGTACTTCGCCTCCATAGTGGTGTCGGTGATGCACCCCTGCTTAGTACTTCGCCACACTACAGCCCCTTCGTTAAGAGTAAAAATTAATGCTAAAGTGGACTTGTGAGAGTCCTTATCAGTCTGAAAGTTAGAATCCGTGTATCTAGTAAGGATCAAATCCCTAGATCCATACACGAGCATGTAGTCCATCGTTCTCCAAAGATACTTATTATCTTTTTATTATGTGTGTTACACTACGCATGGATGAATATAATGCGATACTACTTTTAGATGTATGCGTTATTAATGAAATGCTTGTAGTATGCTATGTGTTGTCACAAGTTTCCTTGCGTTGAAACCAAGTATAATTCCAACGCAAGTTTCTCGGAGTGATCCGAGGTCAAACACAGGGATTGTTGTCATTAATGTGTTACATTTGTGATATATGCGATCGGGGGTTTTTCAATTAATAAAAGTTGTGTGTTTATACAGGAAATTAAATTGCGGTAAAGTAAAATTGTGTAGATAAAGTAAAGTTGCGATAGAAATAAAGTGGGATAAAAATAAACCTAAGCTAACGTGATGCAAGATACAAGATACATGATATACATGATGCTGAGTTCGAGATTGACTGTGAAGTTTATACAAAGGATCGTTGTATGCGATGGCAAGGCTTATGGATGAATCAGAATGGGAAGGAATAATTAGTACAAACATCGTAAGATTGTTAATTGTGTTAAAGATATAACTAAGGTTCCACTTTCCCTTGGCGTACACCTCTCAGTGATCGGTCGCGTTCCCATATCTCTATGGTAAAACAGGGATGAACATGATGAACGCAAGGTTGCTTTCATCTCTGGAAGTACTTCTCACTTTAGTGAACCCATTCTTTTAACCCTCTCTCGATAGATTGGAATGACATCTTCACTTCTGCTCTCACAGGTGAAGATGTCGTCTAACATGCTTTGACTAAACATAATTATTTCCTCAATCCAATTAATTACTTGTTTAATTCATGCTAATTATCCAAGGGATTAAGAAAACATCACGAAGAAAGTGAATTAGGATGAACGGAAATAGAGACAGAAATGGAGATGGAAATGATCATGACATTCAATACTAAGATTTAGCGTCTGATACATGGTGTGAATGATAAACTAAGAAGATGAATAAGATTGATGATTAAGAGATAGAAACAAATACAGAAGAGTGTCAACGTCTTGACACAGATCTGGACGGTGGATTTTCTTACCAGCATATGGAATGGATGAAGAGAAGAGCTTCCCTCTCAGGCTTGCTCGTCTGGTAGAAGTGACCTCGTATAGAGCTTCACGACGGGGATAGAAACGATTCTTGCCCGGAGACTCATCTCTCAGCCTTATCTCTTAATTCTTCCCAGATCTGCTCAGATTAGTCGCTTAACCAGTCTCTCTCACAGATCAGTATATACAATTCTCTATGTATTCAAGCGTAATTTTCAGTGAATTCTCCGAGGCTATTTATAGATGAAGGCTTGACTCTTTGACTTATGGTCCCCACTTTCTTGTTATGTAGTTCCCGAAATGGTGGAGTGAATATTCCTTCTGTTACACAATTAATCTCGTCAGAAATGCACAACGGTCAGCTGTACATTCATCAGATTCCTCCACATTTGCGTTGCTCTTTCACATCTTCGATCGTGTGCCCGCATGCGGTGTTATTTTTGATTACCGCATGCGGTTGAAGTTAAGCTCTGGATCGATTGTCGCATGCACCGTTATTGCATTGATCGTCTATTCATTCCTGAATGATGGGCGCAATGCGACATAGATGCGTTGTTTAGTTTATCTTGAGCCTTGAACGCATACGGTGACTTGATTTCCTGCAAAACAGAACAGAAATATACCATTCTACCATCGTAATGCTGTTAGTGGGTGTATTGACGACAATTTATAATTCTTGCATTTCTTGGCCAATTTCTATACAAACGACGCAACTTTTCTTCCTTTTGGAAACAATATCTAAATAAAACAGTATAAATAACTTGTATTTCTACAAGTTATCAACGGTCTAGTGACTCTGGCTTGGGTTAGACTGATATCTATTGACTATTTCCACAAATGTTTGGCCTAGTACAAACCATCGCGTACATCAAACTGCAAATGACAGATGCATATGGGACTCGTCTCATTTCCTCAACCTCTTCAGGCATCTTAGGACACATGATTTTAGACAAAGTGACTCCATGCCTGAACGACAGTAGGCCCCTTTTGGAGTCCTGCATCGAGTACTTGACCAACATCTTATCAATGCTAGCCAATTCTTAATTGTAGTCAGTAGACCTACATCCTTCTCAATGTAGTCAGTAGTATATCATCTACATACAACACTAAGAAAACTATTGAAGCGTTGATGTTCTTCTTGAATACATAAGGTTCATCAACGTTCTGGTCAAAGCCATACAATTTGATCGTAGTATCAAACCGAATGTTCCAAGATCGAGATGCTTGTTTCAACCCATAAATGGACCGATTCAGTTTGTAAACTTTTTGGTCTTGACCTTGGACAACAAATCCCTCGGATTGCATCATGTAAATGGTCTCCTCAAGATTGCCATTCAGAAAGGGTATCTTGACGTCAATTTAAAGGATCTCATACCGAGAGTTCCATGAGTGAGTTTAGATTGCTCCAATTTCACAGTGTCCGAAACACAAACGATATACATTCAACACATATAGTTATCCATATAATCTAATTATCGGCATGCTCAAAATATAGTAAAATCATGGAAAGGGTTCATACCAAATGAAGACACTCTTCGAACGCTGAACCCTAAGCAGTGGAAACCTCCACCGGATCTACCAGCACCCAGCGAGTATGTCGATTGCAACAGCACGATCAGAAAGTACACGAACACTACAGTGGGGACGACACCACCACAAGAGAAACCCGGGTATCCTCTGCATCAAAAACCCAAAGAGTGGGATTTGATGAGTTTGGTAGAGGACGGAGGAGAATGCATCGTGTAGACGATAAGCAAGTGGGAGATGAAACTCTGTTATCATATAGCGGAAATGCTTATCGTATAGTAGAGCTACACGATCGTGTAGGAAAAACTGAACGATCGTTTAGGAAAAATGTATACGATCATTTAGAGAAAACGTGAGGTAGACGATCGTTTAGACGGACGAGCTTCTATGGTATAGTCTCTCGCGATCGCTTTCACGGATTCTTTTGGGCACGGGTGATAATACGAATGCACGAATGGATCAAAATGAAAATGATTTTCATTGTTTTAATCCACTGGTTACCATAACCATTGCAACCCACTTCCCACATCCGAACGTGGATAAATCCGTTAAATATCAAATAATTAATCAATTAATTTAATTAATAAATATAATCATATTATATTTATATCCTATAGTTTGATATCATATATCTACTATAGTATTTTCTTCTCTACTTGGTATAAATCATATTTATATCTAATTTCCTCCAAAATAATGTATCCATACATTTAGCCAATTGTATCATATATAATTAACCAGTACAATTATATCATATATAATTGAACTTCCTCTTGTCAATTTGAACATTTCAAATTAACCCAAACACTGGTTCTCGACTTTATCCAAGCTACCCAGGTGACCTAATGGACTTGTGGCTTGAAGCTCCAACGGTAGGTGAATAGCTGTCTAAACTCTTTGGCCACGAGATCCACCATCCGTTAACTGTCAATGATTCCACTAAAGACCAACAGTTGAACTCTTCTTACCATAGATATATTTCTGTTTCCATCGGATATAACCAATCATGAGTACGATGACCCTTCACAGATGCTCGTAAGTACAGTTGGGCCAATTTACCGTTTTTCCTCTATAGTTACATCTCACTCCTTAAGTACCACTGATTCCTCTAATGAACAATACAACATAGTCCAACTATGTGTAAACACCTTTCAGGCCAAGAGAAGGTGTGTGGTGCCACATCGTTTAAGCTTTGGCATCAGCCCTTAAGGGAGCCATTTATTTACTTACCCCTGCCTCGGGGAAGGAGTGAATTCCATCTTGTGTAGCTGAGTTCCCAACTCCCAAATCAGACGAATCCCCAAAATGGTAGGTTTGAATCGGGGACTGGCCATTCGCACCCATACAAATCAAAGGACCGCCCTCAATGACAGAAGTTCCCAACTCACTTAGGATTGAAGTCATGTTACCTATGGTCATCCTAGTGAAGTGAAGTCTCTGTCATGAATGGTGTTATATAACGAGACATTAACACTTCATGGTCAGGTCTTATACAAACTTTTTGTATAAATGCCCCCACTTGCATGTCCTCAACACGAATGATCAGGACCAGACCATCCGTGACAAGTCACAACACTTGTGACAATTCCACAAAGCGGGCCGTTTCTGTAGCGTTACTAGGATAAGGTTTCCCTCCTTTATCTGTATACTACAGACCATTTTGGTTATCACTCAAGACACGATCCACTTGTATGTCACCACATATATGCTTGAGTCACATACAGATAACCAGGGATTTTATGTTTATTGGTTTGTGGTAAAGCAAATAAAACAAATAACCGAGTAAAACAACAAGGTGTGAAGTAAATATCATATATTAACAATCACAGGTATTCGTATATACTGTCTACAAACTTCTGCCTATGAGGATTTCTGTGAAACCCAAACAACAAGGATTCAGAACGACTTTAACATGGTAATAGGCAAGAAAGTCTCCTCATAGTCAACTCCCTCTACTTGGGTATAACCCCTTGCCACAAGTCGAGCCTTGAAGGTTTGCACCTTCCCATCAGCACCCCATTTTTGTTTGTAGATCCATTTACAACCTATAGGTCTTATCCCATCAGGCTGATCTACAAGATCCCATACTGAGTTGAAGTACATCAAATCCATCTCGAGATCCATGCCTTTGACCCATTCATCACGGTCTGCATCCTTTATTGCCTTCTAATAAGACAACGGATCCTCAACGTCGCCATCTGCTACCATAGCAAGGATTTATGTGAAACCCAGATAGTGAACAGGCGGGTTTACAACCCGCCCACTGCGTTGAGGTTCCCTCAACTTTTGAGGTGGAACTAACCTACTAGATGAACTATCATCAACAACTTTTGCTAATGAAGCAGGAACTTCAAAAACTCTTGTTGAAGTTTCAGTAGTTTCATTGGAAAGCTCACGTAACACGACTTTACTACGTGGACTGTGCTCCCTGATATGATCCTCCTCTAGGAAAGTAGCTTTCGTGGAAACAAACACCCTATTTTCCAACAGATCATAAAAATAACCCCCTCGTGTACCTTTGGGGTAGCCTACAAAGAGGCATAACCTCGACCGTGGTTCCAATTTCTTGGGATTTTCTTCAAGCACACGTGCTAGGCAACTCTAAATCCGAAAGTGACGTTAGCTAGCTTTACGCCCATTCCACAACTCTAGAGGTGTTCTCGCAACATCTTGGAAGGAACACAGTTGAGTATGTATATCGTAGTCTCCACTGCAAAATCCCAAAACGAGTTCGGTAAGGAAACATAACTCATCATCGAACGAACCATGTCCAATAAAGTTCTATTTCTTCTTTCTGCTACACCATTCTGTTGAGGTGTACCCGGTGTTGAGAGCTAGGAAACGATTCCATGTTCTATCAAATAATCCTGAAATCCAGAATCCAAAAACTTTTCACCTCAATCTGATCGAAGTGTTTTAATTCGTCTATTCAATGCGTTTTCAATTTCAGCCTTGAACTCTTTGAACTTTTCAAAAGATTCAGACTTCCATTGCATCAGATAAACATACCCATACCTAGAGTAATCATTAGTAAAATTGATAAAATACTCATAGCCACCTCGGGCTCGCACATTCATAGGACCACAAAGGTTAGAATGTACTAACTCAAAAGGCTCTTTGGCTCGATAACCTTTTCTAGTAAAAGGTCTTTTAGTCACGTTACCCTCAAGGCAAGATTCGTACACTGGTAAAGAATTTTCTTCTAACTCACTTAGAAGTCTATTCTTTATCAATCTCTCAATCTTATTGAGATTGATGTGCCCTAATCAAAGGTGCCAAAGTTGGGTATTTTCTTTTGGAGAAGTTCGTTGACATTTAGATTGAGTTACAAAAGATTTAAACAACTCTATATTATGGAGGGAACTTAAGGCTAACCGTCTTAGGACATACATGTTACTTTCCAGATAAGTTGTACAAATTTCAACACCATCTTTATGAATAAACACTTTAACCACATTAAAAGAAAGCGTATATTTACATTGTAATAGACACTTTACAGAAATAAGGTTCCTCTTAAGTTCAGGAACTACATACACATCTTTTAAAACTAGAAACCTATTCTGTAAAGATAAGTAGATGCCTCTCACTGCCACAACTGAGACGACATGCCTTGTGCCTACTCGCATCGTCATCTCACCAGCCTTTAGCTATCACCAGGATCTAATCCCTTGAAAAGAAGAACAAACATGATTAGTGGCACCCGAATCAATTATCGAGGCCGAATCATCATTCTCCACAAAACATGTTTCTAGCACAAGTAAATCATATTTACCTTTATCTGCTTTGGCCTTAGCCTTGGCGGATTTCCTCTCCTTCAGATAGCGAGGACAAGTCCTCTTCTAGTGTTCGTCCTGGTTGCAGTGGAAACATTTTCCCTTTTCAACCGGCAGCGAACACCTCCTTGGGGCGACAGGTGGCGAGTTAGCAGGCACTTTCCTTTTCCCTTTACCATCCTTCTTCTTCTTCCCCTTTGCAGAGTTAGAAGTAGAAGGTGCAGATTTCGTTCCTGAGCTCGAACTTCGATGGAACGTCCTAGAATATGAAGCAATATTTTCCATCCTTTTTCCTCTCCTTACTTTTCAGCACAATGTTTGCAACTCATTGAGGAGAGTTGTACGTATTGCACTTTGTTAAGAATCACATTGCTAACAAAGTGGAGAAAGCTCTCTGGTAATGAATGCAGGATTATGCTAACTTGACTGCCCTTATCGATTCTAGACCCATTCATCTCCGCCATATTGAAGTAGACCATCATACTAAGCACATGTTCACGAAAAGAGGTGCCTTCCTCCATTTTGGAGTTGAAGATGTATTTAAGAGCCTCATGCTTGAGCTGTTCATACGGTTGTCTGAACATCCCCCACAGGGGCTCCATGATCTCACGCGCAGAGACCATGGGCTCATGCTTCTTGGCCAACACG
>NC_052359.1:25094129-25095669 GCF_009727055.1 Benincasa hispida | reverse complement strand
TTCATTAGACTGGGCCAAGGTATAGGGCTCGGGCCTTCTCGTTTGCCTGTGTTTCCGATCGCCTCATATGCCTCCCAACATTCGAGCGATGTTGGGAGCTGGAATGGAGGACAGATCTTTCGTAAGGGAAAAACACTTAGATTCCTCCGATGATGAGTATGTTGTGATTTCATTATGTTTCCAACTAGAAAAGTTCGTCGCCAGTAAGTTTGTTTCGGCGCTAGCAAAGCTTTGTATTGTAGCCATTTAAACTTGTCATCTCTCTTTCTTTTGTTAGTCAATTTAATCCTATTAAACTAATTAAAAGATTAAAGCCTAAGGGTTGCTAATCATATTAGAACCGTGATCTTAGGTATATGTCATCCAAGTTTTAAACATTTTAAAACCATGAATTAAATCTAAGTGAGCATGCATGTCTTTCTTATTGCTTTTAGTTCAAATTTCTCTTTAACCTTTAAAAAGAAACAACTAAAACACATTACTACACAAAAAGGTATTTATAATGCTTATAAAGTAACCTATGTGTCATGCTTCATGCAATGTCCTGTCATTACTATACATAATTTTTATCTATAAGTAATAACCAAGCAAACATGCTTTCCATACACCCTTATACTATAACAACTATAATATAAAGATGATGCATGTCAATGCTTTTTATGCATGCATAAATATAACTCTTATATTATATGATGCATGAGCATGCTCTTACGTAATTTAAATCATGCTTCTCTAAATCAAGAGATGATACATGACCAATGCATAACCTAAGGTGGGATTCTCTATATGTGCATACCATATGACATATAATTAAACATACATCTCATGTATTAAAACACATATTAATGGACCGGAATGAACCAATACTAAAATTGGAATGAAAAATTCTATCTATTACATTTTTTCACTGAGCAAACTGGTTCACAGACCGGGTTTTGAACCGCTAGACGAAGCTCCATCGTTTAGTAAACACCTCCAGGTAAACGATCGTGTAGCGCACACTAGACGATGTCGCGGAAGCTAAACGATTGCTTAGACGACAATGAGGCTACGGAGCCTGATCGTCTAGATGATCGCTTAACACGCGAAAAGGTAAACGATTTACTGTGTGGTTACTCCGTGATCGTATAGTCAGTAACTAAGCGATAAGGCTTACTAAGCTATACGATCGTCTATTGCGCGCGTTCGTTAAACGACAATTGAGCATCCAATACTCAGTGATCGTCTACCTCATTGTCTACAGACCCGACCAACACTTGGTCGTCTTCTTCCTCGAAGATCAACAACCCTTGCTCCGAACTTCTTTACAAACGATTCAAACCTCAAACTAACTTTGAAATTATAAACTCGATAGCAATTAAACCAACTGGGGCATTGGTCATGGTATAAAAGATATTTTAGAGGCTCATAAAGGTCCATTTACAGGCCAGGGCCATAAAGGACTATATGAGATCCTAACAACGTCATGGCATGCTCAATTATCTATTAACCTAGCTATGTTAGGCTCTTTAACCATTATTGTAGCTCACCATATGTATGC
>NC_052359.1:25087076-25093343 GCF_009727055.1 Benincasa hispida | reverse complement strand
CTGACACCTTTCGAAGCACTTTCGAGTGTGCGCTTTAGTTTTCGAATGTGTCGTTCAGCCTCACGAGTCTACAAGCCTTTCTCATTCCAGTGCTCGCCTTTTAGTAGGGGCCTTTAGTCTTTTGATTAGAGTATGGGTCCCGAGAGAGCGGAGCGTACCGCCCCGCCATAGTCGCGAGTCTGTTTATTATGCAAAAAAACGCAGGGCCTTTATAATTAACTGGAAATGTAAAAGAATTTAACAAACCGATGTTTCATCCTAGAAAACTCCATAAATCCACACAAATGATTTAACAATTAAAACAGAGAGTAGACATGCTGATACCCATTAAAAATGTAAATGCAATCCTTTGCAGCAATGAAATTGAAATATCAGAAACCTGGCTTTGATACCAATCGAAGGAACTTTTATATAAGAGTACCTATGAGCGGAAGCAGATCTTTCTAATTCATTGTGATAGAATCTCCACATATACATTCAAACATACAGATTTGCATTCATAACGCTATATTACTGGCATGCTAAAAGGATAAAAACAAGAGACCGAGAGAACATACCAATTGAAGACCTTTCTTCACGTGAACAAATGCCTCTCGCTCTCACTAGTCTAACAAGTAATCGCCCAATAACACCTCGATCGTCTACACGAACACCTTTGCATGAACAATAGGCAACGGGGACGACACCACCACTTGGAGCCCTCAGTATTCTCGGAGTGAGAATCCAAAGGGTGGGCTTTGATGGAATTGGTAGAGGGGAGGAGAAAAGGCTATCGTGTACAAAGGATCAAGCAAGTGAGAGAATGGAAAGACTATCGTATAGTCGGATGCTTGATCGTTTAGTGCGGGGTACACGATCATGTAGTAAAGCTAAGCAATCATCTATACGATCATTTAGTTACGCTCAGGCACTAAACGATCGTCTATGAAAATTTAAGTGATGACTGAAAATTAATTCATTGTTGTGTTGTCGTCAAACAACTTGTTAGGTTGCTGACGACGTATGTATATGTATGTGTATGCGCTTTGCGATAATGATAATGCGATACTACGTTCTGAATGTATGCGATGGTAATGATATGCGTTCATAGTATGCATTCATGTAGTGCGTGTCATAAGTTTTCTTACGCTGGAACCAAGTATAATTCTAATGCAAGTTTCTCAGAGTGATCTGAGGTCGAACACGGGGATTGTTATGATTAATGCGATAAATTACGGTAAAGAATACACGGCGACGGTAAATAAAGTGCAGTGAAATAAATTACGGTAATAAGTAAAGTTGCGGTAATAAAGTAAATGAATAAACAATTAAATATACAAGTTGAGGACTAGATGTGAAGATGTGCAAAAGTGTCTGATGAATGCGGTGGCAAGTCTTGTGAAATGAGTCAGAAAGAGAATAGGTTGAGGGAAAGGACATCTCAAGTTCGTCAATCTTGTTGAGGATGCAGCTAAGGTTCCGCTTTCCCTTGGCTTACACCTTTCAGTGATCGGCCCCGTTCCCATATGTCTATGGTGAAATAGGGATGAACGTGATGAACGTAAGGTTATTTCCATCTTTGAAAATATTTCTCGCTTTAGTTAACACATTCTTCCAACCTTCTTTCGAGATTCGGAATAACATCTTCACTTCTGCTCTCACAGGTGAAGATGCCGTTGAGCATGCTTTAGCTAAACTCAGTCGATTTTCTTAACAAGGATTAACTTACTCACTTAATCCTTCCCCTTTACCCTGGAGGATTAGTTACACATTATGAAGAAAATGGATGATGAATGTATGGAGAGGAACAGAGAAATGACGATGAATACGATAATGATATTAAAATCTAAGGATAAGCATTTGTTACAGATAGTGAATGAAAGTTTAAAGATGAACACAGTAGATGAATAGAAAATAAGGACAAATACGGAAAGAGTGTCAATGTCTTGACACGGATCCCGATCGGAGACAATTTGCTTGCCCGCGTGTGGTAGAAATGTTGTGGAAAGCTTCTCTTTCAGGCTTGATTTCCAGGTAGAAGTGATCTTTTGCACAAAGCTTCTTCTTCGGGAATGGAAATAATCGCTTGCTTCAGAGACTTACCTTTCGGTCTTGTCTCGTCTTTCTCCCCGGATTTCTATAAATTGTCTCTTCAGACCAGCCTCCTCTCTTTGAATTTTATGAAGCTATTTATAGACCTTGGCACCTTCTGCATCAATGGTCCCGCTCTGAAAAGCTGATAATTCCTGCATGGCTTGGTGGAAATGTCTGCTCTGCTCCACGTTCAATTTTTTAGAATCGTACAACAGAAAAGCTGTATGGTCAACGCAACTTTTACAATTTTCGCATTTCTAAGCCAATTTCTATATGGTCGACGCAACTTTTCCTTCTTTTTGCCGCATAATCTAAATAAAACGGTATAAATAACTTGTATTTCTACAAGTTATCAGTAAGCGATCGTCTAGATAAAGGGTGCGTGGGTGTGCGATAGTTTAGTAAGTGGGCGTTATCGTATAGGCTCTCAAACACTAAGAGATAGAAGGCTTATCACACCGTGAGCGATTATGCGTCACTTTTGCAAAATGAAAACCATTTTCATTTTATTCTTCAGTTACTAGAACTGAATTAAACTTCCCACTAACGCACGAATTCGGAGAAAGCCAACTAATTATCTCATAACCGTCCAATTAATAAAATAATAAATATAATCATATTTTATTCATAACCTATAGTTTTATATCATATATCAACTATAGATTTTTCTCCTCTACATGATATAAATCATATTTATATCCAATTTCCTCCAAAATAATGTATCTCGTACATTTAGTCAATCATATCATATATAATTAACCAGTTCAATTATATCATATATAATCAAACTCCCCCTTATCAATTTGAACATTTCAAACTGACCAAAAAAACTGATTCTCAACTTTTATCCAAGCTACCAAGGGGACCTTATGGACCTATGGCTCGAAGCTCCAATGGTACATGAATATCTGACTAAACTCTTTAGCCACAAGATCCACCATCCATTAACTGCCAGGCATTCCACTAAAGACCGACAACTGAACTCTTTTTACCATATATATATTTCTGTGTCCATCGAATATAACCAATCATGAGTACGATAACCCTTCACAGATGCTCGTAAGTATAGTTGGACCAATTTACCGTTTTGCCCCTATAGTTACATCTCACTCCTTAAGTACCACTGATCCTTCTAATGAACAATACAACATAGTCCAACTATGTGTGAACACCTTCGAGCCATGAGAAGGTGTGTGGCGTCACATCGTTCAAGCCCTAGAATCAGCCCTTACCCCTGCTTCGGGGAAGGAGTGAATTCCATCTTGTGTAGCTGAGCTCCCAGCTCCCAAATCAGACGAATCCTCAAAGTGGTATGTTTGAGTCAAAGGTCTGGCCACTCGCACCCATGCAAATCAAAGGACCACCCTCAATGGTAGGAGTTCCCAGCTCACTTAGGATTGAGGTCATGTTATCTATGGTCATCCTAGTGAAGTGAAGTCTTTGTCATGAATGGTGTTATATAACGAGATATTAACACTTTGTGGTCAGGTCTTATACAAACTCTTTGTATAGGATGCCATCGCTTGTACGTCCCCTACACGAATGATCAGGATCAGACCATCTGTGACAAGTCACAACACTTGTAACCATTCCACGAAGCGGGCCGCATCCGTAACGTTATCAGGATAAGGTTTCCCTTCTATATCCATATACTACAGACCATTTTGTTATCCCTTAAGATATGATCCACTTGTATGTCACCACATACATGCTTAAGTTACATAAAGTTAACCAGTAATTTTAAGTTTATTGGTTTGTGGTAAAGAAAATAAAACATCCAAATGAACAAAATCCAGAAGTGAAGTAAATATCATATATTATACATCACAAGCGTTCGTACAAACTATTTATGAACTACAAGACATGAGACTTTAGGGCATCAACCCCAACCAGCCTAGCCAGAACTTGCCTTAGATAAAAAGTCCCTTAAGATACATTTGTTGCATATTTAATCTTTTATTAAGAGTCAATTTAATCCTATTAAACCAATTTAAAAGATTAAACTTAGATTTCTAATCTCATTAGAAATGTGATCTTAAGTCTATCTCATTCATATTTTAAACAATTTTAAAAAATGATTATAGTCTAAGGTTTGCATGCAACTCTTTATTATTGATTTTAATTCAAATTTCATTTAATTATAACAATTATAAATAAATGAAACAATTAAAAACTAACCAATGCATGCTAGACATACTTTAGTTAATTATAACATTTATAAATTAAACTACGGTAATTTCATACTTCATGCAATATTCATTCATTACTAATATATAACATTTATATAACTAAGTAATGAATCATGCTATAGCATACATTCCATACATCCATTCAATCATATATTATAACACTTATAATGTAAATGATGTATGGATATGCTATAATGCATGCATACATATACTATAACACATACTATATAATGCATGAGCATGCTTTGTGTAATTTAAATCATGCATATGCATATATTATATCATTTATAATATAAAATGATGCATGAATGTAAATGCATAACCTATGGTGGGTTTTAAAACTATATGATGTACATTATGACATATAATATAAAACATACATCACATGTATATTTATTCTAAAAGTTGATGGACCGGGATAAGACCTCTCAAAAGAGAAAACAAAAGGCTAACTATTACAAAAAAAAAAATGAGTCAACCGATTCGGAAAAGGTGAACCGGGTCTTGAACCGCTCGAACCGAACCACCTTTCAAAGAACCACCTTGTAGTTGATCGTGTAGCAAATGAACCATGAGTCTAGCAGTTATGCGATAAGCATGCAAAACTATGCGATCGTGTAGCTAATGACTATGCAATGATCATGAAAGTCTACGCGATTGTGTAGCTGGCAACCATGCGTCGAGCAACTAAAACTGTGCGACCGTTCAACAAGGGACTAAACAATCTTATAGCAAACTGATGCATTATTTTATGCGGTGAATTAATGAAAGGAATTGCGGTGATAGAACATGCGTTGTGCAACAAGTTTTCTCAGTAGAATCCAAGTATAAATCCTACTGAGTTTCCTGGTAAGTCCAGGGTCGAACTCAGGGACTAAGAAAAACAATATGCGATAATAATATTTAAGATTACTTTGCAGTAACAAATAAATTAATGATTGGTTGGTTTGTTGTTTGCGGTATAAAATGTATGCGGCGGATTTAAGAAAAGATTGATTATGCGACAAATACATTGAGTATGCGGAGGAACGGGTTGAGAAGATCTTTAGCTAGCGTTTCCTGAGGATGTGTTCAAGCTATGCGATCATGCTACACTCATGCGACAACAAATCATTTTGCAATGCAAATGCGGTAACTACTAATTCTAGGACGCATGCAATGAATGCGATAATGTCCATAGAGCTTATTCCTAAGTCTCTACTTCTTGCCTATGCGATGATGCAAGATGCACACAAAGACAAGGTGACCACAAACAATCATAACCTATCTCCAGGATGCATGCGATGCGTTAATAGTAAACGACGCTTATTCCTAAGCTCCTATCTCTTGATTATGCGTTCTAATCTGACTCTTCCGAGCCTAGATTCTAACCTGATTTTTTCAAGCCTAGATTCTATCCTTAGACTACCCTCTCGAGTATCTCTAATGGACGAATGACGCATATATAATATAAGATAATCGCATAAAATGAAGATCCTCAATTATGCTAGCTAAGTGCTTCTTAACCCATTGGACAGATTTAGCTACTCATGCGTAATGTACAGAGAGTGAACAGATATAAAGATATAAATTCCATTTCTATAGATAAGTTCAGAGTACAAAATGACAATGGAATATAAGGATAGAGAGCCTGGTAGCAATTCCTTGCTTCCCAAGGCTTTTACACTGTTATTCTGCTCAATAGATGTTCCTGCTTCCGCAGGAGTTGGCCCTCTCTGATCTTAATGCTTCCGACACTCTTCCAAGTTCACCGGATCGATCTCTTGGTACAATCTCACTTCCCTCGCTTTCGCCTTCTAAATAAAAGAAATCTAACTTCCGAACTCCTTCATTGAAGGTGGCCTCTTGTATTTATAGAGCTTCAGGGTGAAAGGCTTCTTCTCTCTTATGATTGCACTGATGGGATAACATTAATTCTCTGTATGATGTGCCAAATATTTGTCATCGAAAAGTTGAGTATACTTGCTACAGTAGTTCGTTAACGGCTTGTCAACTTAATTCGGAA
>NC_052359.1:25084741-25087071 GCF_009727055.1 Benincasa hispida | reverse complement strand
CTTGTCAACTTAATTCGGAATCGACCGTCATCAGCTTTCTGTCCCATCGTGATTTATTACGCTTTTCACCCAGATGTGCCCACCAAGTTGCGCCGACTCTATGCAGCAACCTTCTTGAGCAGATATTTGCGAGCGCAAATGACCGCATAACCTTGTGGTAACACAATCTTTGATGCGCTTGGCCGTTGATTTCTTTGGATCGCATTTTCCGCCTTGTGTCAACGCATATTCTACACAAAAATACATAAGTTAACTGTTTTAATGTGATGGACGCATGCGACCGCAATATTGTGAACTTAATGTTTTTGGATGCAATCTTGTATATTTTTATCAACGCAAACCTACATTGTTTAATAACTTAGCACTGTAATAACGTGAATTTCTGCTCGTTATCACAAACGCACACAATTGTGTAACAAATTCTACACGATCACGTAACATTAGCTATGCGATCGTTTAGCAAATGCTACACGATCGTGTAGCAAAAGCTACCTGATCACATAACAAGAGCTACCCAATTGTTTAGTTGTAGCTACACGATCTGGAACGTTATGTTTCATCTTCTCCATCCAAACAATGCTCTGCAACCCTTCTTTGAAGCCTTCGAAACATGACGAGCGACTCAAACAAACAATTTACAGACTCGATTGCAACAATTAATGCCCAAAAATGCAGGGGACCTCACAAACCAAAATTTTTAAATTAAAGAAAGCCTTAAACAGAGAGTTCTGTCCCATAAATATCCATAAAAAAATTCATCCACAACCATTCATCACATAAATAGAATGCAGATTGTAAAACCTACCATTATTGTAAAACAATTCAATACAAGAATGAAATTTGGAATCAGAAACCTACAACCTGGCTCTGATACCAATCGAAGGAACTCTTATGAGGAGAACCTTGAGCGGAAGCGGATCGACCAAATTCCATAATTTATTGAATGTAAAGTTTATAGTAAATAAACAACAAAATATGCATTTACAACTAAATTACAGTATGCTTTGCAAGAAAAGGGTTTCAATAATACTTCACCTTTGAAGACCTTTTCTTCACGATTTCCCTCATACGGATCATGAACTTCTTGAAGACCTTCCTCAAGATAAAACTCAAACCAAAACAAGACACTACCACAATGAAACCTTGGTATTCTCAGGGTGAGAATGCATGAGTGGTGGACTTTGACTATTTTGGTTAAGAAGGAAAAGTTTAAGGTGGAGGAGGAAGAAGATTGAGAACTTTTTAATCTCAAGACAAAGCTTACAGAACGCTTCTGTATGTTTTTATTTTCTCACAATCATTCAACATCCTTAGTCCAAGAAGAAGAAAAAACAAATTTTCTTTTCTACTTGTCATAAAAATAACCACCCCCACTAATGTGGGTGGAGAGAAAAGATGGGGAAAGAAGTTATAATTCCCTTCCTTATTATTCAAATAATAATATAATATATAAATTGTTGGAATGAAGAAGCAAGCAGTAGAAGTAAAACAGGATCATTGAGCATTCTAGTTCATTAATTTTGGCTTTAAACCAAGCATGCTCATAAATTAAAAACAGAGTTTCAACACTAAATCCAAATCGGCTCTCTATGGATCGATTATGTACTTCCCTTGCTATATTTAGTGGAGTAAGTCACAAGATTTAATTTGGGCACAAAATGACCTAGTGCATGGTTCACACCTTCACCAAGGATCACCCTCATAGGCAGGAGTTCAAAATTCACTCAGAATTAAGGTCAAGTCACCTATGGTCATCCTAGTGAAATTTAAGTCTTTTCAAGGAATGGTGTAAGAGAGACTAATCATTTCGTGGTTCGGTCTGATACAAACTTTTTCTACAGAATACCGCCACTTACATGTCACCACATGAATGATCAAGATCAGACCATTTGTAACACTTTACTAAAATTGGAACAATTACAAAAGTGGGTCGTATTGGTAGTGTCACCAAGATAAGGTACCCAAGCTTGTCCATCTATTACAGACCTTTCATGTTATTACTTAAACATGATCCACTTGTATGTTACCACATACATATTTAAGCTACATTAAATAACCTAGGATCTTAGTTTATTGGTTTTGGGTTAATACAATTAAATGTCAAATAAAATAACACTTTATTTTATTAAATAAAAATTCATTCATACAAATAATTTACAAATTACAAAACTACGAGATTTAGGGTATCAAACCCAACAGTAGTTACACTATGAACTTTCACACTGATAGCTTAAATAGTTCACTGAAATTTTGGGCCCCGCTGTGGTAGAACCTGGTGAGGACACAATTTCACATGAGTACAACACCCCCAGACCGAGGTGGTTAACCGG
>NC_052359.1:25060285-25084641 GCF_009727055.1 Benincasa hispida | reverse complement strand
ATAAAAGTCATTTTCCTTAGAAATCTAGCTTTCTAAGCCCGGGTAGGACGTGGATCGATCATGACGAAAATGGACTTCTCCGTAATGTAATAGAATAGTCACAGTCCCTTCTCGACCAGACGAAGGAGATATGAATTCCATTCTGGCCAAACTCTGGTCTCATCGAACACCCAATGAAAGCGTTCGCTAGGAGGGAAACTCGGGAAGAGTTCAGGCAGAAATAGATGGTGAGATCTGTTGAAAAGTAAAGCAGTCATCAAGCCAGAGCTAGTTTAACAGGCAGAGAACAACCACATGAATCGGAATCCACAACGAGATAATTGTCTCTTCAACATAGTGGCATCCCTTTTCGGAAGATTGTAAAGACGCAATAAAGTAAGCCATCCTGGATGGGAGGCTGAACATGCTTCGGGACATCGACCCTATGGTCAGGGAAGGCCAGCTGAGGTGCGTGCGTGTCTTTTGGAGGGTAGGGCGTTGCTACGCTCTGCATTACGCCACGACAAGAAAAGTCAATGTAGCTACACTCCCCTATAACGTAGTTATGCTCGACACAACCCTATAAAAAGTTCTTCGATTTTTTGGGCAAAGGAGATGGAGAAAAATTTGGAGAAGACAACCACCAACTCAATTTTCTTTTTTTTTTTTCACATCTTAGCTTAGGATTTTAGTATTTTGTGTTGTAATTGTGGATTGGAAACTATTCTCTCTACTTTCTTTGTCTATTGGGATTTGAAGGTAAGTGTTTTCTAGTTCTTGAGAGCAAACATATGTAATTAATTGAGTTTATTTTTTTTTGTACAAATCTCATATTTTAATTATGCCTATTTTAATATGTTTTAATTCTTAATGTATGTTCTTAGATGGATTGATGCCTCTCCCTTTGAATGCATGTCTTAGCTATAGATCTTAGGCTTGCACATTTCTTTGATGTTCATCTAGCTTAAATTGCCAAGTTGCATTATTTGAATTTTGCATATTAGGATTTATAGCTATTCTTGGATCTTAGTATGCATGTTTCAATTAGGTTAAAAGAAACTTGGTTGGTTAATTAGCTATCCGATTAATTAATCAATACAATGGAACCCTAGAACTTAATGCGCATGTGTTTAGTCTTAATTGATCACTATCAAACCCAATTAGGATTTAAAGCATGTAGTTTAAATAGAGCCTATTCTTTAATTAATAGTTATGATGCATAATTAGCTTAATCTGATGAGTTGACTACCTGTAGCATCAATGGATTTGGTTAAGTTAAGCATGTCGTTGTGCAAAGCATGATCGAATATGAGTTTAATCAAAATAATTTGATGATAGAAAATTACGTAGGAACTCAACTTACTCCCAAGACTAGAATCTGTAATCCTTAATTATATTTACCCCATTTGTCTTTACTTTCTTGCATTTTAGATCCATGTTTAGTTCATATCCATACAAAACCCTGTAGTTTACACTCTAATTAGAGAAATAGTTTAACGGAACACAATTAGAACACCTTCATGTTGTTTGACCTGGACTTGCCACTGTTACTACATCATTGTCACAGTAGTTGTAGGATTCGGTAATTTATAAATTTTATTTGAATGTCGGAGACCCTGGCCTACGCTTCTACAAGGGCTTTAGCACTGCGACTCTACCTCGGTTTATATAAAATAACTCTTCTCTTTTAGGGCTTTAGCTTGTTGGTTTTGATAGAGGCCGAAGTAAATCTCCCTCTATTTTTTCAGCATCCTTAGGTTATATTTTTTTCCTTTTGGGTTGTAATTGATAGATGGAGCTCCCCCTCTCCGGTTTGTCTATAGATCGATGAGGTAAGGTTTTACCTAGCTTTGGGAGCAAGAACCCTATGTAATTTTTCTTGAGATTTTTATTGATTGAACTAAATGCATATCTATTTGTACTTTTTTTGAATCTTCTCTAATTTCTAGATACATGTTCGTGGATGGCTATTCCTTCATAGATGTATATTAACCTTGCTAGTTTAATCACCCTAAGTAGCAATTAGTTAATCATGTACTTTATGGCTAACCTAGAATGCATGTTTTAACTAGGTTCAAAGATAAAATTGATTAATTGGTTAGGCTACCTAATTGGTTTATCACACAATGGAATCCTTAACCATAATGTGAATAGTTTAATTATGTATGGCCGCTATCGAACCCAATAGGACTAAAATCATTTAGTTTAATTAGATCCTTAGGCTTTGATTGATAATTAGGGTACTTGTTGAGTTTAATTGAACAATTCGGCTACCTATAGCATCATTAAGTTGGGTTAGGCTAAGTAAGTCATTGTGCACGCATAAATCAGATGCATATTTAATCAAGAAAAATCAATGATCGAAATTGCATATGGATCTCTCTTGCTACCGAAACTAGAATTATTCTATCCTAGGTTACATTTACCCACTATCTTTTATTTCCTTGCTTTTATTTTTTGCACTTATGACTCTTTCCACACACAACTCCCCATGCACCACTATAACTAGTTAATTAGCTCAACAAAAATATAACTCACGCTTCCCTGAGAATCAACCCGGATTTGCCACTATTGTTATGTCTTTGTAGTAGTAGGAGTATAGTTCGATATAATATAAATTTCATTTGTTTTTTAATTTTTGCAAGTGACTGCAGAAGGCAGGATCATCATGCAATTAATTAATTAGATGCAACAGTAAGATCCTTCATGATTGATCTCTATTACTTTCCTATCACTTTCGTGCATAATTGAATAGAAATCTAACATATTAAATCTAATATAATATCCTCTCTCTCAAGCAAGACATTAGATAAAATCAATCAAACAACGACCCGAAGTTTAATAACAATAATAAAAAAACATGCTAGAATGAGAATCACATTAAACAATTAAAGGAAACAATAAGAACAAGTTTCAACAATCCATAACTAAATAAAAACCAGTAAGAGAAACTACGAACTCAACAACTCATGGTATGATACAGATCATGATAGTCATAACGTATAAAAAATACAAAGAAATCAAAGACTAAAGGGAAAGAGAAGAAATTGAGGCTCTTACTCTTGTCCTCAAGCTTGAGATTATCCTCCAATAATCTCCTCGATCATCAAACTCTCTGAAAGCTCCAAGCCATCGCCTTTATCTTAAAATCGACTCCTGGTCGTCCCCGTGGAGGCCCTAATCAAACTTCCAAAATTATGAATGAAAAGAAGAATATATACTATTGGAAGTCTTGCAACGTTGCTGCACTACAAGACATCGTTGATATGCCGTTTAAGAAAAACGTCTTCCACTTAATGATAAAATTGTAGCATCATAGCACTGTCTTGTTTTACATCCTAAGCCTTTAAGTGGCAAGGCTAACGTTAAGGCACTGCTTTTAAGTTATTTTTGGCTCCATTTGACCTATTTTCATGACTTAGGACTACTTTTCGCTTCCTAAGGCCACTTTCTTCAAATTATCTTAAAAAACTCTTCTAATTCTACTTGAATGCTTGGTTCCTACACATTCAACATAGAAAAGCATCAACAAGCACAATTAAGCAATGAAACCAACAAAATTCTAAGCTTAAGAAAGTACTTTTTGAGTGCTTTTTAGTAGGTACTTGCAAGAGAATCCAATATTTATCTTGTTGTAGTACAATCAAACATCTAAGTTACAATTTCCTTCATCATTGAACCAATTAGCCTAGAAGAGAGAAGTTGGTCCTTTTGAAGCCATTGGTAAATGTAAAAAAGTGCATGTTTTTACATCTATTTTGTGAATTTTTTTTAGCAAAAGTTGCTATATACATGATATTTTCCTCTTAAAAGGTTTAAATAGATTAAGATGATCATTAGGTTCTTTAATGTAATAACGTGTATTTTAATTGTTTTTATAGATTTTGTTTCAATGTGATTGCATCTCCTAAGTCACTACAGCATCATCAGAAAACCCTATTTTTCCATATTTGTGCCCAATCATTGTGGTTATAATTTTCTTGGTCAAAGTTGTTATTCAATGCCTAAAATATTGGGTAAACTTTTAAAACATGATTTTAGATCATCCATCAACCAATTTGAGCCTACAAAAGAATTGGAAGCCTTCTTCATCCATGGACACGACCAGCCACGAAATTTAGCCCTCATTGGATGAAATATCACCCTTCTAAATAAGAAAGCTTCAAGAACGAAAGTTCCTATGATGTTTAAGAGCTCTAGGCCATCCCTACCTCTGTGGAGTGATAGAATTTATCCTTGAGAGAGGAGAATCACCCTAGGGTAGGAGGGTGAGAGATTGCCTAAAGGCATTATTATATTCCATTTTCCAGGATTTCTTTTAGTTTTTCTTTGCATTTTTCTATCTTTATTTCTTTTCACCCATCCAAAAACTTTGTAATCATGATTTATGATCTAATGAAATCTATTAATTTATTCTTAATCATGAGCTAAATTCTCTAAAAAATCCAGTTATGTAAATACCCTAAGGTTTTACAGCTTGATTAATGTTTATGCTTCATACCTGATAATAGAGATTTGTTGTCGCCTGCAATTTATAAAATCGAACTAAAAATCACTATTATAAGGACATAGAAATAGTCGGGTCAATCTGTAGCGAAGCACGAGTTATAGTCTCTTTAAGTTAATTATCTAGTTATTATGGTAAAATTAGGTGTATAATTAATTTAATATTTGATATTAAATTAAATTAAATTAATTAAATTTGTTTAATTAATTAAAAAAATTATTTTCCAATTTTAAATTCAACTTAAGAAATTGGATTTTGTAATTTAGGTTTAATTAATCATGAATTAATTAAATCAAGTTTTAAATTAATTATGAATTAATTAATTAGAAAAAAATTGGAAATTTGGAAGAAGTGGAGTTTTCCCGTTTTTCTTCTTAAGCATGATGTGTAATTCATGCATAATCAAACAATTCCCACTTCAAATGTGAAGCTACCGTTGGCCTTTAATCTTTGCTGAAGTGGTTGCATGTAAAAGCTGGTTAACAACTTTCCCATTTAGCTGATGAAGCTAGCTGAAGTTGCAGAAATGGTTCTTGAAAAAGCTTCATCTTCTTTTCTCTTCAAACCCATAAAAACACCTTCATAAATTCACTCAAATCTGAGTTCCACCACTTAAATTTAAGGTTGAGAATAGTATAGAAGATCTCTTGATGGTCCATGGTGGATTTAGAGCTAAATTGGAGTGAAGAGTAACTTGAAATTGAAGAATTCATCAAGAAAGGTATGTAACATGAAACCCACTTGTATATGCATTCTTTAGAACTCAAATTAAATGTAATTAGAATACTTATTGATTCTGTTTGCTTTTGTTGCATGCTTACGTATTCCATCATTTTAGTTCTCTCCTCGGCCTTCATAATTTATGCTTAAAAGCCATAAAAAAGAATGAAGAGCTTTTATAATTCACGATAGCCGTTGTGACACTTTAACCCTTGGATGCCTGCTATCGAAGCATAGAGTAGTAGCATTACTACGCCCCACGTCCGGCAACGCGAGCACGACCTTTCTCATTTTCGTCAATCTTTGGAGCACTGTGGCACTAGCCCAAAATGGTGCATTCTCAAAAACTTACCAGGTGCAGTGCTGCTGCACCAACCCCCTGAGGGAAAACTGGTCTTTTTACGTCCTTTGAAGCTCTGAGTGCTCGAAATCACTCCAAATAGCTCCAAATTAATGTCAAACGGCTTGCAGGCTTTAGAATGCATGAATTTCTTGAGTTTCTATAAAAATAGATATTTAGACATTAAACCTAACAAACAAGTGGGATTAGAGGCATAAAATTAGCTCTTTTTGAGAGCTAAAATCATGTCTTTTACTTATGCATTTCCTTTATTGGGTTTATGAAAAAATATTGTTAAGTTAAATTGATCACTTAATTTAGCAATCTAGTGGAGTCTTAATACTAAGAAGGTTGCAAAGAGATATAAGATTAAGAGCCTAGAAATAGGACTATCTCGTCACTTTAGAAACAAGAAACACCATAATATAAAGAAATTGTATGTGAATGAATTTAAGATCCAGCTAACCATAGAAATATAGGCATTAAATGCTTAAAGCTTCTAAAGGAACTTGATACAAGACCAAATAGAAGAATTTTTCTATCCATGACTGTAAAGAATAAAATGATTATCGCTGATCGTGTTTTCATCAGACAACTTGTTAGGTTGCTGACGAAGTATATGTATGTATACGTGTATGCTTATGCACTTTGCGATAATGATAATGTGATACTACGTTCTAGATGTATGCGATGATAATGATATGCGTTCGTAGTATGCGTTCGTGTAGTTGCGCGTGTCATAAGTTTTCTTATGCTGGAACCAAGTATAATTCCAACGCAAGTTTCTCAGAATGATCTGAAGTCGAACACGGGGATTGTGAGAATTAATGCAATACTAATGTGGTATATGCGCTGGTAAACATAAAGAATAATGAATTGATTTGAGAAAAGTAAATTGCGGTAAAGAGTAAAATACGATAAAGAATAGAATGCTTTGATAAGTAAATTGCGGTGATAGATAAAGTTGCAGTAATAAAGTAAATGAATAAACAATTAAATATACAAGTGAGGACTGGCTGTGAAGATGTGAAAAAGTATCTGATGAATGCGGTGGCAAGTCTTATGAAAGGAGTTAGAAAGAGAATGGGTTGAGGGAAATGACATCGCAAGTTCGTCAATCTCGTTTAGAATGCAACTAAGGTTCCGCTTTCCCTTGGTTTACACCTTTCAGTGATCGGCCGCATTCCCATATATCTATAGTGAAACGGGGATGAACGCAAGGTTGTTTCCATCTCTGGAAATACTTCTCGCTTTAGTTAACGCATTCTTCCAACCTTCTTTCGAGAGGTAGAATAACATCTTCACTTCTGCTCTCACAGGTGAAGATGCCGTTGAGCATGCTTTAGCTAAACTTAGCCGATTTCTTCAACAAAGATTAACTTACTCGCTTAATCCTTCCCTTTACCCTGGGAATTAGTTACACATTATGAAGAAAATGGATGATGAACTATGGAAAGGTACAGGGAAATGACAATGAATATGATAATGATATTAAAATCTAAGGATAAACGTTTGTTACAGATAGTGAATGAAAGTTTAAAGATGAACACAGTAGATGGAAAATAAGAACAAATATGGAAAGAGTGTCAATGTCTTGACACGGATCCCGATCGGAGACGATTTGCTTGCTGGCGTGTGGTAGAAATGTTGTGGAAAGCTTCCCTCTCAGGCTTGATTTCCAGGTAGAAGTGATCTTTTACATAGAACTTCTTCTTCGAGAATGGAAATAATCGCTTGCTCCAGAGACTTACCTCTCGGTCTTATCTTGTCTTTCTCTCCAGATTTCTATGAATTGTCTCTTCAGACCAGCCTCCTCTCTTTGAATTTGATGAAGCTATTTATAGACCTTGACAACTTCTGCATCAGTGGTCCCGCTTTGAAAAGTTGATAATTCCTGCCATGGCATAGTGGAAACATCCGCTTTGCTCCACGTTCAATTTTTTCAGAATCGTACAACAGAAAAGCTGTATAATTTCAGAAGTCCTTGCGAATGCGTCGGTCTTTATATCTACAATCGATCACCGCATGCGGTTTAGTTGTTTTGATCTTTTATCAATTGCCGCTGCGATGAAAATGCGTTGATTGTTTAAGTCCATGATCGATCGTCGCATGTGCTGCAATTGCGTTGTTCTTTTTTGTTCTTGATCGATTGCTGCATGCAATGTGGATGCGTTATTCTTTTTGTCCTCGAGCAATTATCGCATGCAGTGACCCGTTTCCTGCAAAACAAAGACTTGGACATTCCATTTTGCCATCGCAATAGGGTTAGCGGGTGTGCTTACGACATTTTACAATTTTCGCATTTCTAAGCCAATTTCTATACGGTTGATGCAACTTTTCCTTCATTTTTCCGCATAATCTAAATAAAACGGTATAAATAACTTATATATCTACAAGTTATCAATGAACGTGTTCAGATATGATGCAGTTGCATTGCCCAAGGCACACTACCCTTTTGGTTGAAACATAACCGTATCACTGTTTAACACTTTTGTTTACTACTTTTTATCAATGTTCAACCTCAAAATCACTTATTTACCGGTTACCTCTTGGTTTGCATTGAAAAACTCTTTCTTAGAATAATTGAGTTGCATAAATAGTCTTATAGATTCAACTCTTGAAATATTCCAAGATTTATTATTTCATCAACAGTTTACGCTTGCACTTAGACCATATTTATTCTCATTTTTACCACTCATACACTTTTGGTGCTACTTTGCTCAGCTTAACTCGGGATCATTATACTACGTAGTGTTAAATGCTTATTTTGTAGGTATCAGACATCAAAGAGGAAAAATCAAACGTTAGGAAGAAAATGGAGCTAACGAACCAATTCAGAGTCCTAACAAAATAACCAGGTCAAACAGAAAAAGAAAAGATGAAAATGCCCCCAGGTGAGAACGTTGCAGCATTGCAGCACGTTGCCTAGGACAAAAGGCTCGGATATAGATCAACGTCTTGGCACTTCGAAGGTTTTTTGCAGATGAGTTCCGCAGCACTGCAGCACTGTGACCTACTATAAAAGCATTTTTTCCTGATTTTAGGTCATTCGAGCTCGAGCCTCCAACCCCCTATCTGATTCTCTCCTCTTCTCTTCTCATTTTCCCTATATTTCTTAGTTCTTGGGCATTATCTATGATTGTAAGCTCATCCTTGGATCGAATTTGTGACTAAGGTAAGTATGCTAGCTTACGACTAAGTGAAACCCATTGTTTGATTTTGAGGATTTATGCCAAATTTCCACATTTTTATTGATTTTATGTGGTTCTTAGATATATATGAACTTCTATACTTAGATTTATGATAAGTCTAATCAACCTTCATATATTATTTGTTAGGCTAGAGATTAATGCATGCTACAGATAAATGTGTTAATTGATAAGTAGCAAAATCCAAAGTGTGCTTATTTGTAAATTTTAGGTTATTTAGAACGACTCTTTTACAACATTGCATGATTAGATAATTCAAGAATGCAATCGATTAGTAACTTAAGGCTATTCGATTTATTAATCATCTTAGTGAAATCCCCTAGACTTAATGTATATGTTTGGTTTTTATGGATGCTACTGAATCCAATCTATCGAGCATCTAGTTTAGTTTTGTAGTTAATTATATATTAGGGTTCTTGACTCGTCTCTTTGAGCTAGTAGGTTAAGCACAAAAAATCATGAGAAATAATTTATAGAAAATCCTATATTCAATCAAGTAATTTGATAGATCTTATTCTCTAAACTAGGCTATTTTTTTAATCTTTCTCGCATTTTTACTTTCTTGTAACTTACTTTCCGCACTTTATTTTTCCTCACTTTAAATCTCAAATCACACCAACCCTCTCCCTCTTCCCTCTGATTACAACTTGTTCGAAACTATCTTCGTTCTTCCTTATAGATCGATTCAGTCTTGCCACTTGTACTGCTCAAGGTAGTTTGATTGGTAAACATAAATTTTATTTGATGGATCGAGAGAGGATTACGACACCCTTTCTTTAGTCATTAACTTATGACTTCAAAATTCAAATAATTACCTAATCTTCGTCAACATTAGTACATCTATGTAGATAATTTATCAATTACCATTTTAAAGGCAGATGGTTATGTCCAATTTTTTAAAAAATATATATCAATTTGAAATTTTTTTAATTGTTATTTGATGGATGGTTATCCTTAGTGAGGTTTCGTGTGCTGTTTTGGGCTTCGATATCGAAGTTTTTTTGTAATTATTCTCTTGGTATCATCTTATTTAAGACCACATGTATAGTAATGCATTTCATCATGATAATTGTGAGGTAGAATTTCAAATCCTCTAACTTATATAAAAAAAGTTATTTATGCCATAACTATTGAGCTAAAGTTGACGTGTTATGTTATTTCATTTTTTTTAAAAAAATGATATAATTAAGTATAAATATCAGTAGCCAAAGTTAGTTTATCAAAACGATAATTGACATAACCATCATCCCTCATAGTTGGAGATTTGATTCTCATCTCCATCATTGTTGTACTAAAAAAAGTATAAACATTAATATATGGACCTATAAATATAGTTTAATGACTAACCTGTATTTTATGTATATAAATGATAGTCATTAAATATTTCTAAGCAATCAAAACTTAGCCTCAATGGATGATGATTCAAATTAACTTATAGACATTGATTAAACCTATGAGTTTCTTTATTTTTATTTCCACAAAATTTTCAAAATTGAAACTAAAGTTTTGAAAATTAGAAGTAGTAGTTTTTATTTTTTGAATCTGTCTAAGAACTACACTAAAATGTTTATGCTAAAATAAAAACAATAAATTATGGAAAAATATAAGAAAATAACCAACTTATTTATAAATATAACAAATGTGTGATAATTGTCTATTATTATCTATTAGTGATAGATTTTGCAATATTTGAAAATATTTATTGCAATTTTTTCATTTAAAACAATTTTTCTTTAAATTATTGAAAAATTTATTTTGTTTAACCTTTAATAATATACATATATTTTCCCTCAAATCCAACTTACAGTGTGTATTTTTAGTACAAACATTATGTCAGATGAGTTACGCTCTTGTTGGCAGAATGAATTTTTCTTTACACACGATTATGTGGTTCAATAATTATATATTAATTACATGGATAAACATTATTGGATTCTTGACTAGTATAACACCGCGTCCAAAAATGTGTCCCTAAACTTTAATGATATTCCGCCCAAAGGATAATTACAATAACTTTATTTTATTTCAAAAGTTAAACATAATTTTTAATCTTATTATTTTTTTAAATAGTTTAAAATTTGGAGATTTTCAAAAATAGAAAAATAAGAAAAATTATTTATACAAAATAGAAAAATTTAATCATTCTCCATCTTCTCCATTCTCTGTCTTCTCCCTTCTCCTTCTTCTTCTTCTTCGGTCTGATCTCGGTCTCTTTCTCTAACCCATACACTTTCTTCTTCTTCTTCGGTTCGATCTCGATCTTTCTCTCTAACCTACACATTCTAATGTCCAACAGCCACCATGCTCATGCCCAATCGCAATCCACCGTCGTTTGGGTATACATCACAGATCTGGGTGTACGTCGTCGCCGTTGAGTCGATTTTTCTCTCTCTACCCAATTCACTCTCTCTTTTCCTCTAACTCTTAGATTCGTGCAGTTAATCCTCATCGCCACTGTCTTGTCGTTGCCAACGGTAGAGGTCGCTGGATTTTTGGCTGTTAGGGATAAGATTTTGGGCTTTTTGTGTTAATTTTGTTTGTTTCTTAAACACCGATTAAGTTTTGGTGTTAAATTGATTTGCCCATGAAGTTGGATGCTAGATTTGAGTTCTGTTGCTTTTAGATAGTTGTTATAGACATTATTATCAACGTCTATCTAATAGAATTCATTAGTATCTATCAGTAATAGAAACTGATACAAATCAATCACTGATAGATGTTGATAGAAATCTATCAGTATCTATCAGTTATAGAAACTGATAGAAGTTTATTATTGATATTATCAGTTATAGAAACTGATACAAGTCTATCACTGATAGACGTTGTAGAAGTTTATCAGTGATAAAAACTGATAGAAGTCTATCATTGATAGAGGTTGATAGAAACTGATAGAAGTCTATAATTGATACTATAGTGATAGAAACTGATACAAGTCTATCACTAATAGATATTGATAGAAGTCTATTTATGTCTATTAGTATTTTTTTTTTTTTTTTACTATTTCTATAAATAATTTTACATTTTTTCTATCTGTAGGTGTGAAACATATAATCTTCTTATATTAATTTTTTTAGTGTTCAAAACTTTCATAAACATCTCATTTTGTCATTTAATTAGTATTTCCTACTAATTTCAATATAAAAGTTCTTAATCACTTTTTTTCTCTATTTTTTTAATATATTGATAAGTAATGTGTTCAATCTACTAGATCAAATCATTAGATGTGATGTGGTAGGTCACAGGTTTAATTTGTATATTTAATGAAAAAATATTCAACAAATTTATTGTAGAAATTCAAGGATAATAACAAGGGCCATGTTTTATGGTTCGAATCAAAACTAATTGTTTAAGAGAAAATAAATGTTTGAAATTTGTTTGTACTAGAAAATGAAGGGTTGAAATTTGTACATGTTATTTTCAAGAGTTTCAAAATTTTCCCCAACTTTCCATATGGTTCAATTTCAACACCCCCCCCCCCCAACTTTCCATATGGTTTGCGCACGTGGTAGAATTTGCATTTAAGACGATTTTGATGTAACGGCTGAAAAATTCAAACTGTATTACTAATATGGCTTTGACGGTAAAACGTTCTGTAATCTTGTATATATTTATATTGTATAGAAATATGTTTCAAAACAATAATTTTTTTTAGAAAAAACTACCCATAGCTTAATTTATAGGTATATTATTATCATATTATTATTACTTGCAAAGGGAGCTTAATCTAATAGCTGTTACAAATGAAGCCCCACATATTGTAGCTGATCAGTGATTAGCATACCTCCTCTAAATAGTCTACGTGGTCCCCTAATTTTGCCTACTATTAATTTAATTGAAATAGTTCCTTAAGTGTACTAGAATAATTAAAAATTCTTCTTAATTTATTTTTGTGGTTTAGCTTTTAGGTCTGTGTTTGAAATAAGGATAATTGCAATCGATAGCATTTTTAGGAATAATAACCAAGTGGATAACATCATTTAAAAAAAATTGCAAATATAGCCAAGTTTGTTAATGATTGACTTTTATCATTGATAGACTTCCAAGTCTTTCAGCGATAGACTTCTATCGTTATAGACTCTTACCAGTGATATGGTCTATCACTGATAGACTTCTATAAATAATATGATCTATACTATTTAAATTTGGTCATATTTGTAATTTTTTTACATTATGTATATATGCTAATACTTTGGGTCTAATATCTATATTTGCAACTGTACCTTGAAATAAAAATAATCTCAATAATTGAGTGGTTTACAAATGTTAATATTGTGATTAGTAGATTACTTTGTGTAACATAAGTTTAATAAGGCAATAATACTTTTCTTTGATGTCTAAAAACATTGGTGATAATTGCACAGGTTGGAAAGCTCGAAAATGCAATGGTAATTAACAATTCTTATCATTTATGGGTTTGTTTTCCTTAAAAAAAAATGATAATGTAGTAGATTAACTGAAATACTGTAAAATCTTTTTAAAGGCTGAAATTCATAGTTTTCGTAGCCAAACTTTTTTTAAAAAATCAAACATAAAACAACATTGAGAAGAAAAAAGAGAATAAAAGTATAAGATTTGTTTGATAGAAAAATTATTTTAAATGATAAAATTGCTGAAAATATTTATAAATAATAGTAAAATATCACAATCTATCTATGATAAACCATGATAGACTGCGATAGACTACTGTACGTAGATATCTGTGTCATTTTGGATATCGATAGTAGTCTATCATGGTCTATCCAGTCTATTGTAGATAGACAGTGAAATTTTGCTATATTTGTAAATATTTGATTATTTTTCCTATATTTGAAAATAGCCTCGTTTGATAATCCTTTGACTTTTTTATTTTTATTTTTTAAAAATTAAGCTTATAAATACTACTTCAATTTATTCATCATTATTTTATTATCTATTTTTTAAGGTTTTTTCTTTAAAAAAAATCAAATAATTTTTTTAAAATTAAAAAAAAAAAATTGTTTTTGTTTTTGAAATTTTAGTTAAGAATTTAATTTGTTAAGTTAGGGATAATTTAATGAAAATTATGGTAAAAAAACTGTAAAAAGAGAATCATAAATTTTGAAAATCAAAACGAAAAAAATGGAGATTGTCAAAGGGAGCTCAAAAGATTGACGTTTGAAATGCAACTTAGAATTAGGTAATGATAAAAATAATTAAAAAGACACACTATTGTGAAATATAATAGTCATAAATCCTTTGAAAAAAAAATATAATAATAATAGTCAAAAGTTTTGTGTGTGCTTTTTCTTTTTTCCTTTTTTTTTTTTAAAAAAATAATAATTGGGAACAATAGTCAAAAGTGTGATCTCAAATTATATATCACAATTTTACCTTGGCTGCCAATCTTTTATTGTAAGCATAATGAATAGATGTTTGCCACATGTTGACGTAAGGCATTACCTCATGCCCATTTATTCGAAAAAATTATTTCAAATAGTAAAGCAAAATATTTACAAGATATAACAAAGTTTTAGAACTATGAATAATAGACGCTGATAGAAGTCTATCTATATCTATCAACGTCTATCATTGATAATTCTAAAATTTTGCTATACTTCAATTCTTTTTTTTATATTTAAAAATAGCCCATAAGTTTACCCATTTTTGTAACAAAAAATGTATTATTATACCAAACTTAGGTTAATTATTTTAAATGACAAAATTGCTAAAATATTTCCAAATATAATAAAGTGTCATTGTCTATTAGTGATAGATAGTAATAGATATTGATGGATGTTTATTGTCTATTAATATCTATCTAGATAGATACTAATATTTTGCTATGTTTGTAAATAAATTGGCTCATTTTTATATATTCGAAAACAACTTTAATATAAATGTTTTAAATTTATTTTTGAATAATTTAAGAAAGATGTAGTTATTGACTGCATCGATATCTATTGCTTAATTTGTTTTTTTTGTATAAAATTTTAATTTTTATGTTAATTACATTGGTCACTTTGACGTTAGATGACAAAATTGTTCAATTGACAAAACATTGGTTAATTTTTTTGTATCACTGATTATTTTACATGAAAAAATTACTAAAGTATTTTCAAATATAACAAAATATCATTATTTATCAATAATAAATAGTGATAGATATTTATCAATTAGCAATAGACATTGATAGATGTTTATCAATGTCTATAAGTATGTATCATTGATAGACAATGACATTTTGCTATATTTGTAAACAAGTTGGATCATTTTTCTATATTTAAAAATAACTCTAATTTAAAAGTGTTAATTTTTTTAATAGTTTTTAAAAAATATAGTTGTTGACTGCATCGAGGATATCCATTGGTTAATTTATTATTTTTTAATACAATTTTGATTTTTGTGTTAATTACGACGATCACTTTGACTTTGAGTTTCAAGAATTTTTTTGGTTAATTTATTTTAAGAATTTTATATACAGTTGGAATTTAGAATTTTTTTGGTAAATTAAAAAAAATGCCCTTGATCTTTGCATTTTGTCTCAAAGATGCCCTGAACTTTCAAAAGTTTCAAAAATACCCTTAAAGTTTAAAAAAGAGTAAAAAAAAAAAAAAAACCCTTATCGTTAGTTTCTTATGAAAATTATTAGTGTTTTGTTTAAAAAATACCTTTGAACTTTCCAAAATATAAAAGAGGCTAAATTATATAAAATACACTTGAACTTTGCACTTTGTGTTCAAAATATCCTTAAACTTTCAAAACATTCAAAAATACCTTTTAAAAGTCTAAAAAATACCCTTAAACTTAAAAAAAAAAATTAAAAAATACCCTTAAACTTAAAGAAAAGTTAAAAAATACCCTTAAATTTTAAAAAAGTTCAATAATACCCTCACTATAAATATACAAACAGATACTACCTTTTGCAAAATACCTCTAAACTTTCTTTATTTTTCTCTTCTCTTACTCTCCTTACCGTTGATTGTCTAACATTTGTTTATCTCACATTTTGATGAAAAAAAAAAAAGAATAATTGAAGCATTAAGCACTAAAGGGACTTAGAACTTATATGTTTTAACAAGGAACATTAGTAGTTGAGTGTGAGTAACTAGTCAAATACGTCATTTTTGTATTTCACTAGTAATCGTTTTAGTGAGTTTTTGAAGAAGATTTTGATTTTATAAATTTATGAGATTTTGTGGGATGTTACGTTTTAATTTGAAGTTTCAATATTTTTTTGTGACAAAATTGATATTAGAATAGGACAAGTGAGAGAAAAATTAGAGTATCTATATAAAAAAATATATTTATATAATCTATATAAAAATGGTTTTTTTTCGAACTCAATAAATATTCAAACAAATTGATTACAATACTAATAATATGAGCATTTAAATTTTTTTTTTTAAGGCTATGAGTATTAATGAAAATTTTGAAAGTTCAAGAATATCTTTTAAACAATTATTAAAAGTTTCAGTTTATATATATACAATAAGGGTATTTTTGAACTTTTCTTTAAGTTTAAGGGTATTTTTCAATTTTTTGAAAGTTTAAGAGCATTTTTGGAACAAAGCACTGACAGTTTCTATCCAAAACTAATGGTCGGGGGTAGTTTTGAAATCTTTTTAAAAGTTTAAGGGTATTTTTGAAATTTTTGAAAGTTGAAGGGTATTTTTGACACAAAGTGCAATATTTAAGGGTATTTTATATAATGTAGCCTACAAAAAATATCCTTAAACTAAAAAAAAAAAAAAAAAAAACTCTTACTGGTAGTATATGAATATAAACAGTCAATACCTAGCTGCAAAAATAATTTTAAAATCCAAACAAAAAAGTTCTAAATGGCTTCTACCATTAGTATCATGATCAATTTATTTGAAATTTTCTTGAGTTCCAAAAGAACCAATTTTAAACTAAATTTGATAAATATTCTCATTTTGTTTTTCATGTGAATACTCTCATTTTTCTCCTATATGTTTAATTTTTATACTAATTTTCTTAGCAACCAAAATAAACACCAAAATTTTAAGTTATAACATAAAACTCCACAATCAAAATCTTTCCTTAAAATATACCAAAACGATAAATAACCAAATAAAAAAACTAATATATTTGATTATTAACACACATCCAACTACCAACATACAACCTTATTAATAAACATTAAAGTGTCAAGATCTCTTGGTGCTTGCATCATTCTTTTTCTTCCTGTTATAATCTATATACCTTAATTGTAGTAGACAATTTTTATTTATTATTTTTAGATAAGTAAAGGTCAAACAGTTAACAAATAAAAAGGAGTAAGAGAGAGGAGAAAAAAAACAAGGAAAATAGAGAAGTAAGAGGGCATTAATGGTTTCCATTCATATACTATTAGTAACGGTATTTGAACTTATTTTTTTTAAAGTTTAAAGGTATTTTTGAAACTTTTAAAAGTTTAAGGGTATTTTTAACACAAAACACTAATGATTTCCGTCCAAAACTAATAGTAAATGTATTTTTTTAATTTTTTTTGGAAGTTTAAGGATATTTTTGAAACTTAGGGTATTTTTTTAAACTTTTTTTTGGAAATTTAAGAGTATTTTTGAAACTTTTGAAAGTTTGATGGGCAAATCCTTTCCGGTCTTGTTTTATTCCCAAAAAGGACCTCATCATACACAAAATATCAAAACTTTACTCCTATTACTACAATGACATAGTAAAAGTGGCAAGTCTGGGTCGATCCGCAGGGAGTGTGCTAATAATGCTTTGCTAAGTAGCTAATTATCTAATTACAGCGTAAAATCTGACCGGGTGGGGGTGGGGATGGGGAGGGGGGAGGGAACTATGCATGAGTTTAAAATGCAAGAAAGTAAAGATAAAGAGTAAATGTAATTAAGGATAATAAATTCTAATATTGGGAGAAAATTGGGTTCCTGTGTAATTTCTATCCTTGAATTACTTTGAATAAACTCATATTTGATCATGCTTTCAGAACGACATACTTAACTAAACCAAATTTGTCGATGCTATAGGCATCTCACGGATTGGATTAACCTAATTATGCACCATAACCATCAATTAAAGTACAATTCTTAATTAAGCTACATGCTTTAAATCCTAATCAGGTTCGATAGTGATTAATCAAGACTATACACATGCACATTAAGTTTTAGGGTTCCATTGTGTTGATTAACTAATTGGATAACCTAATTAATTAATTAATTTATCTTTAAACCTAGGTTAAGCATACATTCTAAGGCCCATGGACAACCAAAATTCCTAAACATTCATACATTAAACCTATGCTACTTGGCGATTAAGCTAGACGAACATAAAATAAAATGTACAAACCTAAAATCTATAGCAAAGACATACATTCAAGGGTAGGGGTGTCAATCCATTCAAGAACATACATCTAAATATAAACAAGATTCAAAGAGACATGATCATAGTATGAAATTAATACAAAATAACCTCAAGTAATTACATAAGTTTACTCCTAAGAACTAGATTAACAATTACTTCCAAATCTCCATAGACAAAGAAAGAGGAGGGAAAAGCTTCCAATTCTAAATTACAACCCCCAAAAAAATTAAAATCCTAAGCTAAGATGTGATAAAGAAAGAAAAATCGAGCCGAGAGCTGGCATCTCCCTCTTTTTCTCAATTTTTTTGCCATAAAAATCAAGGGACCTTTTATAAAATTTGGTCGAGCGTAGCTATGTTGGCTTTTCTTGTCATAGTGTAACACATGGCGTAGAAATGCCCCGCTCTCCTAAAACATGCGCTTGTGCCTCAATTGGCCTTCCATCAAAGTTCGCAATGTAGCTATGTTGTATGCAATCCATGTTTCTTCCTTCCAGCGTAAAGGGTGTTGGGAATGTCCTAGAACTCACAGTTCATAAGTTTCGTATTAAACATTCTATTTATCAATAAAGTTGTTGATTTTGCATTCTATTATAAAAATCCAATAAATATATCCATGGCTATAGTATGAATACTTTAACTTTATATGGTAACATAAACAAGATCAAGTTAATCGTATATAGCCTAAATGATCTATAAGTATATAGATGAAATTGAGTATCTCATCCTGGAAACACTATTGGATACGACCCATTTTGTATAGGTAATACAAATGATGTGATCCACAGATCATTCATGTAGAGACATGTGAGCGGGGGCATTCTATGCAATGAGTTTGCATATAGACTAGACCACGAAATAGTCACTTTTCTTTATAACGACCGTTTACTGTTAAAACTGACTATTTCATACTTAAGTAACCTAGGATAACTCGATCTTAATCTTGAGTTAGCTAGGATTATCCTTTGATCTACATGGGTGAGAGTAGTCCAACATCACTCTCAATAAGCCTTCCATTTTGGGGATAAGACTGGATGGATAGTTGGGGACATACTCTTACTAGATGGAATTCACTCCTACCCATTTTAGGGATTAGCAGATAGGTTGTTCTCTTAAGTGCTGATTCCAGGTCTTGAATAATCGGGGTACCGCCTTCTCATGATAGAGAAGGACATGATTCATAAGTAGTATTATGAATCGAATTGTTCATTAGAGGGTCAGTAGGAACTTAAAGAACAGGATGTATTTACAGGGGTAAAACAGTAAATTTGACCTAGCTGTAATTACGAACGACCTGTGAAGGATCGACTTACTGATTATGGTTTATATGGACAAAAATATATCTATAGTGGGGAGAGTGCAACTATCGAGTTATAGTGGTGTGTCTTGATAGTTAACGAATGTAATTAATTCGATTAAACAATTTTAATGAATCAATTACAAATCGTTGGAGCTCATAATCTGTAGGTCCATTAGATTCCTCTACTAGCTCATTAAATTAGAATAACAAATTGAGTATTGATGTATGAAATTAGGGTTATGAATTTGAAATGTTCAAATTCAATTTTTAGGGTTTTCGATTGATTGTCTATGATACAATTATAAAGGTTTAATTTAATTTAAATTAAATGAAATTAGAAAATCAGTTAATATTTAAATTACGACTTAAGTATAAAATTTATTCATTGGTGATATTAATATTTTATTAATTTAATAGTTAGATATTAAATTAATATTATTAAAAATAAATTAAAATTAGTTTTGTTTAAATTAATTATTTTGAATTAATTTAAATAAAATGAGTTTTTGAAATCATTTTACGTTAATGGATTTTTTTTTTCATTTTTGGGAAAAATCCACTAATACATTTGTTGGATAATCACTAAATTCCATTTCTAGATTTAATGATCTTCAAGCTGGAGCTGTTCTTCAGGCAACCCTATACATTTGCATGAATTCTTCCTATATATAGAAGCTCCATGCATGAAGAACATTAAGCAATTCGATATATACTTGCTATAGTGATAACCTGAAAATTCTACATACCTCCCTCACTTGTTCTTCATCAATTCAACTTGATTTAAGTGTTTCCACCACACGTTCCAGCTTGAGCATAATAAAGAAGATCTCGATGATAGTCCTCTTGAAGTTTTAAGCTCTATCTTGGTGTTTTTCAGTTGAATTCGTGGAGAAATCTTCAAAGGTAATATGTGTTTCAAACCCTCTTATGAATATCAAATGAACAACATGCTTAAAACTCAAATTAAATGTAGTTTAAGTGCTTATTGATTTTGTTGTCTTCTGTTGCATGATATATTATTCCTTCAATTGGTATCAGAGCATGATTTAAGTGTTTAACTATTGTTAATTTGAGTTTGGTGGGTGTTTATTCATGAACTACATGAAATAATATGCTGATATGGTTTTTTCAGTGTTTTGGAATTTTAATTCTTTCAATTATGTTGCTTATCTTGTAATTGGCTCTTGTTTGATGGGCTTTAATATGTGTTTAAGAGTGTAATTTATCCGTCATTAGAAGTGAAAATTAGGATGTAATTGAAGAAAGAAGTGAAGAAGGTCGAGCTGTAGATTTTCAGTTTTTCAGCTACTGTTTGAATTTCTAGCGAGATTGGACCCAGTTCGAGTGAGATTTTGAGTTCGAACGAGATTTTGAATCAAGTTTGAGTGAGGATTCTAGCTTGAGCGAGATTCTATTAGAATTTCGAGCGAGATTTCAATTTTGGGCGAGATTTTGAATCAAGTTTGAGTGAGATTTCTAGCTCGAGCAAGATACTGTTGGAATTTCGAGCGAGATATCAAGTTCAAACGAGATTTTGAATCAAGTTTGAGTGAGATTTCAAGCTCGAGCGAGATTCTGATTGAAGTCCTAGGGAGGTTTCAAGTTCAAGCAAGATTTTGAATCAAGTTCAAATGAGATTTCAAGCTAGGAGCGAGATTCTGATGGTTTGAGTGAGAGATCAAGTTTTGAATGAGATTTCAACTTGCAGCGAGAGATCAAGTTTTAGTCAAATTTTAATCCAAGCGAGATTGTTGAACATGTTTAAGAAGATTGACTGGTTTGACCTGTCTTCTTCAAACTTAACCCGGTTCATTTTCAAAATTGGTTTGATTGGCCCGGTTCAGGTGGTTCATATCCGGTTCAAGCTTCTGGGTCCTGTTTTGGAGCTGTTCGAGGCAGTCAAGAAGCGATTTGGAGCTGTCAACTATTTTTTATAATATATAGGCTTTTTTTTACTTAAAAATTCCAAAACTAAAAACCGTATCAATATGTGTTTAATTGTTTATGCATGTGATGTATGTTATTGTAGGATTGTATCATTAGCAGCGGAAGCACAAGGATCATCTAAGCATTCAAATTCACTAATTTTGGCATAATATAAAGCATGCTTCTGCAGGATAAATGGGTTTCAAGACATACCTCTTGTAGAACTTCTTCAAAGCTCATTTTCCAATTGCAATCTTCTCAATATCTTGTTGTAGACCACCTCAAGATCTTCCCCTCTATTCTCTTGGTGCTAGATTGAGTTGTGGGACTCAAAACAAGCTTGAATCAAGGGACGAAGGAGAAAAGCTCACTGCAGCAACCTTATTGAAGAACCATTCTTCAAACCAGTTTTTCTCTAAAAAAAACTCTATGGATTGCATGCCCGATTTTCATTCCAATATTTTCATTATATTGTAGATCAACATGCAGAGAGAAGAGCTGCATGAGTTGCAGCTCATTCTTGGAGAAGACAAGACAAATATATTGCTTCATGTGTGAGCTATTTAGGTGATGGATAATGGAAAAACTTTTTTTTCCATTTAAGTGTGTTTTGTTTTCCAATTTTCCAATTTTATCCAAAAATCAAAATTTGATTTTAAAAAATGAAAATTTAATTAATTTCATAAATTAATTATTAAATAAAACTTAATTAATTTAATATCAAATATTAAATTAATTTTAACACATATCCATCTTTATATATTTAAATCATATTTAAATATATAAATTCTCCTATTCCATTTAATTCTAAAATTATACATGTAATTATATCTCATATAATTACTAATTCCCTTAATTCTAATTTGAACATTTCAAATTAACTTATCACGCTATTCTAGAGCTAGTTTGTTACGAGCTAGTGGGGGGAACTCGTGGACCTACAGATCATGGGCTCCAACGATCCGAGATTAATTGGCTAAACTCATTAGACCAAATTAATCTCCATTCGTTAACTAATGGGTAATTCCACTAAAGCCCATAGTTGCATTCCCCTCACTGTAGATATATTATGTCCACATGATTTAACCATAATCAGCAATTCGACCCTTCATAGGTTGTTCGTAATAACGGCTGGGTCAAATATGTGTTTTACCCCTGAGATTATGTCTTATTCCTCAAGTACCTACTGATCCTCTAATGAACAACTAGTTTGTGATCCAATCACTAAACTAAACTCTCTTAGCCCAGTGAGAGGGTGGGGCCCCTTGTTCAAGACTTGAATTCAGTACTTGAGAGAACAACCTTCCTTCTATCCCTAAATCGGGTAGGCGTGAATTTCGTCTTACACCCTATATCCCCACCTATCTATCCGGTCTTACCCCTGAAATGGGAGTCTTATTGAGCCGGCGCTATTGAGTCAACCCTCAACTATGAAAATCTAAGGGCAATCCCGAATAAACAGAAGTTCATAGTTAGCTTAAGATTAAGATCGAGTTACCTAGGTCATCTAGGTGAAATAGTTAGTCTTAAACAGTAAACAACATTATAAATTAAGAATGACTTATTTCTTGGTCCTGTTCTTATGCAAACTCATTGCATAGGACGCCCCCACTCCGTATGTCATAACATATACGAATTAGGATCACATTGTATGTAGCACTTTACAACTCTTGTAACAACTACAAAGTAGGCCGCATCCAATGGTGTTACCAGAATAAGGTACCCAACCTTATTCATGTACCATAGATCATTTTGACTATTTACTCGAACCCGATCCACTCTTATGTCTCCACATAAAGTTCAAATACTCATACAATAGTCATGGGTCTTAGTTTATTGGATTTAAACTTTCATACAATTTATGAGATCAATAACAAGTATATTGATAATAGAAAATGTTTATCATTTTACAAACTGCGAGTTTTTAGGACATAAAATCCAACAATTATAATTAAATAAATCTTGTATATGCATACAGTATGCCATATAGATTTAAAATCCCACCGTAGGAAGTATATTACATGCATTAAAAGTATGTTATAAATTGTATAATATATAGTACGCATGTATAGGGTTTCTTTTAATATAAATGTTATATTAAATGCCTTTGATGATTGTTGTGGATATTTAGCATGTCTAATTTTTGTAAGTTGTTACAAAAAGTAATTAGACTTTAAAATCCATAACAAAGATACACAACATGCTCACTTAGGTTAACAATTAGTTTTAACCATTAAAATTGTAAGAGTATATCAGCAAGCAGCAGAAGCAACAAGAATCAATACACACTCTAATTCATTAATTTTGGTAGTAACTACAACATGCTCATACAATAACAAGAGGGTTTCAAGCCATATCTTTGTAGAACTTCTTGAAATCTTGATACTCAGCTGCAATCTTCTCCAAATCTTGCTTCAAGATCTTCCCCACTATTCTCTTATAGCTTTAGATTGAGCTACGTGACTCAAAATAAGCTTGAATGAAGTGAACTTGGAGAAGAACTCATTGCAACCCACTTGAAGAACAACTTCTTCAACTCGATTTTTTCAGCAAAAACTCTGTAGATGCATTCCTCAATTCCACTCCAATCTTCTTAATATATTGCAAAACTTTCATGCAAAGAAGATGGCTACATGAGATGCAACTCATGCTTGGAGTTATTGAAGCCAAACTTAGGTGGGTTTTGTGTGAGTTAGTTGAAGGTGTCATTGGGAAAAACCATAATTCCATTTTATGTTGTTTTACAAAATTTTCAATTTTTTTCAAATAATTTCAAAAATCAAATTGATTTCAAAAATTGAAAATATTATTAATTTCATAATTAATTTTCTAATAAAATTAATAATTATTTAAACAGTTTAATTAATTGTAATTAATTTAATATCAAATGTTAAATTAATTGTACACAAATCCACCTTCATATATTTAAATCATATTTAAATATTAATTCTCCTATTCCGTTTAATTTTTAAAATTAAACGTGTAATTATATCTCATATAATTACTAATTTCTTTAATTCTAATTTGAACGTTTCAAATTAACTTATCACGGTACTCTAAAGCTAATCCATTT
>NC_052359.1:25046934-25060279 GCF_009727055.1 Benincasa hispida | reverse complement strand
CATTTCCGAGCTAGTAGGGGGACCTCGCGGACCTGATCATGGGGCTCCAACGAACCGAGATTAATTGGCTAAACTCATTACACTGAATTAACCCCCCTTCGTTAACTAATGGGTCACTCCACTAAAGCCCATAGTTGAACTCTCCTCACTGTAGATATATTATGTCCACTCGATATAACCATGATTAGTAAGTTAACCCTTCATAGGTTGTTCGTAATAACAGCTGGGTCAAATGTCCATTTTACCCCCGAGATTACCTCTTGTTCCTTAAGTCCCACTGATCCTCTAATCAATAATTAATCTATGATCTAATCAACAAACCGAGTCCCTCTCGGGCCAATGAGAGGGTGAGGCCCTTGTTCAAGACCCGGAATCAACACTTAAGGGAAAAACCTCTCTATTATCCTTAAAAGCGGGTAGGAATGAATTCCTTCTTGCACCCTATGTCCCTAGATATCTACTCGATTTTACCCCTGAAATGGAGGTTTATTGAGCCAACCCTCACCTATGAAAATCTAAGGATAATCCCGAATAAATAGGAGTTCATAGTTAGCTCAAGATTAAGATCAAGTTACCTAGGTCATGAAGGAACTCTTAACGAAGAGCATCCATGAGCGCATTCGAATCTTTCTGATTTCATTGTGACCGAAATACAACATACACATTCTAACATATAGTTATGCAAATTAACACTAATTAACGGCATGTTTCGAACAATAAAACACAAAGGAAAGAGTTCTCATACCAGTTGAAGACTCTCTTCAAACGTTGAACTCAGAAGCAGCGGAAGAACCTCTATGCGTTCTATCGCCCAGTAAATCAGTTGGCTGCGACAATACGATCGTCTACACGAACGGCGGCAACACGAACAGTCACGAACAAGAAAGCAATAGGGACAACACCACCAGTTGGAGCCCTTGGTATTCTCGGAGTGAGAATCCAAAGTGTAGTCTTTGGTGAATTTGGTAGAGGTAGGAGAAAAGATAGATCGTGTAGACGATAAGCTAGTGGGAGAGAAAGAGCTATTAAATAGCAAGGGTGCTTAACGTTTAGATGAAGCTACACGATCGTGTAGGTTTTACTAAGCGATCATTTAATAAAAGGTAGACAATCGTTTAGAAAACACGGCACGCTATGTGATCGTTTAGGAAAGCTAAGCGATCTTCTAGGGACAGGTGTGCAATCGTTTAGACAATGAGCTACTATCGTATAGGCTCACAAGCTAGGTGATCGTTACGTTTTCACACCAATTGCGAAATTTCGAAATTTTTGCCAAATGAAATAAATTTTCATTTTATTCATCGGTTACTATAACCGAATGCAGTTGCTCCCACTAATGCATGATTGAGGAGAATAATACGGCCAATTATCTCATAATTAATCAATTTAATAATAAATGAATATAATCATATTATATTCTTACTCTATAGTTTGATATCACATATCTAGTATAGTAATTTCTCCTCCACTTGATATAAATCATTCTAATTTCCTCCAAAATAATGTATCTCATACATTTAGCCAATTATATCATATATAATTAATCAGTTCAATTATATCATATATAATCGAACTCCCTCTTGTCAATTTGAACATTTCAAACTGACCCAAACACTGATTCTCGACTTTATCCAAGCTACCCAGGGGACCTAATGGACCTGTGGCTCGAAGCTCCAACAGTCCATGAATAGCTGACTAAACTCTTTAACTATGAGATCCACCATCCGTTAACTGCCAGGCATTCCACTAAAGGTCAACAACTGAACTCTTCTTACCACATATATTTCTGTGTCCATCGGATATAACCAATCATGAGTATAATGACCCTTCACAAGCTCGTAAGTAAACTGAGCCAATTTACCATTTTGCCCATGTAGTTACATCTCACTTCTTTAAGTACCACTGATTCTTCTAATGAAAAATACAACATAATCCAACTATGTGTGAACACCTCTCGAGCCAAGAGAAGGTGTGTGGCGCCACATCGTTCAAGCCTTGGGATCAGCCCTTAAGAAGCTATCTATCTACTTGCCTCTACCTCGGGGAAAGAGTGAATTCCATCTTGTGTAGCTGAGTTTCCAGCTCCCAATCAGACGAATCCCCAAAATGGTAGGTTTGAATCAGTGACTTGGCCACTCTGCCCATACAAATCAAAGGACCACCCTCAATGTCAGGAGTTCTCAACTCACTCATGATTGAGGTCATGTTACCTATGGTCATCCTAGTAAAGTGAAGTCTCTAACATGAACGGTGTTATATAACGAGACGTTAACACTTCGTGGTCAGGTCTTATACAAACTCTTTGTATAGGACGCCCCCGCTCGCATGTCCCCTACATGAATGATCAAGATCAGACCATCTGTGGCAAGTCATAACACTTGTGACCATTCCACAAAGCAAGCCACATCCGTAGCGTTACCAGATAAGGTTTCCCTCCTATATCCATATACTACAGACCATTTTGGTTACCACTCAAGACATGATCCACTTGTATGTCACCACATACATGCTTGAATTACATACAAATAACCAAGGATTTTATATTTATTGGTTTGTGGTAAAACAAATAAAACATACAACCAAGCAAAATCAAGATGTGAAGTAAATATCATATATTATATAACACAAGCATTCATACAAACAGTTTACAAACTGCAGGACACGAGACTTTAGGGCATCAACCCCAACAGGTCATTGCTTTGAAATAGTAACTCTTAAATAGTAAGCAACGTTATAAAGTAAGAGTGACTGATTTTATGGTGCGATCTTATACAAACCAATTTGCACAAGACACCCTCACTTCCTCATGTCATAATATGTATGAATTAGGATTACTTTGTTTGTAGCACTTTACAACTCTTTATAACAACTACAGAGTAGGACGCATCTAATAATGTTACCAGAATAAGGCACCCAACCTTATTCATATACTATAGATCATTTTGACTATTTACTCGAACCTGATCCAACCCTTATGTAGACATAAAGTTCAAGTACTCATATAATAGTCATGGGTCTTTTAAGTTTATTGGATTTCTAGTAAGCAATACATATATTCAATAACAACTTATTGAATTTCCAGAATAAGTTTTATTGTTTACAAACTACGAGTTTTAGGACATAAAACCCAACAAAAATAGATTGTTACCTTATAAAATTTGGTTACAAACTCAATTCGGTTCATAAACCTGTTTAAGGCTGGGGATACTTAAGTTGACGGTTTACGTAGCACCTTCTACCTGGGGATTATGCTTGAAAGATTGAGCATTGTTAACTGATTTTATGAGCTTGTGTGAGTATTGTGAGGTTTAAAACTGGTTTAAACACATAGACATCATAGGGTTATATCCAAATATAAATGTTATACTTGGATAAAGATGATATAGACTTAGGTTGTTTAAAAGTTAGCCATTTTTTAACCTAAGTAAATAAATACCCAAACATTTAGAACACATTAGTGGGAGATTAACAATATATTTGATATATAGTTATTAGCTCTCACGTCCTCAAGAGTTCACACCGTGAGATCCATGCTCGGCTTCATGTCGCTTTTACCGTGACTACTCCATTCGAAAAGTGTTTGCATGGATCAATAACAAGGTGAATGGGGAAGTAATTCATAGTAAGTGGGTGAAGGAAATGTGTCAACATTTTCCTACGGTCTCCTCTATTAGTTTAAACTGTGAGATTCCTATGTTCCGTCTATTGTCGTTTTTAGGCGACACTAACTAGTTATTAACCACGACGATCCGCTTGGAGGGTTGTAACATAGGATTTGGAACAACCCATGCTTCAGTAAATGAATAGGGTCTTATAGTTTCGTCTTGAGTATTGCCTTCCATTTTGGGGGCATATTCATACCATTCTATAAAATCTGAAAAATGGCGGGTCACACTTACAAGAATTACTAATTGTTAGTAAAGATTTTGACTAAAAATGATAACCAAAAGAACTATAAGAGTAAAGAGTTATTTTGATATAGTATTTGGTCAAGAATTGTCTTGCTCTAGTGAAGGAATTGTTGACTACCCCTCGGTAACAACTGTTCTAAATCACTAAAGTATCATTGTAAATAAATAAAGATTTATTGGGTACTTTATTGTTTTGCTAAAATTGGATTTAGATGCATAAAGTTTAATAGAATTTATTTAAATTATTTCAGTAATGTCGAATTCAATCATACGACTGCTAGCTTCCGATAAGTTTAACGGTGAAGGATATTCAAACTGGAAATTCAACATCAATACAATATTAGTTGTGGATTATTTGAGGTTTGTGTTGACAAAGGAATGTCCTCCGGTTCCCAGTACAACAGCAAACCAAAATGTTTGGGACATCTATGATCGGTGGGTTAGGGCTAATGAAAAAGCTCGGGCCTACATCTTAGCAAGTATATCAGATGTACTTAATAAAAAACATGAGGTAATGCCCATTGCCTGTGAGACAATGGCATCACTTCAGGAGATCCTTGAGCAACCATCATACTCTATTCGACATGAAGCCATTAAGTATGTCTATAATACTCGCATGAAAGATGGGTCCAATGTTAGAGAACATGTTCTCGATATGATGGTCCATTTTAATGTTGTTGAGGCTCATGGGGCGATGGTAGTATGATATTGGAATCTCTCCCAGAGAGTTATCTGCCATTCAGAACCAATGCTGTTATGAACAAAATTATTTATAATTTGACTATGTTGTTGAACGAATTATAGACATATCAATCTATGATGAAACTTAAGGAAAAAGAAGTAAATGTTATTTCTAAACCTAAAAAGTTTTTTAAGGGGTCGTCGTCTGGAACAAGACCTACCGATAACAAAAAGTCTGTTCCTTCTTCTTCAAAAGATAAATCGGTACAAATGAGGAAGAAGGGTAAAGGGAATAAGAAAACCACTGCTAAGAAAAACAAAAACAAAAACAAGACTCCCAAAGGAAAGTGTTTCCATTGTGGAGAGGAGGGGCACTGGAAGCGTAACTGCCCAAAGTATTTGGCTGAAAAGAAAGTGGAAAAGGCGAAACAAGGTAAATTAGATTTACTAGTAGTTGAAACATGTCTAATGGTTCTCACTCACCTAACCTGGATATTAGATTCAGGCACCGCTAATCATGTTTGCACTTTTCTACAGGAAACTAATTATGGAGAGAACTTTGTAAACAGGAAATGACTTTCAAGGTGGGAACGACTACAGTCATTTAAGCTCATGTAGTGGGAGATGTCAAGTTATTTTTTAGAGAGTTTATATATATATATATATATCTTACTTAGGAATGTGTATTATGTACCTAAGATGAAAAGAAACTTAATCTCCATTTCCTGTCTGCTAGAAAATACGTACAAAATATCTTTTGATTCTAATGAAGTGTTTGTTTTTTCAAGAGGTATTCATATTTGTTCTGCAAGACTAAAAAATAACTTGTATATATTAAAACCAACTAAAGCAAAGGCCATTCTAAATATAGAGATGTTTAAAACAGCTGAGACTCAAAATAAAAAAAAGGGAAAATTTCTCCTAATAGTTTGGCACCTCAGACTTTGTCACATTAATCTCAATAGGATTAAGAGATTAGTAAAAAAACGGTCATCTAAGTCATATAGAAGATAATTCTTTACCTCCATGTGAATCATGTCTTGATGGAAAAATGACAAAAAGATCTTTTTCTGACAAAGGTCTTTGTGCCAAAGAGCCTCTCGAACTAATACATTCAGACTTATATGGTCTGATGAGTGTAAAAGCACGAGAAGGCTATCTGTATTTCGTTGGCTTTGTTGATGATTACTCGAGATATGGCTACATTTACTTAATCAGTTACAAGTCTGAAACTCCTGAAAAGTTCAAAGAATTTAAGACTGAGACAGAAAATTTGTTAAGTAAAAGAATTAAAACATTTCGATCTGATCGAGGTGGTGAGTATATGGATTTACAATTCCATAACTATCTAGTAGATCATGGAATTCAATCCTAACTCACAACACCTGGAACACCACAACAAGATGGTGTTGCAGAAAGGAGAAATCAAATCTTGTTAGACATGGTCCGATCAATGATGAGTTATGCTCATTTACCTCAATCTTTTTGGGGGTATGTAGTACTGTGAAACCCGGATTTCCATTTTTCCTACTTAATCAAATGATTAAGGGATTAACTAGGAGAAAGTTAAATCCTATGTTGAAGAAAAAGGAAATTTCTAAGTGTTGAATAGATTTTCCTTGAGTAGCTTTGAGTTAAGCTTAAATCCTTGAAAATTGACTAAGTGTTGGACTAGGCATTGCTATGTGAGTAGCTTTGAGTTAAGCTTAAATCCCTGAAAATTGACTAAGTGTTNAGAGTTTATATATATATATATATATCTTACTTAGGAATGTGTATTATGTACCTAAGATGAAAAGAAACTTAATCTCCATTTCCTGTCTGCTAGAAAATACGTACAAAATATCTTTTGATTCTAATGAAGTGTTTGTTTTTTCAAGAGGTATTCATATTTGTTCTGCAAGACTAAAAAATAACTTGTATATATTAAAACCAACTAAAGCAAAGGCCATTCTAAATATAGAGATGTTTAAAACAGCTGAGACTCAAAATAAAAAAAAGGGAAAATTTCTCCTAATAGTTTGGCACCTCAGACTTTGTCACATTAATCTCAATAGGATTAAGAGATTAGTAAAAAAACGGTCATCTAAGTCATATAGAAGATAATTCTTTACCTCCATGTGAATCATGTCTTGATGGAAAAATGACAAAAAGATCTTTTTCTGACAAAGGTCTTTGTGCCAAAGAGCCTCTCGAACTAATACATTCAGACTTATATGGTCTGATGAGTGTAAAAGCACGAGAAGGCTATCTGTATTTCGTTGGCTTTGTTGATGATTACTCGAGATATGGCTACATTTACTTAATCAGTTACAAGTCTGAAACTCCTGAAAAGTTCAAAGAATTTAAGACTGAGACAGAAAATTTGTTAAGTAAAAGAATTAAAACATTTCGATCTGATCGAGGTGGTGAGTATATGGATTTACAATTCCATAACTATCTAGTAGATCATGGAATTCAATCCTAACTCACAACACCTGGAACACCACAACAAGATGGTGTTGCAGAAAGGAGAAATCAAATCTTGTTAGACATGGTCCGATCAATGATGAGTTATGCTCATTTACCTCAATCTTTTTGGGGGTATGTAGTACTGTGAAACCCGGATTTCCATTTTTCCTACTTAATCAAATGATTAAGGGATTAACTAGGAGAAAGTTAAATCCTATGTTGAAGAAAAAGGAAATTTCTAAGTGTTGAATAGATTTTCCTTGAGTAGCTTTGAGTTAAGCTTAAATCCTTGAAAATTGACTAAGTGTTGGACTAGGCATTGCTATGTGAGTAGCTTTGAGTTAAGCTTAAATCCCTGAAAATTGACTAAGTGTTGAACTAGGCATTGCTATGCATTGGCCACAAGATCTTGGAAAGAGTACTTGGGCAAAAGGAAAATTTGGAAATTTGGCTAAATATAGAATGTTGCGTGGGATGCATTGGAAGGAGGGAAAATTTGGAAATTTGGCTAAGTATAGAAAGTTGTGTTGATGCGTTAGAAGGGACCAATGCGTTGGAAGAAGTTATGTTGATGCGTTGGAAGGGACTAATACGTTGGAAGAAGTTGTGTTGATGCATTGGAAGGGTTGTTGGTGATGGCATGTGGCTAAAGGAAGGAAAATGGAAGTGATGCGTTGAACATCCAAGAGTTTGTGGACACATATGAAGGATGAACTCATGGAGAATGTCATCCGGACATGTGACTTATTAGGAAGAATTCTTAAGCCTTAAGTAAAAGAGGAGGCAGCATAAGAAGACATACAAAGGTAAGGGCCATGCGTTGGTGAAAGGAGAAGTAGACACATTGGGTTGTGCTGATGCAAGATTGCATTGATGGTGTAAGGAAGAGACACTTGGTCATGCGGCCAAGTACGAGGTGTTAGCCATGGAGCAATCTTGGACGCCTATAAATAGGACCCAAGACTTCATTCTTCAGATCACAACTCAAAATACATTTAAGAAGAGTGGGAAAGTTGAGGAAACCTTGCGTTTAGAGAAAAATCCATGCGTTGGACATAAAAGTTCAAAGAGGATGCATTGGACAGTAAAGTCTGGAAAGCAGCATCAAATTGGAACGAGAAGTTCTCCCAGAATACTCATGAGTTTGATGTGATTTCAAAGCCATCTGAAAGTTAAAAGAGTCTAGTATTCATGGTGGGGCTGCCGGAGAAGAAGATTCAAGGAATCGGGCTGGAGAATGAAGAAAAAGCAGAAGGGTCGAGCTGTCGGGTAAGCTGGGCCAGTCTTAATGTTTTGATGATTACGGACAAAAAACGAGAAGTTATGAGCTAAGATTTTATGGTAAGTTTTCTGAGACATTTTAGAACATGTTTTCAGAAGAAAGTATCTTAAAATAATGTATGAAACTATGAGTAATCTAAGCTGATATTTGAATTTGGCATTTAGGATTCAAAAGGGAAGCCAAGGAAACCTAAGGAACTTCGGAAAGGAAAGTTCCTAACCAACCAAGGTGAGTGGTTATTGTGTGTTGTATTTTTGATTACTATGCTTGTTAAGATATTGCTTGTATATTTGTGTTGGAAACTGAAATTCTACCCGGGATATATAATTAGTATGCTTGCTTGTACTTGGCAGGAAAATATAGTCAGCTTAAGTCGATGGGAAATTATAGTCAGTGACGACCGGTGGGAAATATAGTCAAGTTACCTAAGCATAGCTAGCGAGAAAAATAGTCGATGTGCACATTGGCGGGATAATAGGGTACAGGGAAAGTTTCCACAGGAATTGTTGTTGTCTTAGTATACGTGTGAAAGTACTAGGGATGTTTATATTATGTGATAACCAGCGGTCAAGTTGGGGTTAGTTGTTTTAACCAACGGTCGAGCTAAGCATAACTAGTGGGAAAGAAATGGTTGATGTGCACATTGGCGGGAAAATGGGGTAAAGGGAAAGTTTCCATAAAATTGTTGTTGTGTTGTTGTGATGATAGTAGTTGACCGTTGATAGGAAATGATTCAGCGGCTTGGCTGAGGAAATGAATTTGAAATGGTATTAATGTGTTGTTGATTATATGCTGTTTTCCCCAAAAGTTTATTTTTGATAAGCCAAGGTTTTGTTTATAAGAAAATATACCACTCACTGGGCTTATTAGCTCATGTTTTTCCAAATGTTTTCTTATATCCCCCCCGGATAGCAAAGCGGAGCGTTCGAAGAGGAGTCCACCACCGACCACCACCATCTCAGGATTTGGTAAACTCTCAGGGCATAGCTCAGACCATGTAACAAAGAATAGAGAGAAAATCTACTTATGTGTATAGAGGGATAGAGGGAATACTGTAAACTTATTAAAATTTGTAATAAATATGGGAGGAAATATTGAACATGAGTATTGTCTTAGGATGTTATTAGTTACCCTCACGCTCCCTTTCCGGTCTTGGGTTTTAAGGCTTGGGAGGGGGTGTCACTTGGTATCAGAGAAAAGGTATACATAACACCTGGGAGGAGATTGAGTATAAAGTTTAAGTTGATACCAATTTGGTATCAGAGCAAAGGTTTACGTAAAACCTGGGGAAGGATTGAAAATGAAAGTTGAGTCTAGCTTAGGCATAAATGGGATCTAGGAAAATAAGACAAAAATATAATAAAGGGGATAAGTTTAGAGCCACAACGGTCTCAAAAAAAGGCTTACCTAAGGTAGGAAAAGCCAAGTAATAAAGGTTAGGATAGGTCAACACTTGGGTATGATAAACTATATTAGGAAAACTTGACATAAAATCGAAAAGAGGTTAAGGAAAAAGGAAATAATAGACGGACATAGGAAATCCTAAAAAGAAAACAAAGGGAGAAGTGGAAAATGATAGTAAGTAGTAACTTGAAAAATATCTTACTGTAGGAAATGGATCTAAGCGGAAGAAATTGGTGGGGGAACGACTCCATAACGCAAGATGGGACCCATGATGCTAACCCAGGAGATAACCTTGACAAATCAAAAGATAGCATAAATAATAACATTATTACTTTGAACAATACAAATTTGGTGGAATTCTGAGCTAACATGGGATGTCCACAATGTGGGAAAAACCATAGTGGAATGTGTCTGAAGGGAACTGGAATTTGTTACGGTTGTGGTAAAGTAGGCCATATTCGCAAAAACTGTTACACTTTCCAGAGGAAATCGAGAGAAATTCAAAAGCAATATCAACGGGAACTAACTGGTGGTTCAAGTTCGAGAAGCAACAATGTGTTGCCTGAACTAACCGTAGACCAGGAATGGGCCCGTGTAGGGAAGAAAGATATTCCTCGACGAATTGTGATAGAATTCGAAGAACAATCCACCTATGACTTGCATGATGGGAAATCTTACAAATTCTGCATCTTCTGCAAGGTATTGGGGCATGTCCAGGAGCGGTGCATTTGGAGGAATAAAAGAATGCGACTGAACTTCGAGAAACTAGGACTATCCGGAAATGAGTAAAAAGCTAGGAAGACTGAGAAAAGAAAAACCTACTAATGTAAATAAGAATAATGTGTAAATAGGAATAATGTTCATAAATAAAAACATATGTTGATAACATGTGTTTAATATATATATGAATGATTGTAGACAAAATGCTGAGAAGTGGGAAACGTAGAACAGGGCAATCTTCCAGAAACGAGAGTGAAAGTGCCTCGAGCCATCCAAAGGAAAAATCTAGAGAGGAGGAACAAATGGACAAACTTACCCAAAGACTTCAGGCGAGCCTAGAACATATACAACCTGATCCCGAAAAGAAATATGGGATAGAACGGTTAAAAGCTTTGGGAGTCATAAATTTTGAAGGAACCAAAGACCCTGCAGACGCAGAAGCTTGGATGAACTAACTAGAAAAATGTTTTCAGGTGATGAGATGCCCTGAAAACCGTAAGGTAAGTCTTGCCACATTCTTACTACAAAAACAGGCAGAAGATTGGTGGAAGCTACTGAAGAATAGAAGGGGCGAGCAGGAGGAGATATGCTGGGAAGAATTTCGAAAAACATTTTTCAAAAGATTTTATCCCCAATCATACAAAGATATGAAGCAAGATGAATTCCTACAGCTCATGCAGGAAGCATGACAATAACAGAGTATCAACTAAAGTATACAGAATTATCTAAGTATGCTTTAAACATAGTAGCGGATGAAAAGAAACGTTGTTGAAGGTTTTAAACAGGATTGAAACAAGAAATTCGAACTTCTGTTACAGCAACCGCAGAATGGGGAGAGTTTTCGAAACTAACAGAAGCTGTAATGCGAGTAGAAAGAAGTTTAATGGCGGAAGAAGTAGGACCAGAAAAAGAATCCTTAATGAGTCGGTGGCGGAAGGAAGAATAAAATTTGATAAAGGAGTCGATGGCAAGTTTAAACCAGAAACCTAGATGCACGATCTGTAACCGGTATCACTGGGGAAGATGTTTGGAGCAAACCTAAGGACGAACACGTATATGTTATAATTGTAACAAACCAGGGCACTTTAAACGAGAATGTCCCCAGTTGATGAATTTGGAAGCCGAAAATACACAACAAAAAAACAACCAGGGAATGAAGCTAACAACTACAAGAGAAGGAGGAGTGTTGGAGGAAGAAGAGATGAAATGGGGAAAAAGACGATTGGACAAATATACGGAATATCACAGACCAGGGAAGAAAATATTAGAAGACTAGAGTAGAAGCTAGGTATGTAATTGTACTCAATAAAATGTGGGTATAAAATATTGCCAGTTCAAATTTCGAGGACGAAATTTTATTTAAGGGGGTGGTAAATGTAATACCCTAACCTTAAGTTGGAAGGCATGAAGAAATAGGTTATAAAAACAAAAAAAAAATATAATAAAATTATGAGGAATTTAGATGCGGGAAAACCAAGATAAATGAATTAAGTATGGAATAACGCAATGGTTTAAGTATTGTCTATGTGTTGTGAAGGGCATGCGGTGATGGAAGCATTGGACCAAACAACTGTCCTATGCGTGATGCCAAGCGAGAGTGAAGAGAAAATGGGAGAGAGCAACACCAACGAGATTGGAGAGAGAGACACTAGCGTGATTGGAGAGAGCGACACCAGTGAGAGTGGAGAGAGCGAGAGAATGGGACAGACGGAGATTGGAGAGAGCAGTTTGAGCGAGAGAATGGGAGAGAGCGAGAGTGGAGAGAGTGAGAGAATGGATGGGAGCGAGATTGGAGAGAGCAGTTTGAGTGAGATAATTGGAGAAAGCGAGAGTGGAGAGAGCGAGAGAATGGGAGAGAGCGAGAGTGGAGAGAGCGAGAGTTTGAGCAAGAAAGTTGGAGAGAGCGAGAGCCACGAGAGCGAAACCAGCGAGATTGGGACAGATGGACGCATTTGAAGAGAATTGGATGCGTTCATTAGTAATTTGGATAAATAAATCAGAAATTAAGACGATGAAGTGGAAAAAGGAGATTAATGCAGGAAGATTTTTATCAACTTAAGTAGGTGGTGTACGGTTGAGATTACATGCAAACTAAGATAATTTTGGTTGGCAAACCCAGAATTAGACAACTCAAAGCTCGGCTAGCCAGAGTTAGTGTGGGCAGCCTAAGGAAGAGCCATTTGGATGGTGAGTTGTCATGAGGAAAGAGGCTGGGAATGGCTATAAATAAAAGGCCTCGGCATGAAGGCTAAACTCATTCCAAACAATTTCAGTAGTAAAAATTCTAAGTAGAGAGTGAGCATTTAGTGGGAAAGCTGCCGTTGGTGGTGGAGGCAAGGAATTCGAAGGAGGTGCTACACAGATTCATATTCTATTTGAGTAGGGTAAGCTAGTAGTATTTTTTTTAAGGGGTTTTTAAATATATTTATGAAATAATATTAATTGGGATTTTTCTTGGAAACAATGAAAATGGCAGGAAGATATTTACAAGTAAATTGCATTAGGAGGATTTGCTGACGGTGTGTGGTTACTATGTGTTGTTTTGATTTATGTATGTATATGTATATATGAGCCTTGTACGTACAGGGTAATGTCAAATGTGCATGAGTAGGGATGCATGATTTTTGTTATGATTGTCGTGATATTGCATGTTATATTGTGATGGAAACTAGAATTATACCCGGGATATGGTTAGTATGCTTGAAAAGGGTACTTGGCGAGAAAATATGGTCTGCTTCGGTCGGCGGGAAATGACAGTCGGTGACGATTGATGGGAAAAAATGGCCAAGTTACCTAAGCATAAATGAATTTGAAATGGTATTAATGTGTTGTTGATTACATGTTGTTTTCCCCAAAAGTTTATTTTTGATAAGCCAAGGTTGAGTTTATAAGAAAA
>NC_052359.1:24986303-25046909 GCF_009727055.1 Benincasa hispida | reverse complement strand
ACGATTTGATGGGAAAAAATGGCCAAGTTACCTAAGCAATAACTAGCGGGAAAAGAAATGGCGATGTGCACATTGGTGGGGAAAATGGAGTATAGGGAAAGTTTCCATAAAATTGTTGTTGTGTTGTTGTGTTGACAGTAGTTGACTGTTAACAGGAAATGATTCAGCGGCTTGGCTATGGAAATGAATTTGAAATGGTATTAATGTGTTGTTGATTACATGTTGTTTTCCCCAAAAGTTTATTTTTGATAAGCCAAGGTTGAGTTTATAAGAAAATATACCACTCACTGGGCTTATTAGCTCATGTTTTTCCAAATGTTTTCTTATATCTCACCCCCTCGGGTAGCAAAGCGGAGTGTTTGAAGAGGAGTCCACCACCCACCACCACCATCTCAGGATTTGGTAAACTCTTAGGGCATAGCTCAAACCATGTAACAAAGAATAGAGAGAAAATCTACTTATGTGTATAGAGGGATAGGGGGAATACTGTAAACTTATTAAAATTTGTAATAAATATGGGGGGAAATATTGAACATGAGTATTGTCTTAGGATGCTATTAGTTACCCTCACGCTCCCTTCCCTGTCTTGGGTTTTAAGGCTTGGGAGGGGGTGTGACAGGGTGTGACAAGTATAGACTGCAGTATATATTCTAAATGTCGTTCCTTCAAAAAGTGTTTCAGAAACACCTATGAATTTTGGAAAGGACGCAAAACTAGTTTACGTCATTTCCGTATCTAGGGTTGTCCAACACACGTGTTGGTACGAAATCCTAAGTAACTGGAAACACGTTCGAAATTGTGCCTCTTTGTAGGATACCCCAAAGAAACAAAAGGAGGATTGTTCTATGATCCTCAAGAAGACAAAATATTTTTGTTAACAAATACTACATTCTTGGAAGAAGATCATATAAAAAATCATCTACCTCGAAGTAAACTAATATTGCAAGAAATGACCAAAGATGCTATAGAAACATCAACAAGAGTTGTTGATCAAGCTGGTCCATCAACAACTGTTGTTATCCCGTCACGTCCATCTCAATATTTGAGTATGCCTCGACGTAGTGGGAGGGTTATTCAACAACCTGAATGTTATATGGGTCTAATAGAAACTCAAAGCATCATACATGATGATGGATTAGAGGATCCATTAACCTTTAAAAAGGTATTGGAAGATGTTGACAGGGAACAACGGATAAAAGCCATGGACGTTGAGATGGAGTTTATATACTTCAACTCTGTCTGGGAACTTGTAGATCAACCACATAGGATTAAACCTATAGGTTGCCAATGGATTTACAAGAGAAAACGAGATCAAATTGGCAAGGTGCAAACCTATAAAGCCAGACTCATGGCAAAAAGTTTTACCTAAAGAGAAGAGGTTGATTATGAAGAAACTTTTTCTCCAATTGCCATGATAAAATCGATTAGAATACTTCTATCCATTGCCACATATTATGACTATGAAATATGGCAAATGGATTTCAAGACAACTTTTCTGAATGGCCATCTTGATGAAAGTATTTTTATGTCTCAACCAGAAGGGTTCGTCGAACAAGGACAGGAGCAGAAAGTCTGTAAGCTTAAACGATCCATTTATGGGTTAAAACAAGCTTCAAGATCCTGGAATATAAGGTTTGATACTACGATCAAATCTTATAGCTTTGAACAAAATGTTGATGAACCTTGTGTATACAAGAAGATAGTCAACAAGACTGTACATTTTTAGTTCTTTATGTTGATGATATCTTGCTAATTGGGAATGAGACAAGCTTCCTTGCTGACGTAAAGAGATGGTTGGCTACACAATTCCAAATGAAAGATTTAGGAGATGCTCAATACGTTCTAGGAATATAGATCTTTCAGAATCAAAAGAATAGAACCCTAGCACTATCTCAGGCATCTTATATTGACAAGATGTTGTTAAGATATAATATGCAAAATTCCAAAAGAGGTATGTTATCTTTTAGACACGGAATTCATTTGTCAAAGGAACAGTGTCCTAAAACACCTCAAGATGTTGAGGAAATGACAAGAATTATATACGCATATGCAGTTGGGAGTTTGATGTATGCAATGTTATGTACACGCCCTGACATATGCTTTGCAGTTGGAATCGTCAATAGGTTCCAATCCAATCTAGAACACATAGTCCATCCAGGACATAGTTATTGGACTACTGTAAAAAACATCCTCATGCATCTAAGGAGAACGAGGGACTATATGCTTGTGTATGGACCTAAGGATTTGATCCTTACTGGATACATGATTGTGATTTCTAGACTGGCATGGATTCAAGGAAATCTACTTCAGGATCAATTTTCACTCTCAATGGAGGACTATAGTTTGGAGAAGCATTAAGAAAAATTGTATCCCTGACTCCACAATGGAAGCATAATACGTAGCCACATGTGAAGCCGCTAAAGAAGCAGTATGGCTACCCAAATTCTTGGTTGACTTGGAAGTAGTTCCAGATTTGCACCTACCTATCACACTGTATTGTGACAATAATGGTGCTGTTGCCAACTCAAAAGAACCGAGGAATCACATACGTGGAAAACATATTGAGAGAAAGTACCATCTCATCAGAGAGATAGTGCATCGAGGAGATGTGATCGTCACAAAGATAGCCTCTGAAGACAACCTTGCTAATCCATTTATGAAGGCTCTCTCGGCTAAAGTGTTCGAGGGCCACCTGGTTAGACTGGGACTCTGAGGAATGTAATCTAGGGCAAGTGGGAGAATATCTTTGGTATTACACATGCCCTAGTTTATTGTATTTTCCCTTTTTTGTTTCTCAACATTGTATATATTTGTTCTCACTGAAGTTTTAGTCCAAGTGGGAGATTGTTGGGAATGTCCTAGAAGTCACAGTTCGTAAATTTTGTGTAAACATTCTATTTATCAATAAAGTTGTTGATTTTGCATTCTATTGTGAAAATCCAATATGGCTATAGTATGAATACTTTAACTTTATATAGGGACATAAACAGGATCAAGTTAATAGCATATAGCCTAAATGGTCTATAAGTATATGGATGAAATTGGGTATCTCATCTTGGTAACACCATTGGATGCGGTCCATTTTGTATAGGTAATACAAATGATGTGATCCACAAATCACTCATGTAGAGACATGTGAGTGGGGGCATCCTATGCAATGAGTTTGCATATAGACTGGACCACGAAATAGTCACTTTCTTTATAACGACCGTTTATTGTTAAAACTGACTATTTCATACTTAAGTAACCTAGGATAACTCGAAATTAATCCTAAGCTAGTTATGAACTCCTATTTATTCGGGATTATCTTTTGATCTGCATGGGTGAGAGTAGTCCAACAACATTGCTCAATAAGCCTTCCATTTATGAGATAAGACTGGATGGATAACTGGGGATATAGCTCTGCAAGATGGAATTCACTTCTACCCATTTTAGGGATTAGTAGATAGATTGTTCTCTTAAGTGCTGATTTCAGGTCTTGAACAATCGGGGCCCTATCTTCTCATGATAGATGGTCAGTAGGAACTTAAGGAACGGGATGTATTTATAGGGATAAAATGGTAATTTTGACCCAACTGTAATTACGAACGACCTATGAAGGATCGACTTACTGATTATGGTTTATATGGACAGAAATACATCTACAGTGAGAAGAGTGCAACTATCGAGCTATAGTGGTGTGTCTTGATAGTTAACGAATAGTAATTAATTCGATTAAAGAATTTTAACGAATTAATTACAAATCGTTGGAGCTCATGATCTGTAGGTCCATTAGTTCCCTCTACTAGCTCATTAAATTGGAATAAAAAATCGAGTATTGATGTATGAAATTAGGTTTATGAATTTGAAATGTTTAAATTCAATTTTTAGGGTTTTCGATTGATTGTATATGATACAATTATAAACGTTTAATTTAATTGAAATTAAACAAAATTAGAAAATCAATTAATATTTAAATTATGACTTACGTATAAAATTTATTCATTGGTGATATTAATATTTAGATATTAAATTAATATTATTAAAAATAAATTAAAATTAGTTGTATTTNGGAGAAAAAAAAATTATCCACTCCCTCCCCCATTCCTCGTGTATTTGGGGATTCCACATCCCGTTCGGGGTGGGTCCCCGCAGGGCCCCGACCCATTGGTTTTCTAAACGTCTCTAATTATATCCTTAGTTCCACTATTATTAAGTGGTTCTTATGCATAATATATCTATTTTGTAGGTAAATTGATCTCGAGGAGTAAAGAATTCATTTGGGTGTAAAACGAGCCAAAAAGGACTAAAAAAATGGGAGTTGGATGCATCAAGTTGAAAGAAGTCAGAAAATTTACAAGTCTATCATCAAGCGCAGTGTTGCAACCCTCCCTCTTTAAGGATCTCTATTTATAGAGAATCTTTGAGCGGAAGCTGATCGTCCAAAGTCCATTGTGATTTAACGCATACATTTACAATCCTACAAAACAAATTATGCATCAAAAACTAAATTTTAACATGCTTCTAAATTAAAAACAAAGTTTAGAGATTATACCTTTGAAGAACCGTTCTTCAAGTTAATCTCTCGAATGAAATCATTCACGAACACGTCGAACAACTCGAACACTCCTCGAACAAGTAGCAAGCAAAAACTCGATCCTCGAACCAACAGGACACTACCACTTGGTGACCTTGGTATTCTCGGTGTGAGAATCCAGGAGTGATGGGCTCTAGCTAATTTTGGTTAGAGGGAAAGTTTGTGTTAGGAATGTCCTAGAATTCGCAGTTCGTAAATTTTATGTTAAACATTCTATTTATCAGTAAAATATTATTGAGTGTCTCATTCAATAAAGTTGTTGATTTTGCATTCTATTATGAAAATATGAAAATCCAATGACATACCCATGGCTATAGTATGAATACCTTAACTTTATGTGGTGACATAAATAGTATCAAGTTAATAGTATATAGCCTAAATGGTCTATAAGTATATGGATGAAATTGGGTATCTCATCCTGGTAACACTATCGAATGCGACCCATTTTGTATAGGTAATACAAATGATGTGATCCACAGATCATTCATGTAGAGACATGTGAGTGGGGGAATCATATGCATTGAGTTTGCATATAGACTGGACCACGAAATAGTCACTTTTCTTTATAACGACTGTTTACTGTTAAAACTGACTATTTAATATTTAAAGTAACCTAGGATAACTCAGTCTTAATCCTGAGCTAGCTATGAACTCCTATTTATTCAGGATTATCCTTTGGTCTGCATGGGTGAGAGTAGTCCAACATCACTGCTCAATAAACCTTTCATTTTGGAGATAAGACCGGATGGATAGTTGGGGACATAGCTCTGCAATATGAAATTCACTCCTATCCTTTTCTAGGGTTAGCAGATAAGTTATTCTCTTAAGTGCTCATTCCAGGTCTTGAACAATTGGGGCCCCGCCTTTTCATGATAAAGAAGGACCTGATTCATAAGTAGTATTATGAATCGGATTGTTCATTAAAGGGTCAGTGGGAACTTAAGGAACAAGATGTATTTACAGGGGTAAAATGGTAATTTTAACCCAACTGTAATTACAAACGACCTGTGAATGATCGATTTACTGATTATGGTTTATATGGACAGAAATATATCTACAGTGAGGAGAGTGCAACTATCGAGCTATAATGGTGTGTCTTGATAGTTAACGAATAGTAATTAATTTGATTAAAGAGTTTTAACGAATTAATTACAGATAATTAGAGCTCATGATTTGTAGGTCCATTAGGTCCCTCTACTAGCTCATTAAATTGGAATAACAAATTGAGTATTGATGTATGAAATTACGGTTATGAATTTGAAATGTTAAAATTCAATTTTTAGAGTTTTCGATTGATTGTATGTGATACAATTATAAACGTTTAATTTAATTGAAATTAAACGAAATTGGAAAATAAATTATTATTTATATATAAAATTGATTTATTGGTGATATTAGTATTTTATTAATTTAATATTTAGATATTAAATTAATATTATTAAAAATAAATTAAAATTAGTTGTATTTAAATTAATTATTTTGAATTAATTTTATAAAATTAATTTAAATAAAATGATTTTTTTGAAATCATTTCAGGTTAATGGTTTTTTCCATTTTTGGGAAAAACCCACTAACACACTTGTTGGATAATCACCAAATTCCGTTTCTAGATTTAATGATCTTAAGCTGGAGTTGTTCTTCATGCAACCCTATACATTTTCATGAATTCTTCCTATATATAGAAGCTCCATGCATGAAGAACATTAAGCAATTCGATATATACTTGCTGAAGTGATAACCTGAAAATTCTACATACCTCCCTCACTTGTTCTTCATCAATTCAACTTGATTTAAGTGTTTCCACCACATGTTCCAGCTTGAGCATAATAGAGAAGATCTCGGTGGTAGTACTCTTGAAGTTTCAAGCTCTATCTTGGTGTTTTTCAGCTGAATTCATGGAGAAATCTTCAAAGGTAATATATGTTCAAACCCTCTTATAAATATCATATGAACATTATGCTTAAAACTCAAATTAAACGTAGTTTAAGTGCTTATTGATTCTGTTATCTTCCGTTGTATGATATATTATTCCTTCAAACGACAACATAAAACACAGGGTTGCTACGCTATCTTTAGGGGCATTTTCATCTTTTTACCATTGAGTTACTGTTTAGTGCTTCTTTTCAATCCGACTTGCACTTGAAATGTTCCGATAGTCTTCTTTGCTTATTTTCCTATCGAAACATTCAATAAAACATTAAATTCCTAACAATTAACACGATTTATGTGGAAATTAATAGCTTTTCTTTGGAGAGCTATCAAAGTTCAAAGGTATTTTTGACACAAAGTATAAAGTGTAGGAGTATTTTGTATAATTTAACCTTTTTGTTGTATTTAAAATTTAGGTTTTCAATACTGACATTATTATAATTCATTATAAGAAAAAGGCTCTCTTTTGATGGCTTAAATTTAAATACGTCAGAATATACTGTAATCCCGACATCTATAGGATCATCATTGGGAGTTTATATCTAACTCTCGACGACGTTCTTTTGTCGAGAGTAATGATTTAAATCGAATGACTTGTGTATTGTGCCACAATCTCCCGACGGATACTTAAAGCCATTGAGAGAGAAGCGTATTCCTGACACTTTAGTTGGGCGTTAGGAAAGTCCTAATAAAAAAAAAATCTTCGTTTTATCCTTAAGCCTCCCGCACACCCCCATTCTCATTTTTTTCTCTCAGACTCCATTGTCGTTGTACTCCTCTCTCTTCTTTCCTTTTTCTCACAAAGCCCTAATTGACCATCAAATTAGCACCGTTTTCCACCACCTGTCTCAGACTCCATGAAGATCCTCTCACCATCACTCATCTTCAATCACTTTATTTTGCCATCGCTACTTCAATCATACCGTCGCTGGCTTCAATCCACTACCATTGCCATTAATCGCGCCGTCGCCCTTGGACTCCTCGAAGGACTGTCTCCCCTTCAAAATTTCCAAAATTTATCAATAACGTTTCCAAAATCACTTAACCCCAATTTCTATTTTTTGTTTCTAGATACATATAAAGTCTAGGAAGGGTTCACTCATGTATAATGGCCAACCTCAAGCATATACATATAAACGATTTTCATTTTATTCTCCAGTTACGAAAACTGAATTAAACCTCCCACTAACACACGATTATGGAGAAAACGCCGACCCAATTATCCCATAATTTTCCAATTACAAATAATAAATATAATCATATTATATTCAATAACCTATAAATATCACATATAAACCATAGTGTTTTCTCCTCCACTAGATATAAATCATATTTATATACATTTTTCTCTAATTAATGTGTCTCATACATAAGGTCAATCCTAACATATATAATTAACCAGTTCAATAATATCATATATAATCAAACTCCCTCTTGTCAATTTGAACATTTCAAACGATCCAAAAATCGATTCTCATCTTGAATCCATTGAGCTACCAAGGGGACCTTATGGACCTATGGCTCGAAGCTCCATCTGTACGTGAATAGCTGACTAAACTCTTTAGCCACGAGATCCACCATCCGTTAACTGCCAGACATTCCAATAAAGACCGACAGCTGAACTCTTCTTACCACAAATATATTTCTGTGTCCCTCGGATATAACCAATCAATAGTACGATAACCCTTCACAGATGAGCATAAGTACAACTAGGCCAATTTACGGTTTTGCGCTTGTAGTTACATCTAACTCCTTAAGTACCACCGATCCCTCTATTGAACAATATAACATAGTCCTACTATGTGTGGACACCTTTTGAGCCATGATAAGGTGTGTGGCGCCATATCGTTCAAGCCCCAGGATCAACCCTTAAGGAAGTAATCTATCACTTACCCCTGCTTCAGGGAAAGAGTGAATTCCATCTTGTGTAGCTGAGTTCCCAGCTCCCAAATAAGACGAATCCCCAAAATGGTAGGTTTGAGTCGGTGACCTGGCCACTCGTACCCATGAAAATCAGGACCACCCTCAATGGCAGGAGTTCCTAACTCACTCAGGATGGAGGTCATGTTATCTATGGTCATCCTAGTGAAGTGAAATCTCTGTCATGAATGGCGTTATATAATGAGACATTAACACTTCGTGGTCAGATCTCATACAAACTCTTTGTATAGGACGTCCCCGCTTGCATGTGCCCACATGAATGATCAGGATCAGACCATCTGTAGCAAGTCACAACATTTGTAACTATTCTACAAAGGGGTCGCATCCGTAGCGTTACCAGGATAAGGTTTCCCTCCTTTATCCATATACTACAGACCATTTGGTTATCACTTAAGACATGATCCACTTGTGTGTCTCCACATACATGCTTAAGTTACATAATGACAACCAGAGATTTTAGTTTATTGGTTTATGGTAAAGCAAATAAAACATCCAATGTTCATAGACAGTATGTGAAGAAAATATCATATATTATACATTACAAACATTTGTTCAAAACTGTGTTTATAAACTACAGGACACGAAAGTTTAGTGCATCATCCCCAATAATCTTCCACTTTTCCTAAAGCGAGTGGGGTGTACAATAAACTAGTAGAAAATAATAAACTAGGGCACTAAGGCCTAGTACATAAATATCTCCCACTTGCTCTAGTCCAGCCGCGGGCGGTCCCCTAGACCCATGCTCTGAAGGTGACCCTCAAACACTGTAGCTGTGAGAGCCTTCATAAACGAGTCAGCAACGTTATGCTTTGAAGCAATCTTTATGATTATCATGTCTCATCGGTGCACGATCTCGCGGATCAGATGATACTTTCGCATTATGTGTTTGCCGCGCTTGTGACTCCTGGGCTCCTTGGAGTTTGCCGCAACACCACTATTGTCATAATAGAGGGTGATGGGCCTAGACATGCCTAGAACAACTTCTAGCTCTATCAGGAACTTCCTGAGCCAAACGGCCTCCTTAGCAGCTTCACAAGCCGCTACGTACTCGACCTTCATCGGGTAGTCGGCGATGCACCTTTTCTTAGTGCTTCTCCACACTATAGCTCCTCTGTTAAGAGTAAAATCTAACCTTGAAGTGGACTTCCGAGAGTCCGTTTCAGTCTGAAAGTCAGAATCCGTGTATCTAGTAAGGATCAAATCCCTAGTTCCATACACAAGCATGTAGTCCCTAGTTCTTCGACGATACTTGAGGATGTTTTTAAATACGGTTCAGTGACCTTGGCCTTGGTTAGACTGATACCTATTGACTATTCCCATAGCATAACAGATGTCTGGCCTAGTACAGAGCATTGCATACATCAAACTACCAACGGCAGATGCATATTGGACCCGTCTCATCTCATCAACCTTTTGAGGCGACTTAGGATATATTTTCTTAGAGGATATATTTCCTTAGACAAAGTAACTCCATGCCTGAACTGCAGTAGGCCCCTTTTGGAGTCCTGCATCGAGTACTTGAACAATATCTTGTCAATGTATGATGCCTAAGACAGTGCTAACACTTTGTCCTTACGATCCCGAAGATCTGTATACCCAGAACAAACTGAGCCTCTCCCAAATCTTTCATTTGGAATTGGGTCGCTAGCCAGTTCTTAACTGCAGTCAGTAGTCCTACATCATTCCCAATGAGTAGGTTATCGTTTACATACAACACTAAGAAAACTACTGAACTGTTGAAGATCTTCTTGTAGACACAATGCTCATCAACGTTTTGGTCAAATCCATACGATTTGATCGTAGTATCAAACCAAGTATTCCAAGATCGAGACGCCTGTTTTAGCCCATAAATGGACCAATTTAGGTTGCAAAGTTTTTGCTCTTGACCTTGGGCTGTACCATATAAATGGTCACCTCAAGATTGCCATTCAGAAAGGCCGTCTTAACGTCTATTTTCCAAATCTCATGATCATAATAAGTAGTAATGGACAGAAGAACACAGATCGAATTCAACTTGGCAATAGGCGAGAAAGTCTCCTCATAGTCGATTCCCTCCACCTGGGTATAACCCTTTGCAACAAGTCGAGCCTTGAAGGTTTGCACCTTCCCATTGGCATCCCGTTTCCTCTTCTAGATCCATTTACAACCCGTAAGTCTTTCCCCATCAAGTTGATCTATAAGATCCCACACTGAGTTGAAGTACATCAGCCCCATCTCGAGATCTATGGCTTTGACCCATTCATCTCGGTCAACATCCTCCATTGCCTTTTGATAAGACAATGAATCCTCAACATCGCCATCGGCTACCATAGCCAGGATTTCAGTGAAACCGAAACAGGTGCGTTTGTAACCCTTCCACTATGTCGAGGTTTCCTCAACTCTTGAGGTGAACCAACCTACCAGAATGAACTATCATCAACAACTCTTATTGATGAAGCAGGTCCTTCAACTATGAAGCACAAATACTTCATGTGAGGCAAAGAATCCGTATCAGACACGTATCAGATACCGATTCTTCCAGATACTTCTCAGATATGTATCTGACTAGCAATTTGATATATCTATTTTTATGCTTACTTTTTTTAAAGAAAAAAGATAAACAACTCATCTAATCTTTTTCAATCTAAAACTAGGCAACCTATTTTTTTAAGCAAGAGAAAATGTACCTTCAATGTATCAGTATCCTCATTTTTTAGAAATATATATTAAAATAATATATAAAAAATGACATATTCTTCAACGTATCCGTATCTTAGTTTTTTATAAATTGATGAATGGTCATATCCAATTGTATCCGTATCGTGTAGCCGTATCCGTATTTATAGCCCTTCAACAACTCTTGTTGAAGTTTCAGTAGTTTCGTTGGAAAGCTCACATAACATGACCTTACTACGTGGATTGTGCTCCCTAATATTATCATCTCTAGGAAAGTAGCATTCGTAGAAACAAACACTCTGTTTTCCGATGGATCATAAAAGTAACCCCCTCGTGTACTTTTGGGGTAGCCTACAAAGAGGCACAACCTCGACCATGGTTCCAATTTTTTTAGATTAACCTCAAGCATATGTGCTGAGCGGAAGTGACATAAACTAGATTTACGCTTATTTCACAACTTCAGAGGTGTTTTCGCAACACTCTTGGATGGAACACAATTGAGTATATACACTGTAGTCTCCAATGCGAAACCCCAAAACGAGTCCGATAAGTAAGCGTAACTAATCATCGAACAAACCATATCCAAAAGGTTCTGTTTCTCCTCTCTGTTACACCATTCTGCTAAGGTGTACCCGGCGTTGAGAGTTGGGAAACGATTCCATGTTCTATCAAATAGTCCTGGAATCTCGAATCCAAAAACTTGCCACCTCGATCCGATCGAAGTGTCTTAATCCATCTATCCAATGCATTTTCAACTTTATCCTTGAACTCTCTGAACGTTTCAAAGGATTCAGACTTCCGTTGCATCAAATAAACATACCCTCACTTAGAGTAATCATCAGTAAAACTGATAAAATACTCATAGCCTCCCTGACTCGCATATTCATAGGATCATAAAGGTCAGAATGCACTAACTCTAGAAGCTCTTTGGCTCGATAACCTTTTCTAGTAAAAGGTCTTTTAGTCATCTTACCCTCAAGGCCAGATTCACACACCGGTAAAGATTTTTCCTCTAACTCACTTAGATGGCCATTCTTCACCAACCTCTCAATCCTATTGAGATTGATATGCCCTAATCGAAGGTGTCAAAGTTGGGCATTTTCTTTTGGTGAAACACATTGACGTTTAGATTGAGTTACGAAAGGTTTAAACATCTCTATGTTATGGAGGGAACTTAATACTAACGACCTTAGCACATACTAGTTATTTTCCAATTTTGCTGTACAGATCTCAACTCCATCTTTATGAATAAACACTTTATTCACATTAAAATTAAGAGTATACTTATATTGTAACAAGCACTTTACAAAAATTAAATTCCTTTTCAACTCAGGAAGTACAAATACATCTTGTAAAATAAGAATCTTGTTCTGTAATGTCAACTGTACTCCTCCCATTTCCACAGCTAAGAGCTCGGGCCTTCTCGTTCGCCCGTGTCCATCACTCGTATGCCTCTCAAACATTTCGAGCGACGTTAGGAGTTGGAATAGGAAGACGCTCCTCTGTAAGGGAAAACATGAGATCCTCGATGATTAGTATAGTCGGGATCATATGTGTCAACTAGCGTAATGTTGGGTTTTATGTCTTAAAACTCGTAGTTTGTAGAATGATAAACATTTTCTATAATCAATATACTTGTTATTGATTTCATAAATTATATGAAAGTCTAAATCCAATAAACTAAGATCCATGACTATTGTATGAGTACTTGAACTTTATGTGGAGATATAAGAGTGGATCAGGTCTGAGTAAATAGTCAAAATGATCTATGGTACATGAATAAGGATGGGTACCTTATTCTGGCAACACCATTGGATGCGGCCTACTCTGTAGTTGTTGCAAAGAGTTGTAAAGTGCTACATACGATGTGATCCTAATTCGTACATGTTATGACATGAGGAGTGGGGGCATCCTATGCAATGAGTTTGCATAAGATCAGGACCAAGAATAAGTCGCTCTTACTTTATAATGCTGTTTACTGTATAAGACTGACTATTTCACCTAGATGACCTAAGTAACTCGATCTTAATCCTGAGCTAACTATGAACTTCTGTTTATTTGGGATTGCCCTTAGATTTGCATAGGTGAGGATTGGCTCAAGAGCACCGGCTCAATAAGACTCCTATTTCAGGGGTAAGATCGGATAGATAGTTGGGGACATAGGGTACAAGAAGGAGTTCACGCCTACCTGATTTAGGGATAGAAGAAAGGTTGTTCTCTCAAGTACTGAATCTAGGTCTTGAACAAGGGTCCCCACCCTCTCACTGGGCTGAGAGAGTTTGGTTTAGTGATTGGATCACAAACCAGTTGTTCATTAGAGGATCAGTAGGGACTTGAGAAATAAGAAGTTATCTCGTGGGTAAAACAGATAATTGACCCAGCCGTTATTACGAATAACCTGTGAAGGGTCAACTTGTTGATTATGGTTAAATCATAGAAACATAATATATCTCCAGTGAGGGGAGTGCAACTATGGGCTTTAGTGGAGTAACCCATTAGTTAACGAATGAGGATTAATCTTGTCTAATGAGTTTAGCCAATTAATCTCGGATTGTTGGAGTCCATGATCTATAGGTCCGCGAGGTCCCCTTACTAGCTCGTAATGGACTTGCTCTAGAATAGCGTGATAAGTTAATTTGAAACGTTCAAATTAGAATTAAGGGAATTAGTAATTATATGAGATATAATTACATGTTTAATTTGAGAATTAAATGGAATAGAAGAATTTATATATTTAAATATGATTTAAATATATAAAGATGGATATGTGTTAAAATTAATTTAATATTTGATATTAAATTAATTAAGTTTTATTTAATAATTAATTTATGAAATTAATTAAAAATTTTCATTTTTAAAATCAAAATAGATTTTATAAAATCAAATTTTGATTTTTGAGATAAAATTTGAAACTTAGAAAACAAAACACTAAAATGGAAAATATTGATTTTCCATTATCCATTTTTTCACTTGCTCACACAAGAACAAAATCTTTGCCTTATCTTCTCCAAGTATGAGCTGAAACTCATGCAAGTATCTCCTTTGCATTTTGATCTGCAATGTAGTGAAGAGATTGGAGTGAAAATCAGGCATGCAATCTATAAAGAATTTCAGAGAAAATTCGGGTTGAAGAAAGAGTTCTTGAACAAGATTACTACAGTGAGCATTTCTCCTTTATCCAAACTTGTTTTGAGTCCCACAACTCAATCTAGAGCACCAAGAGAATAGTGGGGAAGATCTTGAGGTGGTCTAAAATAAGATTTGGAGAAGATAGCAGCTGGAGAAGGAGTTTTGAAGAAGTTCTACAAGAGGTATGTCTTGAAACTCACTTGTTTTTCTGCAAGAGCATGCTTAATATTTTGTTAAAATTAGTGAATTTGAATGTTTAGATGATCATTGTGCTTCCACTGTTGTTGATAAAATCCTATAATTGATATCAGAGTATCAAATAAGCATTCAATTCAGTTTAATTTTGGTTTGGTAGGTGTTTTATATGAGAAATATGAAATTGATGCACTGATATGGTTTTCTGAGTTTTGACTTTTTAATTCTCTTTAATTTCTCAATTAAATTTGTAATTGGCTCTTGTTTGATGAGATTTTATGAGTTAGCAAGAGTCTTTAATTTATTTGGAGTCATTAGAGTCGAAATTAGTATGTAATTGAAGAACCAAGTGAAGGAGGCCGAGCTACTGTTCCAGTTTTTTTTCAGCTTTTGCTCAAAATCATTGTTGAGGTTCAGTTGCTAAGCGATCATCTAGCTCTAGGCACTACACGATGTGAAGAAAAGCTATACGATCGTATAGCAATGGGCACTGGTCGTTGTGGTGTTGAACGCTAGACGATCGTGTACCTGCAGAAGCTAAACGATGCGTTCAATTTGCTATACGATAGCACTAAGCGATCATTTCGTTTTGGCGTGGGAACTAAACGACACGTTGAATTTACTGTACAATGGCACTATTGATCGTTTAGCTACGATGCACGTTAAACGATGAGAGGAAGTGCTACGCGATAGCGCTGAGCGATCGTTTAGATGCAGAGCTAAGCGATCATGTAGACGGATAGCTAAGCGATGCGTTGAAGTTTTTGTGCTATGGAACTAAACGATCGCCTACCTACGAAATGCTAAGCGATGCGATGATCTTTTATATGATGGAGCTAAGCAATCGTTTAGCTACGGTGGATACTAAACGATGACTTAAAGTGCTAGATGATGGTGTTAAGCGATCGTTTAGTTCTATACGATATAACTAAGCGATAGTTATGCGATAACTAAGCGATGGAGTTGAGCGATCGTGTAGTTCTATACAATAGAACCAAGCGATCGTTTAGCTTTGGCAGACACTAAGCGATCATGTAGTTTTATGTGATAGAGCTAAACGATCATTTAGTTGAGGCAAACACTAAGCGATCGTGTACCCTTTCACAACACAAGGTGATGGAGCTAGACGATTGCCTTTAGCGTTACATGATTGACCTTAGCAAGATTTTGAGGTTGGACCGAGAGCAGTCGGTTCGACCGGTTTTCTCAAGGTCCAATCCAGTTCAGCCTCAAAGTGGTTTTGGCTGGTTCGGTTCAGACTTTGATGGTCCGGTTCAGACTTATCCAGTCCAGTTTAAGAAGTTTGGGTTCGATTTAGAGCGGTTCAAAGACGGTTTTGAAGCTGACTGTAATAATTAAGCTTTTGTTAGCTTGTTTTTGCCAAAACTAAAACCATATCAGTCTGTGTTTAATTATTTATGCATTTGATGTATGTTATAATTAAATAAATCTTGTATATGTATATAGTATGCCATTTAGATTTAAAATCCCACCATAGGAAGCATGTTACATGTATTGAAAGTATGTTATAATTGTTATAATATATAGTATGCATGTTAGGGTTTCTTATATTTAATATAAATGTTATATTAAATATTGAATGGCTTATGTATGTTATAGATGTTTAGCATGTCTAAAGTTTTATAAGTTGTTATAAAATTGGGTTAGACATTTAAAATCCATAAACAACAGTTGCATGCTCATGTAGGTTGACCTGGTTATAAACTCAACCGGTATATAATCCTGTCTAAGACTAGGGGTACTTAAGTTGACGGTTTACGAAACACCTCCTACCTGGAGATTATGGCCGAATTATTGAACGTTAGTAACCAGTTTTATGAGCATTTGTGAGTGATGTGAGGTAATAAAATGGTTTATCACCTAGACATCGAAGGTTAAAATTCAATTATAAGAGTTATACTTGGATAAACCACATAGACTTAGGGTTGTTTTATTAGCCGAAAAGAACCTAAGTATAAATCTAACCAATAGAACACTTCAGTAATAGTTTAATAACTTCTATATGATAGAGTTATTAGAAAACTTCAGTGGGAGATTAATAACATATACGATATGTTACTTTTAGCTCTCACGTCTTTAAGAGTTCACAATTCAGATTTAAGCGGTACTTTGTGTCACCCTGGAAGTGAACTCCCTACGGAAAGTATTTTTTAGATTAAATATAGATTTCATTGAATAAGAGGAAGTTGTTCAAACATAAGTCTATTATATGATAAATAGATTTTAACTATGTCTTCACATAGTTTACACCGTGAGATTCATAAGACGTTCATGCCACCCTGGAAGTGGCCTCCCTATGGAGAATGTTTTGTATGAGTCAATATCAAGGTAAATGGAGGAAGTAGTCCATAGTAAGTGAGTGAAGGATATGTGTCAATATATCCTACGGTTTCCTCCATTTGTCGAAATTGCAGGTTTGCTTTAGGCAGCCCTTTGCTAGTCATTTAGCGATGGCTCCCTCGGAGGGTTGTTACATAGGATTCGGAACAACACAGGCTTCAGTAAATTGAATAGGGTCTTATAGTTCTATCTTGGATGTTGTCTTCTATTTTGGAGGCAAGTTCATACCGTTCTATAAGATCTGAAAATGGCGGGTCACATTTACAAGAATTACTAAGTTGTTAGTAAAGATCTTGACCGAAAACGATAACTAAACGACTATAGGAATAAGAGTTATTCCGGAGACAATAGGAACAAGAGTTATTCAGAGGATAATATTTAGTCAAAATTTTTTTGTTTCAGTGAAGGAGTATGTGACTGCCCCTCGATAGCACATATTTGGACTCACTAATATATCATTGCAAATAAATAATGGTGATGGGTACATTATTACTTTTTGCTAAAATTTGATCTTGGATTTAGATAAAATTTGCTAATTAGAATTTGTTTGAATTTTATCAGCATATGATTCGAATTTCGAGAAAAAAATGTGGATTCATGCCCGGGAGGTCAAAATTAGTCAACACAGAAAAAATCATAAAAAGTCAAAATGTTGACTTTTTGGTCAAAGTTTGACTTTGACCAAATGACTATTTTGCCCTTTGACTATAGTTAGTGGGAAAATCCAAACTTTTGTTGGATAATTCTACTAACAAAATAGTGGGCTAGGTGTTGGCTTATAGTGTAGACATTAAGCCCACTAAGATAGTGGATTATAGGTGCTGGGTTTTTATGGATTTGGTTTATGCAATTTTTGCATGGTTTTTTTTTCTATAAATTGGGCTTTTCAATTTAGTTGAAAGAGTTTTGCCAATTTTTCCAAATTTGGGCTTAAAAAAAACTATTTTCTTTGAGAAAAATTCACAACCCAACCCAAAGATCCATCTTATTTTCCATCTCTTTTCTCTCTCTCGTTTTCTTCATCCATCGGGTCCTACAATCCGGTTCTGAGTCCAGAGGATAGTAGGTCAACTCTAGTGGTGGTCCGAAAGAGTTTGGTTCAAGATTCAATGAGGAGAAGCTGTTTTTGGGAGCTTCAAAGGTAAGTTAATTACTTTTTTTCCTTCAATTGCATGCATCTTTTCCTTTAAATTAAAGAAATTAGAGTGTAATTAGGTGCTTATTCCGCTGCGTATGTCTCGAGTTCCATCATAAAGTTTATTTCGAAAATGGTGAAGTGTTCATCAATATGGGAAATAAATAGATTTGCTTTGCAAAATTAGAAAATAACTTGTACATGTTAAAACCAATTGAGGTCAAAGCTGTTTTGAACATAGAGATGTTTAAAACTGCTGGGACTCATAAGAAGAGGAAGATTTCTCCAAATGCCTATCTTTGGCACTTGAGACTGGGTCACATAAATCTCAACAGGATTGAGAGATTGGTTAAAAATGGTCTTCTAAAAAAGTTGAAGACAGTTCATTACCACCTTGTGAGTCCTGTCTTGAGGGTAAAATGACAAAAAGATCTTTTTCTGGAAAAAGTCTTAGAGCCAAAGAATACCTAGAGCTGATTCATTCAGACCTTTGTGGGCCTCTAAATGTTAGAGCAAGAGGAGGGTATGAATATTTCATTAGTTTTATAGATGATTATTCCAGGTATGGGCATGTTTACCTAATACACCAAAAGTCTGAAACTTCTAAAAAGTTCGAAGAGTATAAGGCTGAGGTTGAGAACCAATTAGGTAAAAAGATTAAAACGCTTCGATCGAATCGAGGTGGTGAGTATGGACACAGAATTCCAAAACTATTTGATAGAACATGGAATTTAGTCTTAACTCATAGCCTCTGGTACACCTCACCAAAACGGTGTGGCAGAAAGGAGAAACAGAACCTTGTTGGACAAGGTTCGTTCCATGATAAGTTACGTTCAATTACCAAATTCTTTTTGGGGACATTGAATATGGTTCCCTCGAAAAGTGTTTCTAAAACACCTTACGAGCTCTAGAGAGGACGTAAAGGAAATTTATATCACTTCAGGATTTGGGGTTGTCTAGCACATGTGTTGGTGCAAAATCCAAAAAGGTTGGAACACTTTTCAAAAGTATGCCTATTCGTAGACTACCCAAAAGAAACTAAAGGTGGTCTCTTTTATGATCCTTAGGAAGATAAAGTGTTTTTTATCGACAAATGTGTTGGATCAACACCAGTACGTAGTGGAAGGGAACAGGATCTATAAGCATTCTAATTCATTAATTTTGGTTAAAAAGAAACATGCTAAAATAGAGTATAATGGGTTTCAAGAACATACCTTGGCCGAACCTTCAAAATCTCCATTTTCCAACTGCAAAATCCTCCAAATCCTTGTGTAGACCACCACAAGATCTTTCCTACTATCTTCTTGGTACTCTAGATTGAGTTGTGGGACTCAAAATAAGCTGGAATCAAAGGAATATGGAGAAAGCTCACTGAACCAACCCATTAAAGAACACCTTCTTCATCCGATTTTTTCAGCAAAAATTCAATCGGTTTCTTATCCCTTTCTTCACTCCAAACTCTTCAATATATTGCAGACTATCATGTAAAGAGATGTGCTGCATGGGATGCAGCTCATGCTTGGAGTAAACCAAAGGAGGAGGTGGTGGGTTCCTTGTAAGCTAGTTGAAGATGAACTTTGAAAAACCTATTTTCAATTTCTGTGTAATTTTTCAATTTCCAAAAAACCAAAATTTATTTTAAAATCAAAATTTATTAATTTTACAAATTAATTTCATAAATTAATTTTCTATAAAATTAATAAATAATTATTTAAACAATTTAAATAATACTAATTAATTTAATATCCAATATTAAATTAATTTTTACACAAATTCATCTTCATATATTTAAATCATATTTAAATATATTTTCTCCAATTCAATTTGATTCTAATTTGAACGTTTCAAATTAACTTATCACGCTACTAGAGCTAATCCTTTTTCGAGCTAGTAGGGGGACCTTATGGATCTACAGATCATGGGCTCCAACGATCCGAGATTAATCGGCTAAACTCATTAAACCGATCTAACCCCTATTCATTTTACTAATGGGTTACTCCACTAAAGCCCATAGTTGAACTCCCCTCACTGTAGATATATTATGTCCACTTGATATAACCATGCTAGTAAGTTAACCTTTCATAGGTTGTTCGTAATAACGGATGGGTCAAATCTCTGTTTTACCCCTGAAATTACCTCTTGTTCCTTAAGTCCTCACTGATCCCCTAATGAACAATTGTTTTGTGATCCAATCACAAAACTGTCCCTCTCATGCCAAATGAGAGGGCGGGATCCCTTGTTCAAGCCCCAGAATCAGCACTTAAGGGAACAACCTCTCTATTATCCCTAAAGTGGGTAGGAGTTCCCTCTTGCACCCTATGTCCCCAGCTATCTATCCAGTCTTACCCCTGAAATAGTAGTTATATTGAGCCGGCACTGTTGAGCCAACCCTCACCTATGCAAATTTAAGGGCAATCCTAGATAAACAGGAGTTCATAGTTAGCTCAGGATTACACTAGAAGAAATTCGGACTTTAATATCGGTTGGAAAAAATGAAATCGGACGTATAATGTCGGTTTAAAAAAAACAGATCTTTAATGTTGGTTTTAAACCGACATTGAAGATTGGCTTTAATGTCGGTTTAAAACCAACATTAAAGGTGTAATGTTTTTTTTCCTTATTTTATTAAATAATATGTCCCTAAATTGCTTGCGCGCTCCTTCTCTTACCCAAACCCTTCTCTGTCGCACCGTCACGAAACCTTACCTCGCCCAATCCCTAAACCTTTCCCTCGCCGTCCGTCGATCGTTATNCTTACCCAAACCCTTCTCTGTCGCACCGTCACGAAACCTTACCTCGCCCAATCCCTAAACCTTTCCCTCGCCGTCCGTCGATCGTTATCAACTTTCTTCGCTCGCCGTTGATCTCCTTCACGCCGTCGCTCACTGTCGATCTCCTTCACGCCGTCACTTGCCGTTGATCGTTCTTCAGCTTTCTTTGCTCGCTGTCGATCGTTCTTCAACTTTCTTCGCTCGCCGCCGATCGTTCTACAACTTTCTTATTGTTTTAGAGGTATGACTTGAAATCATCCACCTCCCTAACTATTAGTGTGTTGTGCCTGATATGATTGTTGTTCTGATTTGGGTTGTTCTGATTTAGCTTTGATGATATAGCTGCTTCTTCTGAATTGCTAACTTACAAAAACAAAGAGTAATCCACATACAAAAGGTAGAGAACTAACCTTCACCCAATACACAGCGAGGAAATCTGTCTATGTTCCTTGTACCATATGTTCCTGGTATAATTATAGCAAAGCCAAACTCTGTATGGCTGATTGCTATGCTAAAGTATGTAAATTTTGCCTAAAAAATAACTTCTTTTTTTTTGTACCTCCTTTAAGTTGTTTGTAAACGATTTGACTTAATTTTTAGACATCTTGTTACTTGTTTTAGTAAGTTACTGTAAAAAATAATAAGAAAACTGATGTACCTATAAGTTTACATTTTCTTTTGAAGTAGAGGTTTGAATTTGCAGGGATGTCTATGGTTTTGTTCTGTAGCAAAGGCAACTAAAAACAAGGGATAGAATTGTGGAGCAAGTTTACATGAGGTTTCCATAAGTTAATTTTCTCAAGGTAAAGCCCTACTTAGTATTTTACTTTCTGGTTGTTTACAAGAGGTTTGGAGACTGGTTTGAAGACATGACATCCTAAGTTATGGCTTCAAGTAGATCTGTTAAAGATGAATCTGAGCCAAGAGTTTTCTCAACCATTGAGGCAGTCGTTGCTGCTACTAGTAAGTTTTTGTCATGTTTATATACCTTTTTCTTAGGAGAGTGAATGAGAAAAGTAAGTTTTTTATAGAGCCTGAATTACTTTGCTCTCTATAGATTAGTGATACCATACTTACTGCAACTGGTGGAGTTCATTTCCTCTCTAATATTCAAATAGCAAAACCACTTTGCCTGGTATATTCTATTTTTCCTTTTCTCTTAGCTACCTGACAGTGAAATTTTACTCTTAAATCTTAACATATGGTTTAAATGTTACCCAATTGTTCTGTCTTTGTAGAAATCATGTCTAGTTTGTGAATAGTCTAAATATTCTTATGTATGTGGAACTTGAAAGGACTTGTTAATTAATAACTAAGAAAAGTGAATGATATTGTTTCTTTCCCCATAAATGATAAATAGAATTCCTTATTGAACTAAGTATGTCTTTATTATGATAGGCCTAATGTATGATTTTTGAATGTTAAGGTTCATTTATGATGCAATGGTCTCAATCTGCAGATTTATCTGTTGAATCTAAAGTTCCACAGGAGGTAAAAGTTTGTTTTCATCTGATTTGTTTACACATCATTTGGTACATGTGTCAAAATAGAAAATTATAATTCATTGAAAGTTTAAAATTACAAGGTTTTTCTATTATGATGTTACATAGTTGATACCTGTACTACTTCTTCTGAATTTCTAACTTACAAAAACAAAGAGTAATCCACATAAAAAAGGTAGAGAACTAACCTTTACCCAATACACAACGAGGAAATCTGGCTGTGTTCCTTGTTCCCTGCGTTTTCTAAATTTATTTTTTGTTTACCAGTTCTGTAACTATAACTCGTGTTGTAATGATGTGGAGAGAGGGAGAGAGGGAGAGAAGGATTTTGACTTTTCTTGATTGGAATTTATTATTGTATCGACAGGTCATTACAGCTACCTCAGACAAATCGAGAGTTTAATACGTCTAAGTGAAGCTCTTGCTCGAATACGTTTCTCAGAATGGGTTAGTGAAGCTGCTTTTTTCCTTTTTCATTGTAATGGATCATAGTCAGTATAACAAGACAGATGTTCTAATGCATTCAAGTTGAAAAGGGCGATGTTCTTGAGTCATTCCGGCTTCTAGAAGTTGCAATGCAACAATCTGCAACAGATCATTCTATAGGTAGCTATTTGGCGATGCCTCTAAATCTCTTTAGATCCTTTATAGTTTCACTTCCATATAGTTGGAATGCCCGAATCTGTTATTTAGCACTCCAAATGACCTGCATGAAGTTGTATATGCATTTATGTTATTTACGAGTTTGGCCCTAGGGCTTAAAGAGGTGCATTATATATAAATCAAATAACCCTAGAGTCACCTTATATGATATTTCTCTCCAATAATGAATTGCTCTCCCTCTGCCTGTGGGTGTAGCCAATACGCTATAAGTGAACTGCGCAAATCTTTATGTCGATTTCTTTGCTGTTTACAACTTTACATTTTCTTGATTTCTTTGATTAACGATTACTCATATCCTAACTTCAATTTTGCTTCTTTGCAATAAACTTTCAGGAACTATTGACATGGATCTGATTACCACGAAAGTATCAGAAAGCGAAATGATGCGAAGGGAGAGTTTACGATGTCTAAGTGATAAACGCTTTTATTACCTCACATCGCTCATGGATACTCATAAAACTGGTTACCAATGCTAAATTATTCAGCCATAATACCCAGGTAGGAGGTTTTCTGTAGACCGTCAACTTAAATACCCTTAACCTTCGACAGGATTATGTACTGGTTGTGTTTGTAACCCAAGTTTTACAAGTTTAACGACCTATTTTAACTAATTAAAATAAGTTGTTAATCTACGTGAGCATGCAACTGTTCTTCGTTATGGTTTTTAAATGTCTAACCCAATTTTATAACAGTTTATAAAACTTTAAAAATGTTAATCTACACCTGCCTGTCACTCTTTATTGTAACAACAGTGGAGTAGTTGCAAATTCAAAGGACTCATGAAGCCATAAAAGGGGAAAGCATATTGAACGGTTGTACCATCTCATCAGGGAGATTGTACACCAAGGAGACGTTATTTTCACCCAGATTGCTTACTAAGACAACTTAGTTGATCCATTTATGAAGGCCCTCTTGGCTAAAGTGTTCGAGGGTCACCTAGTAGGACTAAATCTATGAGTTTTGTATCACTAGGGCAAGTGGGAGAATTTGTAGGTATTGTAATGCCCTAGTTTATTGTATTTGTACATTTTATTCTCTCCATGTAAACTCAACATTGTATATATTTGTATATATTGATCCACTGGAGTTTTAGTCCAAGTGGGAGTATTGTTGGGTTTATGTCCTAAAACTCGCAGTTTGTAGAATGATAAACATTTTCTATAATCAATATACTTGTCATTGATGCCATAAATTGTATGAAAGTCTAAATCCAATAAACTAAGACCCAAGACTATTGTATGAGTACTTGAACTTTATGTGGAGACATAAGAGTGGATCAGGTTCGAGTAAATAATCAAAATGATCTATCGTACATGAATAAGGATGGGTACCTTATTCTAGTAACACCATTGGATGCAGCCTACTCTTTAGTGTTACAAAGAGTTATAAAGTGCTACATACAATGTGATCCTAATTCATACATGTTATGACATGAGGAGTGGGGGCGTCCAATGCATAAGATCAAAACCAAGAAATAAGTCACTCTTACTTTATAACGATGTCTACTGTATGTGGAGTAACCCATTAGTTAACGAATGGGGATTAATCTGGTCTAATGAGTTTAGCCAATTAATCTCGGATCGTTGGAGCCCATGATCTGTAGGTCCGCGAGGTCCCTCTACTAGCTTATAATGCACTAGCTCTAGAATAACATGATAAGTTAATTTGAAATGTTCAGATTAGAATTAAGGGAATTAGTAATTGTATGAGATATAATTACATGTTTAATTTGAGAATTAAACGGAATAGGAGAATTTATATATTTAAATATGATTTTAGAATATAATAAAGATGAATATGTGTAAAATTAATTTAATATTTGATATTAAAATAATTAAGTTTTATTTAATAATTAATTTATGAAATTAATTATAAATTTTCATTTTTAAAATAGAAATAGTTTTATAAAATCTAAATTTTTATTTTGAGATTAAATTGAATAGAAAAAGACAAAGCAAATCATACCAATAGGATGGTGAAAAATCCAACAAGACTTCTTTAATTTTATTACTACTCTCCAATTTGCTCCTTCCTTCGGTTGTTGCACACTCAGAAAAGAAGGCAGATAATTTTATTTTGGCCTTGTGCTGCATCCCTCTACATGCATGAGTTTGCATATGATCGCTATGTGCAAGTCTCTCATTTTCGCATGCGTGTTCGATGTGCTGTTTTATTACAGTAATGAAGAGATTGGACGGTGGTACCAAAATTTGGACAGTGCAAGATCTATTAGGGATGATGAAATTTTGTAGAGAAATAAATGTCATAGGTTGATAGAAAGAAAGTATACTAGTTAGATTTCAACAATAGGTAATGCTGTTGTAAATGCCAGTTGAGTAGCTCTTTTCCTACTTCACCCCTTGAGTAGTGCTTCGTTGGTTTGTGAGTGTCCTACAAGCTTCCAACGATCATAAGGGACGGCAACCAGGAGGTTGTGAATTATATTAGATAGATAGGTGTTTCAAAGAGTACTTTGGGACGTTGAGGCTTTATGAGTGTTTGTCTAACAAGATTCGGAGAAGATAGCAACTGGCAAGAAGGAAGCTTGAAGAAGTTCATACAAGGAGGTATAGTCTTTGAAGCTCACTTGCTTTTCTGCTAATAATGAGCTAGCATTAATCATTTTTGCCATAAGATATTAGTGAACATTGACATGGCTTAATTAGTGAATAGACCTTGCTTTCGCGTATTGGCTATACAATCGCTTACAGTTCGTGGTTATGTTTAGATAATTCGTTCTATCTAAGTCGCGTAGGCTAGCTTGAATGTTCTTTGAAGTTCGCAAGAACATACATGCCGATAATTAAGTGGTGCTATTTAAAGAACTTGTGTTTGCTTTGAGAGAGAGAAGCGGGTTGAACCAAAAACTTCTATATGTCTTTTTGCTAAACCACATTTTACACACCAATTAGTTTTTAGAAAAAAACAGTACCAAGCTCACCGCATAAGTAGATAAGGATTCTTGGTTTAATCATATTTATATCGTGGGAAATGACTGCCTGTTACCTTAGCGTCATTGTAGGCTTATCAGTTTGACATAACTGGTCACCGATGGGGTGATCAGATGCCCCTTCACTGGGATGAGACACTCTCAACCATTAGGCAGAACCAACTCTTGGCACTAAACCTAACAACCACCATTTGTTCGGTCTAGAACTGTTAACCCTTAACAATTATGCGTAAGCGTAACCCCTCGTTTTCGGCCCCAGAATCCTACCCTAATGCGCCTACCGTAGGGAAAAAACATATTAGGACAAGAGACTAAGTAACCTTATCCTCTATAGGAGATCAAATAAAGAAATGCGTAAAACTGCCATCCTATAGAGGGACACTTCTAGGGTGCCTCGAGGCGATGCACATAAACTTTATTCAACCTAACAATAGAGACCGTGGGATATGCTGTCGCACGTCCGACTCCCATTTACTATGAACATTCTCTCCATCCACCTTGATATTGAGCTACCCAAACACCATCCTTTAGGGGGACACTCCCAGGGTGCCATGAGACTGACGATAGATCTCACGGTGTGGACAATAAAGGGAGAAACGTGAGAGGTTTAAATGAAGCATCAGATGCCCCAAGTACCACCCACTGAATGTTCTACCTAGGGGTTCATTAACCTAGACAATCCGACTACTAATTTTATTCGAAGTCATTTTAATCCTCTCAAAAACAACTTTTGTCTTTGAAATTAAACAAGTTCAAGTAGTCACATTAAATTCTTTAATGGACTATCCTCAACCTTGCATGCATGCATCAAATCTATCTAATTCACCTTTCAAGGTAGGTTCCCAGGTAGGGGTGTTCTGTTTCCATCGCCTTAAATACCCCAACCTAGACAGAACCCACCTTAGACAAAAGGTCCCTTATAGATAGATTTGCTACACTTTAACCTTTTATTAGTCAATTTAATCCTATTAAATTGATTAAAAAATTAAAGCCTAAGGTTGCTAATCATATTAGAACCGTGATCTTAGGTCTATCTCCATCAAGTTTTAAAACATTTTTAAAACCATGATTTAAACCTAAGTTGGCATGCATGTCTTTCTTATAGATTTTAGTGCTAATTTCCTTATAACCATTATAAAAGAAACAACTAAAATCACATTGCCACACAACAAGGTATTATAACTCTTATAAATGTAACCTATGTGTCATTCTTCATGCAATGTCCGTTCATTACTATACATAACTTTTACATACTAGTAACGAACAAGCAAACATGCTCCATACACCCTTATACTATAACACTTATAATATAAAGATGATGCATGTCAATGGTTTATGCATGCATAAATATAACTCTTATATTATACGATGCATGAGCATGCTCTTATGTAATTTAAATCATGCTTCTCTAAATCATAACACTTATAATAAAGAGATGATGCATGACCAATGCATAACCTAAGGTGGGATTTCTTCTATATGGCATACCATACGACATATAAATAAACATACATCTTATGTACATTCACAAAGAATTAATAGATCGGGATGAACCACCTCAAAAACGGAAGTAAAAACCTCTATCTATTGACATTTTTTCATTCGAGTAAATCAGTTCATAGATGAACCGGGTCGAACCCGCTAGGCGAAGCTACCATTCGTTTAGTAAACGTGGCCAGCTATATGATACGTTGTTGAATGATGAAATTATGGTGTATATTAGATGTGTGTATGCAATTGTGCATCAAGTTTTCCTAAGCAAGAATCCCAAGTAAAATCCTACTACGTTGCCTGTTACGCCCAGGTCGAACACAGGGACTATGGAGACAATATGCGACGGTGATTTATGATACTTTGTGGTGACAAATAAAACAATGCCGTTGATTGGTATGTTTGTTTAAGGTATAAGCTATGCGGCGGAATTAAGAAAAGAGTTAATAATAGCGAAAGTGACAATGAGTATGCAGAAAAACGGGTTGAGAAGGGATTTAGCTAAACTTCCTAAGATTGCGTTCATGTTATGCGATCATGCCACATAAATACAACAACAAGTCATCTTTCAATGCAACGGCTAACACTTCTGTAAGGTGAACTCTCTGTATGGCTAAACTGGAATGGAACCGAACTCCTTTTAACGAAGGTGGCCTTCGATTTTTATAGAGCTTGAGGGTGAAGAGCTTTTTTCTCTCAAACGATTGCACTGATGGGATGTCATTAATTCTCTGTCTGATGTGTCATTAATTGTCACCAAAAAGTTGAGTGTACTTGCTACAGTGTGTCATTAACAGCTTGTCAACTAAATTTGATTCGACCGTCATTAGCTTTTTGTCCCATCGTGATTTATTAACCTTTCACCTTGATGGGCCATCTCCATGCGGCCACCTTTTTGAGCAGATCTTCACGAACGCATATGATCGCATAGCCTTGCGATCGCAATCTCTTAATGTGCTCGGATGCTGAATTCCTTGGATCACAATTCTGCCTTGCGCCAATGCATTTTCCTGCACAATATGTAAATTAGTTGCTTTAATGCGATGGACGCATGCGATTACAATGTTCTCAACTTAACGCTTTTGGACACGATTTACATATTTTTACCGTCGCAATCCTACATTGTTTTATATCTTTGCATTGTAATAACGTGCATTTCTGCCCGTTATCAGTATACGATCGTTTAGCGCACAAGACAAAAACACGCGGATGCTAAATGATTATTTAGATGACAATGTAGCGGCAAAACCCGATTGTCTAGACGATCACTTAACAAGTGCTCAAGTAAACGATTTACTCCGCGATCGTGTAGTTAGGAATTAAGCGATGAAGCTTGCTGAGCTACACGGTCATCTAGTGCGCGTGTGTTTACCAGCTTCTGAGTATTCGATACTCAATGATCGTCTACCCTATCGTTTACACGACCCGACCAACGTTTGGTTGTCTTCATCTTCGAAGAATAGCAACCCTTGCCTTGAAACTTCTTCACGAACGTCCATAGACTCAAACTCATTGAAATTACAAACTCGATAGCAGTTAATATGCCAAAAAATGCAAGGGCCCTTATATTAACTCAAATGTAAAAGAATTTAAACAATCCAAAGGCTTCATCCCAGAAACTCCATTAATCCCACATCCACAAACTATTTAATGCTTAAACAGAGAGCAGATATGCTTTAACCCACCAAGAAAGTAAATGCAATTCTTTGCATCAATGATTTGGAGTATCAGAACCTGGCTCAGATACCAATTTAAAGAACTTTTATATAAGAGTACCTCTGAGCGGAAGCGGATCGTTCTAAACTCATTGTGACAAAATTACCGCATTTACAATCTAACAAAATAGATATGAATTTAACAACTAATTACCGGCATGCTTTGAACAATAAATAACAAGAGAACAATGGATATGTACCAGTTGAAGAATACTTCTCCACAGAAAATCTCGTTTCTTCAAGGGACTGCTCCTCTCATTCTCACTGGAACGTCCAAGCAATCATTCACCAAAACCACCGGTCGTCTACTCACGAACGGCCACAACGAGTAGGACAAATGGGGATGACACCACCACTTAGAACCCTCAGTATTCTGGTGTGAGAATCCAAAGTGTGAGCTCTATTGGAATTTTGGTAGAGGGAAGGAGGAAAGAAGATGTATACAACAACCAAGCAAGTGGGAGAAGGAGTAAGGTCTATCGTATAGACAATGCTTGATCATTTAGAAGAAAGTACATGATCATGTAGTAAATAGGCTGCGATCGTATAGACGATCGTTTAGTAAATGCTTGGGCGCTAGACGATCGTTTAGAAAAACTTATGTGATCGTTTAGAAAAAGGTGCACGTGTATACAATCGTGTAGCAATGATGAGCTATCATGTAGTCTCTCGGTTTGCTATGCGATAGGTTGTATACACTTTTTCTGAGCGAATTATGTGATCTCTTACAAAATGAAAATTATTTTCATTTTATTCTTCAGTTACGAAAACTGAATTAAACCTCCCACTAACACACGGTTACGGAGAAAACGCCGACCCAATTATCCCATAATTGTTCAATTAAAAATAATAAATATAGTCATATTATATTCATTAACCTATAGTTTAATATCATATATAACCCATATTGTTTTCTCCTCCACTAGATATAAATCATATTTATATCCATTTTCCTCCAATTAATGTATCTCATACATAAGGTCAATCATATCATATATAATTAATCAGTTCAATCATATCATATATAATCAAACTCTCTCTTGTCAATTTGAACATTTCAAACTAACCCAAAAACTTATTCTTAACTTGAATCCATTGAGCTACCAAGGGGACCTTATGAACCTATGGCTCGAACTCTGACGGTACGTGAATAGCTGACTAAACTCTTTAGCCATGAAATCCACTATCCGTTAACTGTCAGGCATTCCACTAAAGACCGACAGCTGAACTCTTCTTACCAAGATATATTTCTGTGTCCATTGGATATAACCAATTACCCTTCACAGATGCTCGTAAGTACAATCGGGCCAATTTATCGTTTTGCCCTTATAGTTACATCTAGCTCCTTAAGTACCACTAATCCCTCTAATAAACAATACAACATAGTCCTACTATGTGTGGACAACTCTTGGGCCATGAGAAGATGTGTGGTGCCACATCATTCAAGCCCCGGGATCAGCCCTTAAGAGAGCAATCTATCTACCTGTCTCTTATACACATCTAGATGTGTATAAGAGACAGCTCTTGGGCCATGAGAAGATGTGTGGTGCCACATCATTCAAGCCCCGGGATCAGCCCTTAAGAGAGCAATCTATCTACTTACCTCTACTTCAGGGAAGGAGTGAATTCGATCTTGTGTAGCTGAGTTCTCAGCTCGCAAATTAGACGAATCACTAAAGTGGTATGTTTGAGTAGGCGATCTGACCACTCGCACCCATGCAAATCAAAGGACCACCCACAAAGACAAGAGTTCCCAACTCACTCAGGATTGAGGTTATGTTACCTATGGTCATCCTAGTGAAGTGAAGTCTCTGTCATGAACGACGTTATATAACGAGACATTAACACTTCGTGGTCAGGTCTCATACAAAGTCTCTGTATAAGACGCCCCTGCTCGCATGTTCCCACATGAATGATTAAGATTAGACCATTTGTTGCAAGTCACAATACTTGTAACTATTCTACAAAGTGGCCTGCATTCGTAGCGTTACCAAGATAAGGCTAATTCATTTACAAGCTAGTAGCGTTCTCATATAATTACTAATTCCTTTAATTCTAATTTGAACATTTCAAATTAACTTATCACGCTACTCTAAAGCTAATCCATTTATGATCTAGTATGGGGACCTCGTGGACCTACAGATCATGGGCTCCAAGAATCCGAGATTAATTGTCTAAACTCATTACACTGAATTAACCCACATTCGTTAACTAATGGGTCACTCCACTAAAGCCCATAGTTGAACTGCCCTCACTGTAGATATATTATGTCTACTCGATATAACCATGACTAGTAAGTTAACCCTTCACAAGTTGTTCGTAATAACGACTGGGTCAAATGTCTGTTTTACCCCCGAGATTACCTCTTGTTCTTTAAGTCCATTGATCCTTAATAAACAATTCATTTTTAATCCAATCAAGAAACCAAGTCCCTTTCGAGCCAATGAGAGGGTGGGGCCCCTTGTTCAAGACCCAGAGTCAGCACTTAAGGGAACAACCTCTCTACTATCCTTAAAAGCGGGTAGGAGTGAATTCCATATTGTTCCCTATGTTCCCAGCTATCTATTCAGTCTTACCCCTGAAATGGGAGTTTATTGAGCCAGCATTGTTGAGCCAACCCTTACCTATGCAAATCTAAGGATAATCCAGAATAAACAGGAGTTCATAGTTAGCTCAGAATTAAGGTCAAGTTACCTAGGTCATCGCTTTCAAATAGTTTGTCTTAAAGAGTAAACAACGTTATAAAGTAAGAGTGACTGATTTCGTAGTCTGATCTTGTACAAAACCATTTACACAGGACGCTCCCACTCCTCATGTCATAACATGTATGAATCAGGATCACTTCGTTTGTAGCACTTTACAACTCTTTGTAACAACTACAGAGTAGGTCGCATCCCATAGTGTTACCAGAATAAGACACCTAACCTTATTCATATACTATAGATCATTTTGACTATTTACTCGAACCTAATCCACTTTTATCTCTTCATATGAAGTTCAAGTACTCATGTAATAGTCATGGGTCTATTATTAGGTTTATTGGATTTCTAATAAGCAATACATATATTCAATAACGACTTATTAAATTTTCAGAATAAGTTTCACTGTTTACATACCACGAGTTTTAGGACATAAAATCGAACAAAGTTCCTCTTGGACTAAAACTCCAGTGGTAGCTTATATATTCATATATATAAAACTAAGTTTCTGAGTTTTATAGAGAAATAAAATAAACTAGGGCATCCTATACCCATGGTTTACCATTCGGTATCCCATACCCGATATTTCTCCCACTTGCCCTAGGTTATTTACCTGGTATTCCTAGTCGTACTAGGTGATTCTCAAACACTTTAGCTAAGAGAATCATTGTAAACATGTTAGTGTACAATAGACTTCTTATTAAACTATATGGGGAATGCATCTTATTCTCAATAATGTCCAGGAAGTCATAGTTTCCTCCCACTACATTGAGGTACTTTCAACTCTTTGAGTAAGATGCATCTAACTTGTCTTAACAACGCTTGTTAAGAGTGTTGATAGATCTAGAAATCTTTAAACTTTCTATAATTTGATCTAATTGATTCCTAGTCATTTTAAATATATGAATATTTGCAAATGGATTTTAACTAGTTTGGTTCTTAACAGAAGTTGCTATGAGATAGAACAAGCATAATTTTTTAAAATGAACATTTCATTTACAACAAAAAATATATACATTTTGTTCTTTACAAGATAACAAAAAACAAGTAAGATAAACAACAACATCTCCCACTGGTTAAGCTAAGCAAGCGGTTCTCAGGAACTAGTTTGCCTGTTTTGCTTTCTCTGCTTTCTTCTCAGCAAGATACTAAGGGCATTCTCTTCCAGTGCCCTCCTTCGTTGCAGTGGAAACACTTTACTTTGTCTGCAGCGTTGTTATTGCCTTTTCTTTCCAGTGGGTTTCTTCTTCCCTTTCCCTTCGTTCTTCTTCACAAGAATACTCTTACTCTATGAAAAGAAAGCAACATCAGGCTTTTTGGAGGTAAGCCTGTAGTTTTCAACATAGTCTGGTAAGCCTGTAGTAACATTTACTTCTGATTCCAGACCTTTAGTTCTTAACATAGTTTAGTAAGCCTATAGCTTATTCAAGAGAGTAGTTAAAATGTATTCAATTTTATTCATGAGTGCATTCGTGCAGAATAGTAGAAAACTCTTCGAAAGAGATTCTAGAATAAAACCGACTTGACTTCTCTCGTCAATAACAACACCATTTACTTTTGCCATATTAAAGTGGACCATCATGTCCAAGACATATTCACGAACAGAGGCCTCATCTTTCATGCGGCAGTTGTAAATGTACTTCATGGCATCATGCCTTAGAGAGAAGGATGGTTGCCCGAACATCCCTCGTAAAGATTCCATAATCTCTTTGGCAATACCCATATCCTAATGTTTCTTCACCAAAATATCAGACATACTAGCGTGGATATAAGAACAAGTTTTATCATTTGCCCTGATCCATCTATCATATGCATCCCGAATAGTTCAGTTTGTTAAAGAGCTTGGAACGGGAGGATAATCTTCTATTAAGACAAACTGTAAATCGTCTATCACCAGTAAAGTATTCAAATTCGATTTCCAGGTTGCTGATAATGGGCAGAAATGCACATTATTACAATGCAAAGGTATAAAACAATGTTGGATTGCGATGGTAAAAATATGTAAAATCGTGTCCAAAAGCATTAAGTTGAGAACATTGGGATCGCAAGCCAGAATTGCGATCCAAGGAGTTCAGCGTCCAAGCGCATTAGAAGATTGCGACGTAAGGCTATGCGATCTTATGCGTTCATGGAGATCTGCCCAAGAAGGTGGCCGCATAGAGACGGCGCATCAAGGTGGATGTTTAATAAATCACGATGGGATGGAAAGCTGATGACGATTGAATCCGAATTAAGTTGACAAGCCGTTAACGACACACTGTAGCAAGTACACTCAACTTTTCAGTGACAATTAATCGGCAGATCAAACAGAGAATGAATGACATCTCATCAGTGCAATCATCGAGAGAAAAGCTCTTCACCCTAAAGCTCTATAAATACCGAAGGCCACCTTCGTTAAAGGGGTTTCGCTATTCAGAATTTAGAGTCTTTTTCACCATATACTTAGATAGCCATTGTCTGTAATTTATATACTTAGAAGGTGGAGGTGAGTGAAGTGAGAAGACATTGAAAGATGGTCCTAGTTAACTCGGAAGAGTGCCGGGAAGCGTTGAGAACAGAGAGAGGGACTCTTGCAGAAGTAAGAACATTCTTTTGGGCAAAGTAGAGAAAACTCAGTGTAAAAGCCTTGGGAAGCAAGACATTGCTACCAGGCTCTCTATCCTTATTTTCCATTATCATTCTGTATTCTGAACTTATTTATAAAATGGAATTTGCATCTCTACATCTGTTCACCCTCTTTACATTACACATGAGTAACTAAACTATCGAATGGGTTAAGAAGCACTTAGCTAGCATAACCTGAGGTCTTATCTTTATGCGATCATCTTGTATTTTGTATGCGCCATTCATCCGTTAGAGATGCTTGGGAGGGTGGTCTAAGGATAGAATCTAGGCTTGGAAAAGTCATATTAGAATCTAGGCTAGGGAGAGTCAAATTAGAACTGTATAATCAAGAGATAGAAGCTTAGGAATAAGTTCTGTTTGCTATTAACGCATCGCATGCACCCTAGAGATAGGATATAACGGTATGCAGTCACCTTGTACCTGTGTGCATCATTCATCATCGCATAGGCAAGAAATAGAGACTTGGGAATAAGTCCTATAGACATCATCGCATACATTGCATACATCCTAAAACTAGGAACTATAGCATTTGCATTGGAAGATGAATTGCTGTTGTTTGTGTGTAACATGATCGCATAGCTTGAACGCAATCTTAAGAAGCGCTAGCTAAATACCTTCTCAACCCGTTCCCCCGCATACTCATTGTAACTTTCGTCATTATTAACCCTTTTCTCAAGTCCGTCGCATAGAATATATACCTTAAACAAACATACCAACCAACGCATTGTGTTATTTGTCACCGCAAAGAAATCAGAAATCACATCGCATATTGTTTCCATAGTCCCTGTATTTGACCCTGGGCTTACCAGGCAACCTAGTAGAATTTATACTTGGATTTTGTTAGGAAAACTTGCATGCACAACGCATACACCACCATCACAATATGCACCATTATTTCATTGGATTAACCACGCATCAGTTGCATAATTATCCCCAATCAGTTTATTAGATGCCAACAATTGTACTAGTGAACTCGTCATTATGAAATTATAAACAAATTCTATAGGTGATTTTCTTTTAAACCCAATCAAGTTTTAGCAAAGTAATAATATATCCAAAATTATTTTTGCAATGATACTACAACAAGACATTCTTGACTAAATACTATCTCCAGAATAACTCATATTTCGATAGTCATTTAGCTACCACTTTTGTTAAGAAATTATTAACATTTTAATATTTTTTTTAAGTGTAACCCTCCATTTTCAAACGTCAGAGGTCGGCCCCAAATATGCTACTGAAATGGAGAGTCAAGGTTGGGAATGGACCTAAGAAATCCTATCCATTTATGGAGTTTGAGTTGTTCCGAATCCTATGTTACAACCCTCCGTGGGGATAGCCATCGTTAAACGACTAGCAAAGGGTTACTTAAAGCACACCAGCAGGTGCAACATAGGAATCTCACAGTCCAAACTAACGGAAGGATATGTTGACATATATCCTTCACCCACTTACTATAAACAACTTCCTCTGTTCACCTTTTTATTGACTCATACAAAAACTTTCTGAATGGAGGTCACTTCCAGGGTGACACGAAGGATCATATGAATCTCACGGTGTGAACTATGTGGAGACGTGGTAGTTGAAATATATATATCATATAATAGACTTATGATTGAACCACTTCCCCTTATTCACCAAAATCTAGATTTATGCTAAAAAAATACTTTCCGAGTGGAGGTCACTTCCAGATTGACACAAAGTATCAATTAAATCTGGATTGTGAACTCTTAGGGACGTGAGAGCTAAAAATAACGTATCGTATATGCTATTCATCTCCTACTGAAGTGTTCTAATAACTTTATTATATAGAAGTTATTAAACTCCCACTAAAGTGTTCTATTAATAGGGTAAATTTATGTGGGATTGTATCAGTAACACCGGAAGCACAAGGATCATCTAAGCATTCAAATTCAGTAATTTTGGCAAAATATAAAGCATGCTCTTGCAGAAAACAAGTGAGTGTCAAGACATACCTCTTGTAGAACTTCTTCAAAGCTCCTTCTCCAACTACTATCTTCTCCGAATCTTGTTGCAGACCACTTCAAGATCTTCCCTACTATTCTCTTGATGCTTTAGATTGAGTTGTAGGACTCAAAACAAGCTTGAATCAAAGGGTGAAGGAGAAAAGCTCACTGCAACAACCTTGTTGAAGAACCCTTTCTTCAACCTAAATTTTCTCTAAAATTCTCTATAGATTGCATCATCGTTTTTGTCACACCTCCTCTCAAGCCTTAATCCCTAAGACCGGGAAGGGAGCGTGAGGGTAACTAGCATCTTAAGATAATACTTATATTCAATATTTTCCCCCATATTTATTACAGCCTTTAATAAGTTTACAGTATTCTCCCTATCCATTTATACATATAATTGAATTTTCTCTACTATTTGTTACATGATCTGAGCCGTGCCTTGAGAGTTTACCAAATCCTGAGATGGTGGTGGTGGGTGGTGGACTCCTCTTCGAACGCTCCGCTTTGTGACCTGGGGGGGGGATATAAGAAAGCATTTGAAAACATGATCTAATAAGCCCAGTGAGTGGTATATTTTTTTTATAAACGAAACCTTGGCTTATCAAAAATAAACTTTTGGGGAAAACAACATGCAATCAACAATACATTAATACCATTTCAAATTCATTTCTTCAGCCAAGCCGCTGAATCATTTCCTGTTAACGGTCAACTACTGTCAACCTAACAACATATCAACAATTTTATGGAAACTTTCCCTATACTCCATTTTTCCACCAATGTGCACATCGACCATTTCTTTCCCCCTAGTTATGCTTAGGTAACTTGGCCATATTTTCCCATTGGTCGTCACCGACTATCGTTTCTCGCCGACCGAAGGTGACCATATTTCCCTGCCAAGCACCCTTTTCAAGCATACTAACCATATCCTGGGTATAATTCTAGTTTCCATCGTACATACATATGTAACATCACGGTACTCCTAACAATATTAAAAACCATGCATCCCTTTTCATGCATATTTGACATTACCTCAACATATACGCATCATACATATGTATGCATAAATCAAAACATATAGTAACCACTCACCGTCAGCAAATCTTCCTAATGCAATTTACTTGTAAATATCTCCCTGCCATTTTCATTATTTTAAGGAAAATTAATATCATTATTTCATCAACCTATTTGAAATCCCCTTAAAACAAAATACCAGCTTACCCTACTCAACAAAACTAGTGCTGCTGCAACTTTCGATCTCCTTGACTTCAATACCAATGACAGCCTGACCATCAATTACTAACTCTCTAATCAAGATGTTTAACACTGAAATTTTTAATTTTGCACGAGTTAAAGCTTCACGCTGAGGCTTTCTATTTATAGCCATCTCTAGCTTCTCCCCATATGACAACTCACCATACAAATGGCTTTTCTTTAGGCTGCCAACATTAACACTGGCCGGCAGAGCTTGAGTTGTCTAATTCTGGGTTTGCCATCCCAAAATTATCTAATTTACATGTAATCTTAATCGTACACCTCCTACTTAAGTTAATAAAAATTCTTTTGCATGAAATCTCCCTTTGCCATTTCATTTGATTAATTTTTTTTTTAAAAAAATGTTTATCCCAGGAGTTTAACATTACCAATGAACGTATCCCATTAGGTCCGCAAGCCAGCCCAACCTCAAATGCACCACAAGTTCGCACGACTCCATCGTAAAGCCTTAGCAGACCGTCTCGCTCTCAATGCTCTCGTTGATCTCGCTCTCTCCCACTTTCACGCTCTCTCCACTCTCGCTCCCTCCCACTTTCTTGCTCTCTCCAATCTCGCTCTCACCCACTTTCTCGCTTTCTCCAATCTCGTTGATTCTGCTCTCAATGCTCTTGTTCTTCAGTGCTCTCGCTGATTTCGCTCTCAGATACCCTCACGTTCGTATGCCCCTTTGCACCCACCAACATATAGATAACACTTGAATTATTTTTATCTAAATTTTCTCAAATTTTATTTGTTCTATCCTATTTCCTTATTTAACCTCATTCCCTTCAGATTAGGAGTTAGGGTATTACAATTTTTCACTCCAATCTCTTCACTATATTGCAAATCAACATGCAAAGGAGTGAGTTGCATGAGTTGCAGCTCATGCTTGGAGAAGACAAAGCCAAGAAGATGCATTATGTGTGAGCTACTTCAAAGGTGGATAATGATAAATCTTCCTTTTCCATTTTAAGTGTTTTGTTTTCTTTACTTTTTCAAATTTTATCACAAAATCAAAATTTGATTTATTTTTATTTTAAAAATGAAAAATTTAATTAATTTCATAAATTAATTATTAAATAAAACTTAATTAATTTAATATCAAATATTAAATTAATTTTAATAAATATTCATCTTTATATATTTAAATCATATTTAAATATATATAAATTCTCCTATCCATCTAATTCTCAAATTAAACATGTAATCATATCTCATATAATTACGAATCCCTTTGAACGTTTCAAATTAACTTATCACGCTATTCTAGAGCTAGTCCATTACGAGCTAGTAGGAGGACCTCGCGGACGTACAGATCATGGGCTCTAACGATCCAAGATTAATTGGCTAAACTCATTAGACCCAATTAATCTCCATTCGTTAACTAATGAGTTACTCCACTAAAGACCATAGTTGCACTCCCCTCACTGTAGATATATTATGTTCACATGATTTAACCATAATTAATAAGTCGACTCTTCACTGGTTGTTCGTAATAACGGCTGGGTCAAATATCTATTTTAACCCCAAGATTATGTCTTATTCCTCAAGTCCCTACTGTTCCTCTAATGAAAAACTGATTTGTGATCCAATCAATAAATCGAACTCTCTCAACCCAGTGAGAGGGTGTGATAACTGGTAGAAATACAAGTTATTATAGCTCAAGTTAGTGAAACAATGAGAGAAAGCAATAGTAAAATAGGCAATATCATGTCTGAAAGCGCCAAACTGAAAGGAATTGCGATCGTTAATGCTCATCGTATAAAAGCAGTTAATTTACCTATTTTGTGCAGGTACAATGCGATGACGCATATGAAATTGCAATCCAAATGCACAATGCGACAGCACGCTTGAAGTTGCGATCGTGAGAAGTTTTTTAAAAAGGTGATCGCATAAAGACCTCGCATCAAGGCGATAGCATAATAAATCATGATGGGACGTAAAGCTGATAACGGTTGATTCTGAATTTAGTTGACAAGCCATTAAAAGCCAGACTGTAGCAAGTACATTGAACTTTTGGTGACTTTTAAATGGCGTAACAGAGTAGGGACATTAATGCCGCCCATCATTGCAATCATTAGTAAGAAAATCTGCTTCACCTTGAAATCTATAAATACCGAATGCCACCAGAGAGAAAGGGAGAGAGCAAGGAGACGAGGCATGGTGTAGAGAGATTGAACATAAATCGAAATGAAGTTTTCATTTTCTGCAGATAAAGTGTTGAATACAAAATAACAAATGGATTTGAGCAAGTATATGTATATGTATATACACGCACATACATATACATATACATTGAGGATGGAGAGAGCAAGGAGACGAGGCATGGTGTAGAGAGATTGAACATAAATCGAAATGAAGTTTTCATTTTCTGCAGATAAAGTGTTGAATACAAAATAACAAATGGATTTGAGCAAGTATATGTATATGTATATACACGCACATACATATACATATACATTGAGGATGGAGAGAGCAAGGAGACGAGGCAAAGCCGAGAGAAATTGCTTCCGGACAGATCGAGAGACTACCAGAAAGCAATACAAAGGAGAGAAGGGCAACCCTTGTGAGAGCAAGAATCCACAACTAGAACAGAGTTGAAGTGATAAAGAGCAGTGTAAAAGGCCACGGGAAGCAAGACATTGCTTACTGGGTTTGTTATCTCTTAAATCCATTTGTTATTTTGTATTCAACACTTTATCTGCAGAAAATGGAAACTTCATTTTGATTTATGTTCAATCTCTCCACACAATGCATGAGTAGCTATGGGTTGAGAAGTACTTAGCTGGCATGACTTAAGATATGAATTTTATGCGATCAATTTGTCTATGTATGCATCATTCACCATTTGGACGTACTTAAGAGAGTAGTCTAAAGATAGAATCTAGGCTTGAGAGAGTCGGATTAGATCACATAAGCAAGAGTAGAAACTTAGAAATAAGTTCTATTTTCCAATTTACACATCGCATGCGTCCTAGAAATAGGAATGGTGGTATGCGGCCATCTTGTCTTGTGTGTGCGTCATTCATCATTTGAACATACTTGAGAGAGTAGTCTAAAGATAGAATCTAGGCTTGAGAGAGTCATATTAGATTTCATAAGCAAGAGTAGAAACTTAGAAATAAGTTCTATCGACTGTTTTGCATATACATTGCATGCGTCCTAGAAATATGAATTGTGGCATCTTGCATTGAGAAATGTAGGACTAATATTTATGTATAGCATGATCGTATAACTTGTGCACAATCTTGGGAAATGTTAGCTAAACCCCTTCTTAGCCCCTTCATCACATACTTATTGTAACTCTATGCTTTCCTCACTCCGCGTTCACCTCCGTCGCATAGGAAAAATCTAAATCAAAACACTATCCACTTCTTTTTCACCACCACAATAGAATCAAAGAGTCTGTCGCATATCTATCTAGTAGTCCTTGTGTTTGACCTTTGACTTACTAGGAACCTAAGAAGGCTTATACTTGGGCTTTGTTAGTAAAACTTGCATGACCATCGCATAACATATGCCATCACATAACACACACCATTGCATCATAATTTTACGCATCATGTTTTTGGCGTCGTTGCCGGGGACTACGGTATAAAATTGTGCTAACATCAAACCTCTTTGATCTTCGTATCTTTGGACCTCTGTTGTATTTCCATTCCTTCGGTAAAGGAAGAAGCAAGCGTTGCATGAGTGAAGGACACCCTCTTGAGCCCAACTACGACCCAGAGATCGAAAGAACATTTCGCAGACAACAGAAAGACAAACGTCGATAACAAGGAAGAACTCACAGAATGGCTGAACAACTTGAAGAACGAGCAGCAAATGAAAACAACATAATGGCAAATCCTATCTAGCAAATGATCGCAATAGACCCATCTGGGACTATGTGTCACCAAACTTGTATGATTTCTCCCTAGGAATCATGAGACCAACATTGGATGGATCAAGGTTCGAGATGAAGCCAGTAATGTTACAAATGATACAAACAGCAGGACAGTTCAGAGGAAGGCGTGGTGAAGATCCGCATGCCCATCTACGAAGCTTCATTGAAATTTGTAACATTTTTGTGTTCCCTAGTATCTCCACTTAAGAGGTTCGACTCATGCTATTTCCATTTTCACTATGGGATAAAGCAAGAAAATGGGCAAACTCCCTCGAACTAGGAGAGATAACTTCATAGGAGCAAGATGTGGAGAAGTTTATGTCACACCCCCTCCCAGGCCTTAAACCCCTAAGACCGAGAAGGGAGCGTGAGAGTGATTATAACCCTTCTAAGACAATATTTGTACTAAATATTGTTTTCTCTATTTATTATGATTACAATGGGTTTACAACATTTACCTATTTATCTATACATGTAATAAATAGGTTTTCATTATCCCACCTATTAATCTATACAATCAATTAAAAGGTTACAATACTCCACCTATTTATCTATATATGCAATCTAATTGTCTTTTTAATACTTTCAACACATGATCTAAGCCGTGCCCCAAGAGTTTACCGAGCTTTTAGTTGATGGTGGTGGGTGGTGGACTCTTTGTTGAACGCTCTGCTCTGCTACCTGGGGGGGTTAGGAAAACAATTTGAAAAGTGTGAGTTACTAAGCCCAGTGAGTGGTTCTTTTAAAGATGAAAATCATCATTTTGGGAAACCATTCACATGTTGGCACTCACACTGAACTTAAGTGCAATCAATGGCATAATCACGCAGCTACTAATTTGAATTCTAACATTAACACATAGCAATCATATTCTATCATTAAACAATACAATCACCTATGGAAACCTTCCTATGTCCCCAATTCCCGCCAATGTGAACATCAACCATTTTATTTATCCCGCTAGTCATGCCTAGATACTTGACCATATTTTCCGTTGGTCGTCACCGACTATAATTTCCCGCCGACTGAAGCTGACCAATTTTCCTGCCAAGCACCTTTTGTTAAGCTTGCTAACCACATCCTGGGCATAATCGCAGTTTCCATAGTCACACACAAAGAATATCATGGCTTTACAGTATTTACGATGCACTTCTCTTTTAACTTAAGTAAATATTCATAATGGACTCTATTGTAATGTTTGCGAGAGATAACGACAAACCATATAATTCATAGGATAGCAAATTCTAACACCTCAAGACTGTGATGTTCAAGTTATGCAACCATAATATTCGCATTACGTACTGATTACTCACAGATACAGTGCTAACAAAGAAGTATAACACCCACAGTACATCAAGCTACTCACTGTACTTTCTGACCAACAAAGCACGTACTATTCATCAAATATACTGACTTTACCCAACTATCATGCTAACAAATGATGCTCTGGAGTGACATAACATTTACCACGCATACTAACCTAGCAAAATTATCATGCTAGCAGGGATGGTATTTTTTCTCATGCAACGTAATATGCACAACATCTACTGAGTTACTAAAAGCAATGTCACACTCACAACATATGTTAACTATAAAGCTATAACACTCACAGTAAGCTTTCCCTCTTAGAAGGAAATTTGGGCAGCACTTCCCTTGAGCTTCTCTCTTTTAAACTTACAGAACTACCTCACTCTCTCCATACGACTATTACTACTGGAATTTGTTTGAGAATGAGTTTAATTCTTCAACCAAAGCCTCCTATTTATAGTCGTTTTCAATTCTTCTCTATGTGACAACACATCCTACAAGTGGCCTCTTTTAAATTACTGGGGTTAACTGAGCTTTTAAATTGTCTAATTTTAAGTTTTCCAACCAAAATTACTCCTATGGCATGTAATCTTGGCCGTGCATTTTAATCCCTAAGTTTCTGCATGAAATCTCCTTTTGCCACCTAAATTGCTTAATTTTTGACTTAATTATCAAAAATATAAACGATTGCATTACATTCCTTAAAACACAGCATTCTGTCCAAAATCTTGCTCTCTCCGCTCTCACTCTTTCCAACTTTCTCGCTCATTTGGCTCTCAGTAATGTCACTCTCTCCATGTTTCTTGCTAAGGATCTCGCTTTCTTCAGCCTTCTTGCTCATTTGGCTCTCGGTAGTGTCGCTCTCTCCATGTTTCTTGCTAAGGATCTCAATCTCTCCAGCCTTCTCACTAGCTTGGACTCGGCAGTGTCACTCTCTCCCATTCTCTCACTCAGCCAGTCTCGCTCTCTCCCATTCTNGTCACTCTCTCCCATTCTCTCACTCAGCCAGTCTCGCTCTCTCCCATTCTCTCGCTCAGCCAGTCTCGCTCTCTCCCATTCTCTTGCTCAAATCTCGCTCTCCCTCTAATCTCGCTCTCTCCATTCTCTCCAACTTCCTCTACTCTCGCTAGTGATCACCCTTACTGCTTGCGACACGTGGATTCCACTTTTCTTTTTAATTCTTAACTTACCCCGTACACTAACAATAAATTTTCACCTCCAAATCTCCCAATGAACAGTCTTTGTAAAAAAAAAAGTATCCAAATTCTTCCCACCTTCAAATTATTAATTTCAACCTCCCAAGCCTTCCAATGAATAGTTTCCAAACGAAAAGTTATCTAATTTCCTTTGTCCTCCGAATTCGCTAGCTTCCAACTCCCTTATTAATCTTCCCCGATTCTGCTTACTTATTCATAGCTATATGTTCTATTGTTGGATAATTATTAATAAATTTCTTAATTTATCAAAATTTTCCCCTAAATTCCACCCAACTTCCTCTTAATTTAATTTATATTTTTCATTATATTTTCCTTTATTTTTCAGTATTTTATTTTCCCTTCTTTCTGAATTAGGGTTAGGGTTTTATATTTATCACCCCCTTAAATAAAATTTCATCCTCGAAATTTGAAACTTAATTCACACCACAGTTTTATTTAATAACCTATAGTTTTATTACACCACAACTCTCATTCTACTCTCCAAATACTTTTTCCTTCCCTTTTCTCACTACTGCCCTATTGTCGTTTCTTTCTTCATTTCTTCCATAGAGTTGTCCCAATATCTTCTTTCCAGTTTCTTCGTTTCTTCCTCCTACACTTGTAGTTGTTGGCTTCACTCCCTGGTTATTTCCTCATCGTGTATTTTCGACCTCCAAATTTCTCAATTGGGGACATTCCCATTTAAAATGTCCTGGTTCGTCACAATTATAACATGTACGTGTTCGTCCTTGGGTTTGCTCCCAACGTCTTCCCTGGTGATGTTTATTGCAAGTTGAGCATCTAGGTTTTTGATTAATGCTCACCAGTGCTTCCCTTAATCGGCTTTCTCGTTCCAGGTCTGTTTTGGCATTAGTGACTCTTCTTCTTTTCCATCCACTCATGGTTTCCACCTTGGGGATACAACTTCTTAGTTCTTTCTTCCGCCACCGACTCATTAGGGATTCTTTTTGTGAGTCTGTCTCTTCCGCCGCCAAACTTCTTTCTACTCGCATCCCTACTTCTATTAATTTGGAAAATTCTCCCCATTGAGCGGTTGTTGTAACCGAAGTTTGAATTTCCTGCCTTAATCCTGATTTAAATCTTCGACAACGTTCCTTTTCATCCGTTATTATGTTTAAAGCATACTTAGATAGCTCTGCATACTTTAACTTATACTCCGCTACAGTCATATTCCCGTCAGTCGTCACCGACTATAATTTCCTACCGACTGAAGCCGACAAATATTTCCGCCGATCGAAGCGACCAATTTTTCCCGCCAATCACCTTTTTTTTAAGCATGCTAACCACATCCCGGGCATAATCGCAGTTTTCCATAGTCACACACAAAAGAATATCATGGCATTATAGTATTTACAATGCACTTCTCTTTTAACTTAAGTAAATATTCACAATGGACTCTACTTGTAATGTTTGCGAGAGATTGACGACAAACCCTATAATTCCATGGATAGAAAATTCTAACACCTCAAGACTGTGATGTTCAGGTTATACAACCATAATATTCACATTACGTACTGATTACTCACAGACACAGTGCTAAACAAAGAAGTATAACACCCACAGTACATCAAGCTACTCAACTGTAGTTTCTGACCAACAAAGCACCATACTATTCATCAAATATACTGACTTTACCCAACTATTCATGCTAACAAATGATGCCTCTGGAGTGACATAACATTTACCACATATACTAGCCTAGCAAAATTTATCATGCAGTAGGATGGTATTTTCTCATGCAACATAATACGCCACACATCTACTGAGTTACTAAAAGCAATGTCACACTCACAACATATGTTAACTATAAATAAAGCTATAACACTCACAGTAAGCTTCCTTCTTAGAAGGAAATTTTGGAGCACTTCCCTCAAGCTTTTCTCTTTTTAAACTCACAAAACTACCTCACTCTCTTCCACACGACTATTACTACTGGGAATTTGTTTGAGAATGAGTTTAATTCTTCAGCAAAGCCTCCTATTTATAGTCGTTTTCAATTCTTCTCTATGTTGAACAACACATCCTACAAGTGGCCTCTTTTAAATTACTGGGGTTAACTGAGCTTTTGAATTGTCTAATTTTAAGTTTACGAACCAAAATTACTCCTATGGCATGTAATTTGTAATATACCACTCTGGTATATGCTTAAACTTTATACTCAACCTCCACCCAGGTTTTATGTATACCTATGCTTTGATACCACTCTGGTATCAGAGCATAGGTATATGCTCTGATACCATATTCCCATTGCATGTTTCCCATTGCATGTTTCCCATTGCATATTTCCCATTACACTAAAATTATTCCCATTCTCTATTTAAACTAGTTTGATTTTAGTTCCAAAATTTATTTACATGAGATTGGCTGAGCAAGAGACTGGGAGAGAGCGAAGTTGAGAGAAAGGGTAGAGAGAAAGAAGGACGTTAGCAAGATTGGAAAGAGTGATGCTGGCGAGATTGGAGAGAGTGAGATCCTTAGCGAGAAACCTAGAGAGCGACACTGCCGAGATCCAAGCTAGCGAAGAAGGCTGGAGAAAGCGAGTCCTGTAGCGAGAGTGGAGAAAGCGAGAGTTTGAGCGAGAAAGTTGGAGAGAGCGTGAGTGTGAGCGAGAAAGTGGAAGAGAGCGAGTGTGAAAAGAGCAAGACCAGCGAGAAAGTGGGAGAGAGCGAGAGCGGAGAAAGCGAGAGCAGCCTGAACGCCTCATTCGAAAGTCACACCCACGCGATCGAAGGGAACCGCCTGTGCATCGAACGACCAGGCATTTATGTGTTGAATTTGGACACGATCTTATAGATTATGTATTGAAAACCCTAAATTGAATACAAACAAAGCTTGAAGATGTAAGGGCAAACGTCAATTAAAATTTAGGTGTCCGATTAAGAGGAATTCTTAAACTCTAAGTATTGGATGTGTTTAGGAAGAACACATTGAACCAAGGTGAAGACAACTTACGTTGATAAAGGGAGGATTAAAAATTTGGCCATGCAGCCAAGTAGGTGTTGTCAACACCATAGGAGGTTTGGACGCCTATAAATAGAGCCGTTGGGATTTCATTTTCAAATAAAAAATCATAAAATTCGTAAAAAGAGGGGGAGAATACAGTGCATTGGACAGTGAGGGTGAAGGAGAATGCATCAACTTGAGACGAGGATATCTCCCAATCTACTTAAGCGTTTGATTAATTCCAAAGCCATTCGAAAGATAAGAGAGTCTAGTTTTCATGGTGAGGTTGCCGGAGAAGAAGCTCTAAGGAATTGGGCTGGAGAATGAGAAAAAGACAGAGGGGTCGAGCTATCGGGTAAGCTGGGCCAGTCTTGATGTTTGGATGATTCCGGCTAAAACATGAAGATTTATGAGCTAAGATTTTATGGTAAGGTTCTTGAGACATTTTAGAATAGTTTTGTAGAAGGAAGTATCTCAAAATAAGGTTTAGAACTATGAGTAATCCAAGTTGTAATTTGGATCTAGATTCTAGGGGTAAAAAAGGAGCCTGAGGTAGAAAAGGGAACTATTAGAAAGGCTCCTAAACAATTAAGGTGAGTATTATAGTTTTGATAGTTAACATAGTGTGAGTGTTATAGTTTTGATAGTTAACATAGTGTGAGTGTTATAGTTTTGATAGTTAACATATGTCGTGAGTGATATAGCTTTGATAATTAACATATAGTGTGAGTGTTATAGAGTTATAGGTTCGATATATCGTGAGTGTTAGGTTGCTTTGATAGGATCGGCGTAATGTGGGAGGAGAATTGTGCCGCAATTCAAATTGAGTCAGATTTTGAAACAATCAAGTTATTTGAACGAACAATGCAACATACTAAGCCATCTTTGGAAGAACCACCCATGTTAGAGTTGAAGCCATTGCCAGTGCACCTCAAATACGTTTATTTAGGAGGCAATAACACTTTATCGGTTATTATATCTGCCTCGCTAAGCAAAGAGAAGGAGGATGCACTTATCCAGATCCTGAAAAACAACGCAAGAGCTTTGGGATGGACCTTAGCAGATATTCGGGGGATCAGTCCTTCATATTGCATGCATAAGATTCGTCTTGAAGAGGGAAAAACAGGATCTATAGAAAGACAACACCGTTTGAACCCTCCCATGAGGGAGGTTGTGAAGAAAGAGATAGTGAAGTGGCTTGATGTAGGTGTCATTTACCCTATATCACACAGTAGCTGGGTAAGCCCAGTGCAATGTGTTCCAAAGAAAGGGGGAATGACAGTCGTCACCAATAGCAAGAATGAGTTAATTCCTATAAGGACAACTACGGGGTGGAGAATCTGTATGGATTACCGCAAATTAAATCTGGCCACAAAGAAGGACCACTTTCCACTCCGGTTTATTGATCAAATGTTAGATCGACTTACTGGGAATGAATTCTTCTATTTTCTTGATGGTTACTTAAGGTACAACCAAATTGCGATTGCGCCGGAAGATCAAGATAAGAAAACTTTCATGTGCCCATTTGACACATTTGCATTCTGTTGCATGCTGTTTAGATTCTGTAATGAACCAGGTACCTTCCAGAGGTGTATGATGGCAATATTTTCAGATTTCTTGAAGGAGTCAGTTGAGGTATTTATGGATGATTTTTCAATTTTTGGCAATACTTATGACTCCTGTTTATTAAATCTTGAAAAAGTCTTGAAGAGATGCATTGAAATGAATCTCGTTCTGAACTGGGAGAAATGCCACTTTATGGTTGAAGAAGGAATTGTACTAGGTCACAAAATATCAAAGGTAGGATTGAAAGTTGATCAAGCAAAAATCGACGCAATTTCCAAGTTACCACCACCAGTCAATGTGAAAACACTCAGGAGTTTTCTGAGACATGCAGGGTTTTAACGAAAATTTATCTGCAACTTTTCTCAGATCACAAGGCCCCTAAGTGCGCTCCTTGAGAATTACTGCGAATATGATTTTGATGACGCATGCATCGAAGCATTTCACACGCTGAAAAATGCACTCATCACCGCACCCATTCTGATTGCGCCGGATTGGATGCAACCTTTTGCGTTGATGTGTGACGCTAGTGGATATGCAGTGGGTGCAGTCTTGAGTCAGCGCAAAGATAAGGTTTTGCATCCTATATATTATGCTAGTAAAACGTTGAATGATGCACAGGAAAATTATACAACCACGGAAAAAGAAATGCTTACAGTGGTATTTGTGCTGGAGAAATTTTGACAGTACTTGATTGGAACAAATGTTGTAGTGTATACTGATCATTCTACGATCAAATACTATTATGACAAAGAAGGATGCGAAACCGAGACTAATAAGGTGGGTGCTGCTTCTGCAAGAATTTGACCAAGAGATTAAGAATCGGAAGGGCACCGAGAACCAAGTCGCAGATCATCTGTCAAGATTAGAAAATGGCGAGGTTCAGGAGAAAGAAAAAGACATTGAAAAAAGATTCCCTGATGAGCTGCTGATGTCGGTATGCGTTAATGTTCCATGGTATGCGGACATTGTAAACTTCATCGATTGCGGCCAAGTATTAGAAGACTACACATACCAGCAGAAGAAGAAGCTAAGACATGACATCAAGTTTATTTTTGGGACGACCCCTTCTTGTATCGACTTGGACCTGATCATATTTTGTGTCGATACGTTCCTGAGCATGAGGTCAAGCACATTTTGGAGATTTGTCATGAGTCTCCTTATGGAGGACATTTTGGGGTGCAGCGGACCGCTGCGAAAGTCCTACAGAGTGGTTATTTCTGGCCAACACTATTCAAGGATGCCCATGCCCATGTTGTGTAGTGCGATAGATGCTAGAGAACAGAGAACATGTCCCGAAGAAATGAAATGCCCTTGACTTCAATCTTGGAAATCGAATTATTTGACGTATTTATGGGCCCATTTCCGCCTTCAGAAGGTCATCAATACATTCTGGTCGTGGTTAACTATGTATCGAAGTGGGTTGAGGCCATCGCATGTGCTAAGAACGATGCGGCCACGGTGGAGAAATTTCTCAAGAAGAATATCTTTACCCGATATGGAATGCCCCATGCCTTAATCAGCGATGAAAGCTCACATTTCATCAACTGCATCATCACCAACCTATTGATCAAATTTAACGTCAGCCATAGAGTTGCAACGGCATATCACCCACAAACCAATGGGCAGGCAGAAATTTCTAATAGAGAGATCAAAACTATCTTGGAGAATGTAGTCAGTACCTTCAGGAAGGATTGGTCACCCAAGCTCGATGAAGCACTGTGGGCATATAGGACTACCTTCAAAACTCTAATTGGCATGTCCCCATATGCTTTGGTCTTTGGAAAAGCTTGTCATCTGCCTCTTGAGTTTGAACACAAGGCAATATGGGCAAGCAAGAAGCTGAACTTTGATTTAACAAGCGCGGTGAAAGTCCAGAAGTTGCAATTGAACCAGCTGGTCGAGTGGCGAATGAACACCTACGAAAATGCCAAGCTCTATAAAGAGAAAACCAAGAAATGGCATGATGATCGAAAAAGCTTGTCATCTGCCTCTCGAGTTGGAACACAAAGCAATGTGGGCAAGCAAAAAGCTGAACTTTGATCTATCAAGCGCGGGGGAAGTCCGGAAGTTGCAGTTGAACGAACTGGTCGAATGGCAAATGAATGCCTACGAAAATGCCAAGCTTTATAAAGAACGAACCAAGAAGTGGCATGACAACCGCATAAGCAACTAGACATTCTTCGAGGGTCAGAAGGTACTTCTATTTAACGCGTGTTTGCGATTGTTTCCAGGAAAGTTGAAGTCCCACTGGTCTGGGCCATTTCGCATCAAGACTATCTTTCCCCATGGCGTAGTGGAGCCAACAACTGAAGACGAAAGCAATGCATTTAAAGTCAATGGTCAACGAATTAAGCCCTATTATGGGGGTGACGTGGATCGACACATGGAGACCATCGACTTAGGCATGCAGGATTGATCGCTTGCGGGGATGCTATTGCGGTAACTTTGAAGAACTTCTTTCAATCAGCATCCCTATATCTATGTTTAAGTGCTTTCTTTACAGCTTTCATTTACTGATTTTTAAATTGTGTTATTTACTGCTTATTAGAATTAGCCTTTACTGCTTTACGCGTTTACTTTCAATTTAATTCAATTGTGTATTCCCATGTCGTGTTTAATTTCTTTACTTTTATGCATTAGTAGCGCTGTTCTTAAAATTTCTATGAATGATTGAATAAAATGATGAACACCGCAAGTCAGATGAATTAAAAAGAAAAATAAAGATTGGTATGCATTGCGATGATGGGTGCATCTTGTGATAACATGATACACTTTGCATCCATCCTACTCAAATTCATTGCGCTGAGGGGTGTGTTGCGCTCTTATGTATTTTTCGCCCGTCCTTAGCGAAAACACACTATGTTGAGGTAATGTTACGTCAATAAAAAATACCATGTGCCCATCCTTCAGAAATGCGTTGAGTTAAGGGGTGTGTTGCGTTGATACATGCATTGTTACCTGTCCTCTATAAAGATGCATTTACGTTAATGGAAGCATGGTGTTGATTTTTTATCGTGCACCCGTCTGAATCAAATACAAAATATAATTTCATTTCATTATTTCTATGTATAGGAGCTAATTCTTTGATTCTTTGTACATGCTAAAATTTTGTATTGCGTTATTTGTAATTCTTTGCATACTTGGTTAATTTTTAATACAACTGAGTAACAATTCTTTCCATATGCGTTAGCCTGTTCTTTATCATCCTTTGTCAATTATTGTGATGTTCTTTACCTTTTATCTCGCGTTATTCATTGCACTGCCATGATGAATTATATGATACCCTTAGTAACATTTGCCACACTCTGTATTTTCTGACTAACACTGAGATAATTCGTAGCAATAGCATTGCTTTACGTTTTATCCTTCAAAATTCTGCTCAAACCTTATTTTCAAAATTTTGACTAAGTTTTTGTCTATTTTGTCCAAACAACGCAATGAGAACCTTGTCCATCTCTAAATTTGGGGGTGGGAAAGGTTTGAGCAGATGCGATCAAGTGGATGTGGTCATTAAGAAAATGTGTTCATTTCCATCATAAAAAAAAAAGAAAGAAAAAAAGAAAAAAAAATTATTTTCATACAAACTCCAATGTCAGTGCAAGGGAAATCCCAAAACAATCCCAACCTGATAAGAGTTAAGTCGTGAAAGGAACCTGCTCGTAGTTGGATGTTCGCATGACACCTATGGGGACAAGCCAAAACGAAGGTGGGTTTCCAAGAACGACGCAATATGAAAAGAGAAAAATGAGGAAAGAAAAATAAGAGCATAAGAGACAACTCCTTTGACAAGCAAAAGTTAAACTTAGTTGAAAATCAAGAGTTGAAGTTGAGATTGGTACACAACTGTAGTTGGATGTTCGCATGACACCCACGGGAACTAGCCAAAACGAAGGGTGTAACCATGGTCAACAGTCTCTAATAAAATAATGCAACCCGACCACCACATTCAAGACGCACCAAGTTGTCTTTGCATGAAGTGGTAAAATTCTTTTTAAAACTAGAAAGGAATTTTTGAGTAGATATTTGTTGTATAAATGAATAAGGTAAGGCTTGTTTATGAATTATCAAGGATAGAAGGAACTTGCGTTGTTAAGTAATGTTGCCTAGGTGGAGCATTCGGAGCAACCAATCGACGCAAAAAAAAAAAAAAATTAGGATAAGAACGGAACAATATTGCCTTAGTTTAAGATATGCTTGAGGAAAAGCATATATCTAAATTTAGGGGTGTGATAACTTGTAGAAATACAAGTTATTTATAATGTTTTATTTAGATATTGCGGCTAAAAGAAAGAAAAGTTACGTCGATAGTATAGAAATTGGCTAAGAAATGCGAGAATTATAAAATGTCGTCAATACACCCACTAACACCATTGCGATGATAGGATAGAATCTGTCTCTTATACACATCTAGATGTGTATAAGAGACAGCACTAACACCATTGCAACGGTAGAACAGAATGTTTCAGTTCTGTTTTGTAGGAAATCAGTCACCGCATGCGTTCATGGCTCAAAGATAAAGTGAACAACGCATCTACGTCGCATTGTGCCCATCATTCAGGAATGAAGAGATGATCAACGCAATGACCGCGCATGCGACCATCGATCAAGAGCTTTACGATCAATGCAATTTCAACCGCATGCGATAATAAAAAATAACACCGCATGCAGCAATGGATCGAAGATGTAAAGAGCAATGAAATTGCGGAGGATTCTGAGAAGTGTACAACTTTCAGTTGTGCATTTCTGACGGGTTGATTACATAACAGAAGGAATTTCTCATTCCGCCATTTCAGGAACTACTTTAACCATAGAGTGGGGACCATAATTGCAAAGAGTCAAGCCTCGCCTATAAATAGCTTCTGCAAATTAACTAAAAGAGATACTTGAATATATAGAAACGTGTATATACTAATTTCTGAGAGAGAGACTGGTCTGGGCGACTGTCCAGAGTAGATCTAGGAAGAACCACGAGACAAGGGCGAGAGGTGAGTCTCCGAGCAAAGAATCCTTCAAATCCCCGCCGTTGAAGCTCTGTACGAAAGTCATTTCTACCAGAAGAGCAAGCCTAAGAGGGAAGCTCTCCTCTCCATTACTTCCACACGCTGGCAAGAATAATCTCCATTCAGATCTGTGTCAAGACGTTGACACTATTTCTATATTTGTTTCTCATCTCTATTTCATCATTTATACTCATCTTCTTAATCTTTCATTCACACCATGTATCGAACGCTTAATCTCAGTATTAAATGTTATGATCATTTCCATTATCATCTCTCTGTCTATTTCCATTCATCAATAATCCATTTTCTCCATGATGTTTTCCTAATTCTCTGGGTAATTAGCAAGAATTAAGCAAGTAAATTAATTTGTGTTAAGGAAATAATTAAATTTAGCAAAAGCATGCTCAACGGCATCTTCACTTGTGAGAGCAGAAGTGAAGATGTTATTCCGCCTATCGAGAGAAGGTTGGAAGAATGCATTAACTAAAGTGAGAAGTACTTCTAGAGATGGAAGCAACCTTGCGTTCATCAAGTTCATCCCTGTTCCACCATAGAGATATGGGAATGCGGCCGATCACTTAGAGGTGTACGCCAAGGGAAAGTGGAACCTTAGTTGCATTTTTAATGCAATTAACAAACTTGTGTTGTTTTTACTAGCTATTCTTTATCTTTCTGATTCATCCATAAAGTCTTGCCATCGCATACCACGATCCTTTATATAACTTCAAAGTCAGTCTTGACCTCAGTATTATGTATCATGTATCTTGTATCTTGTATCATATTAGTTTAGATTTTACTTATAATCGCAATTTAGATTCCTGTATAAACCCAATTCTTTATTAATTGTAATAACCGGTTGCATATATCACAAAAGTAATGCATTAACGAAAACAATCCCTGTGTTCGACCTCGGATTATTTTGAGAAACTTGTGTTGGAATTATACTTGGTTTCAGTGTAAGGAAACTTGTGACATGCATTACTCTATCGCATACTACAAGCATATAATTAACAATACATATATTTAGAAGTAGTGTGCATAAAGCAATAACACAACATAACATTCAACTCCATTGTGGAGTCAGCTATACAGTCTGTTTTACACTTTTCCACACTACTACTCCTCCATTAGAATGAACATTGATCTCGATGTAGATTTTCTTGCATCTTTATCGATTTGAAAATCAGAGTCAGTGTATCCAGTAAGGATCAAATCCTTAGTACCATACATGAGCATGTAGTTCCTCGTTCTCCTAAGATACTTGAGGATATTTTTAACGGCAGTCCAATGATCGTATCTAGGATTGGATTGATACCTACTGACTATCCCTACTGTGTAGCATATGTCAGGTTTAGTACATAACATTGCATACATCAGGCTCCCTACTGCAGAAGCATAGGGAATGCGTCTCATATCCTCAACCTCCTAAGGTGTCTTAGGACATTGATCCTTTGACAAATGAATTCTATATCTGTAAGGTAACAGACCTCTTTTGGAATTCTACATCTTATACCTAGACAAAATTTTGTCTATATAAGTTGCTTGAGACATGGCTAGTGTTCTATTCTTGCAGTTCTGAATAATCTGAATCTCGAGAACATACTACGCATTTCCTAAATCTTTCATTTGGAGCTGTGTTGCTATCCACTTCTTGATGTCAGTTAGGTAACCTACTTCATTCCCAATGAGTAGAATAACGTCAACATATAAAACTAAGAATGCTATAGTAGAATTGACGATCTTCTTGTAAACACAAGGCTTGTCAACGTTCTGTACAAAGCCATAAGATTTGATCGCAGTATAAAATCTTATATTCCATGATCTAGAAGCTTGTTTCAACCCATAAATGGATTTTTGAAGCTTACAAACCTTTTATTCTTGACCCTATGCAATAAACCCCTCTGGTTGAGCCATATAGTTTCTCCTCAAGATCACCATTTAGAAAGGCTGTCTTGACATTCATCTGCCAAATTTCATAGTCATAAAAGGTGGTAATGGATAAGAGTATTCTAATCGACTTAAGCATGGCAATATGAGAGAAAGTTTCTTCATATCCCTCTCTCTAGTATAACCCTTTGCCACAAGTCGAGCCTTAAAAGTTTGTACTTTACCGGCTTGGTCTCGTTTTCTCTTGTAGATCCACTTACAACCAATTGATTTTACATCATTTGGTTGATTTACAAGTTTCTAGACAGAATTGAAGTACATAGACTCCATTTCAAGGTCCATGGATTTGACCCACTGATCACAGTTTTCATCACCTGTTTATAGGTCGATGGATTCTCTATGCCGTCATCAGGTATGACGACTAGTGTTTCTGTTAAACCCAAGTAATGGTCAAGCTGCTGAAAAACCCTCCCACGTTGAGAAGTATGTGACTGACCTGATGTACTAGTTTTATCTACTACTTTAGTAGATGAACTAGCTCTATCTGTAGCATCTTTGGAAATCTCATTCAGTGCTAGTTTACTGCGAGGTTGTTGACTTCTTATGTGGTCTTCCTATAAGAATGTGGCATTTTTCGATTCAAATACCTTATTCTCTTGAGGATGATAAAACAGACCACCCCTTGTTTCCTTTGGATAACCTACAAATAGGCATAATTTTGAACGATGTTCCAATTTCTTAGGATTTTGTACCAACACATGTGCTGTGCAACCCCAAATTCTAAAGTGATGTAAACTACTTTTACACCCTTTCCTTAGCTCATAAGGTGTTTCTTAAACACTTTTAGAGGAAACATTGTTCAAAATATGGACAGCAGATTCAAGTGCATATCCCCAAAAGGAATCAGGCAATTGAGCATAGCTCATCATAGAACGAACCATATCTAATAAGGTTCTGTTTCTTCTTTCTGATACACCATTCTGCTGAGGCATACTAGGTGCGGAGAGTTATGACTGGATCCCGTTTTTTATCAAATAGTCTTGGAATCGTATGTCCATATACTCTCCACCTTGATCTGATTGAAGTGTTTTTATTGTTTTACCTAATTCATTCTCAACTTCAGCCTTATATTCTTTGAACTTCTCAAGAGAATCAGACTTGTGATGAAGCAGGTAAACATGACCATTCCTTGAATAATCATCAATAAAACTGATGAAATATTCATACCCACCTCAAGCCTTGACATTCATTGGTCCACAAAGGTTTGAATGTACTGCCATAGATAGGAGTTGGAAGAAACCTTTTGTTTTTTATTCTGAGTTTCTAATGTTCTAAACATTTCATTATTTAAAACAAAATTTTCTCTAGTTGGTCTTAACTTATATAAGTTGTCTTCAAGTGTAGTAGAACAAATTTGAATACCTTTACAGAAAATGAACGCTTCATTTATATTAAAAGATATTGTATATAATTATTCTATAATACAAGCGATAGATATCAAATTCCTCTTTATAAGAGGTGCATACAAAACATTTTTAAGTACTTGATATCTATCTTCAAAAAACAACTTCAGATCTCCCACTGCTTCAGCTGAGAAAACCTCTCCTGTTCCAACTTTGAGGGTTATCTCACCTTTTTCAAGCTTTTTCCAAGAACTAGTTTCCTGAAACGAGAAACAAATATGATTAGTGGCTTCTGAATCTAGTATCAAGGATGAGGTATCATATTCCACTAAACATGTTTCAACGACCAGTAAATCATATTTACCTTGTGTCGTTTTCTCAACTTTCTTCTCTGCAAGGTACTTCGAACAATTTCTCTTCCAATGCCCGTTTTGGTTACAGTGGAAACATTTTCCTTTATCTGTATCCTTCTTTCCCTTCTTTATCTTCAGAGCCTGCCCTTTTCCCTTCTTTTTCATTTGAGCTTTAAAGGGTCCATTTTTGGCTTTAGAGGACGATCCTCTTAAAAAAAATTTCTTAGTGGTAGCAACATTTGCTTCCATTTCCTTCCCCTTACCTAAAGTAATGTTTTGGAATCGCTGGAGCTCGTTAAGAAGGGTAGTGAGGTTAAATTCTATATTATTTAAAGACGCATTTGTCTCGAAAGGTATAAAACTCTTCGGAAGAGATTGTAAGATAAAGCTAACTTGGTTAGCCTCATCAATGGGTCTGCCATTTACTTCAGCGATATTGAAGTACATCATCATGTCCAGGATATGTTCTCTAACAGAGGTCCCTTCTTTCATCCGCTTCATGTAAATGTGCTTAATTCCCTCGTGTCTAAGGGACCATAATGGTTGCCCAAACATTTCTCTTAATGAATCTATTATCTCTTTAGCCATAGCTAAGGATTCATGTTTCTTTGCCAAAACTTTAGACATGCTGGCAAGAATGTAAACACGGGCCTTTTCATTGGCTTTAACCCATCGATCGTATGCTTCCCGAACAGTTTGGTTAGCATTTGAGGCTGGGGCTTGAGGACATTCCTCAGTTAAGACAAATCGTAAATCGTCAACTACCAGTATTGTGTTTAAATTTTATTTCCATGTCAAATAATTATCGCCTTTTAGTTTCTCGGAAGCTAAGAGTTAAATTATTGAGCTGTTCATGCTGAAAAAGATAAACATATTCTTTTAGAAAAAACTATAATCACAAAGAAACCAATTTAATTTAGCAAAAACTATTAATGTACCCTTCATTATTATATTTTGCAACGATATTTCAAAAGTTTAGAGTAACCTCCACCGAAGGGCAGTTGATTATTCCTCTTTTGAACCAAGAAAATCTTTACTAGATGCTAACCCCAGAATAACTCTTTATTCCTATAGCACTTTAGTTATCGCTACTTTGGTCGACAATATAATAACATCTTAGTAATTCTTGTAAGTGTAACCTTCCATTTTTGGATTTCAGAAACCAGAATCAACATGCTCCCGAAAGTGGAAAGTCAATATGAAAATTGATCTAAGAGAGCCTATCTAGATTTGAAGTTCGTGGTGTTCTGAATCCTATAATACAACCCTCTGAAGGGAAAGGTCGCTCCAGGGCAGACATGCAGGCGCATTATAGGAATCTCACGGTGCGACCTAATGGAAGAGACCGTGGGATATGTAACATACCCCTCACCCACTTACTATGAACTACTTCCCCTATTCAGCTTCATATTGATCCATGCAAACACTCTCCGAAGGGAGTCCACTCCTAAGCACGACCTAAAGCCCTGCATGGACCTCACAATGTGAACTCTTAGGGATGCTAGAGCTAAAAGTACGCTACTTCTCTCTAACTGAAGTGTTCTATAACGGTTTAGGGTATAAAAAAAATACTTAGAGATATATTTCGGCTAAATTAAACATATCCTAAGTCTAGGTGATAGATCCATGTATAACTCTTATACTGGATTTTAACCTATGATGTCTAGGTGATAAATAAATTTTATTACCTCACATCTCTCACGCATGCTCATTAAAACTAGGATTATTTGACTTAGACGCCAGTTTGATCTCCAGGTAGGAGGTGTTCCGTAAACCGTCATCTTAAGAACCCCTAACCTTAGACAAGATCTCCCCGGGTAAGTAAATAACTCTTTGAACAAGTAATCGACCTATTCTAACTCTTTAGAAAAGCTGATTGCACCAATTTAATCCTAGGTGAGCATGCAACTTTTACCTTTGTTATAGATTTTAAAGTCTAGATTATTTTATAAAAATTATAAAATAAAATTATAACCATTATAACCCTAGAATCATACATCTATAACATACATTCATACTTAATGATCATGCTTTAATATAACACTTTATATTAAAAAAACTTAACATGCATACTATATACATTATAACAATTATAACATATATTAAATGCATGTACATGCGGATTCTGGAGAGGCAAACGTCTCAAGAGAGTTCTTGGACAGGCGGCATTGTTTATAGCATCGGCGAGTCTGGTCTTCCTGAGAGAATCCCTAACATCACGGGATCATAGAGAGAGCATAATAACTGTTTGGGATATTGTAAGTATATTATGGCATTTATATGTATTCTCACCATTTTAAGCCCGCTATCCATTTTGAAGTCGTCCTCGAAACCGAGCAGAATTAACAAAAAAACTCTAATGACTAGCAAATTTTCGAGACCCTTTTTTCACACATTTAGCTCATAAACATGTGAGCAATTACAATAAAATACTACAAAAAAATACTTAATTTAATTTGCCAAAAACCTAAAAACCATTTAGTTTCCAACTCAATTTTATCTAATTAAATTGATACCCACCACATGCAATTGAGTAAAATTTAATACGCTCTGATACACATGAAAGGAAAATCGGCATTCGCAGCGGAAATAAGAATCAATTTTACTCTAATTGCCCAAATTAAAACATGCAACCCAAAGGAATTAATTAGTGTTATTTTGAAAATAAATAACTTTGAAGCTCCCGAAACCGTCTATCTCCGCTCGAACACAAAACTGGAACAAGCACTAGAGCTGATCTACTATCCTCTGACTCAGAACCGGTTGTGGGACCTGATGGATGAAGAAACCCGACAGAGAGAAAAAGAAGATGGAAAAGTATAGTGAAAATTGGGTTAGGTTGGTTTTTTTTTTCAGCCTAATTTTAAAAACTAATTTTTCAAATTTCTAAAAAGTCTTTAATCCAAAAACATAAGTCCATATTTATAGAAAAGGGCTATGCAAAATGCATGAAATAATTTCATAAAATTCCAACCACCTAGAATCCACTATCTTAGTGGGCTTAATGTCTCCACTATAAGCCAACACCAGCCCTATTTTGTTGTGAGTGAATTATACCAAAAGTTTGGATTTTCCAACTACTTTAGTCAAAGGGCAAAATAGTCATCTGGTCAAAGTCAAACTTTGACCAAAAAAGTCAAGTTTTGACTTTTATAATTTTTATCGTGTTGACTAATTTTGATATCCCGAGCATGAATCCGCATTAATTTTCTCGAAATTCAAATGACATTTAAATATAAGATGGTCAAAATTGACTTTTCAAAGTCAAAAGTCAACTCTTTGACTTTTTACATCTTTGACCATTCTCGACGCTTCCGATATGAACGTATTCATATTCTTGAATTTAAATAATATTTAAATATTAAAGTTGTATCTCTAAACTAAAAAACCACTAATATCACATATAACTTGTCGCTTTCTCTCTCTCTTCACCTAATTCGAACAATTCGAATTATTCTATCATATTGTTCTATTGTTTATTC